>NC_141608.1:13918155-14293155 GCF_047967505.1 Dipteris shenzhenensis
CGGTGGAAGAACGGCTACTCCCTCAGGAATCAATGTTGTATGGCATGGATGTGCTAGAATAATTGCATGAAGGCTGGAAAGTTTCTACTTTACGACAATGTTAGAAGGAATAAAAGAGCAAATAATAATTCTAAGAAACAAAATTTCAAGAAAGGACAACTGGTTTTACTATTCAACACGCCAAGGGGTAAAAGATGCATGGTAAATTGAAGCTGAGATGGATTTTACCTCGCAGGCCTTCAAGGACACCAGTTACCACTCGGTCGATATCATCATGAAGATCGAATCGGTGCATAAAGAGGCAGTAATTGGCTCAATCCAAATCGAGGCAAGCTCTCCATTTTAAGACAAAAAGGTAGATTCGTCTCATAATGGAGTGCACACTGAGTGCCATGCATGACTGACACTCACTTCGGTAGCTCCATGCAAAAGAACGGCTCGAGCGTCTACGATCTCCAAGCTTTCTGTCTCCTCGTCTTCTTTTGCTGCTTAATGGTGATGGCTGCGATTCAATTTTCCACCCTACAATCCATCACTGACCCAGAGGTCAAGACCTGGCTCACAGGCTTGCGCACGAACTTTAGCTCGGTTGGTTGGGAGCATATTCCAATCCATCCCCACACTATGTCGCTCTATCATTAACAAGGAGGCAAGTCCTAATCGTCAACGAAAGATGACAACTAAACTTGCAGCTGATTCACGAGAGGCTTTTCCTGCCGGTCGATGGACATGCACAGGCTCAAGCGACGCAACAGGAAGTGGAGCTTACGTTTGGATCGGGGCAGTGCAAAGAGTTCAAGCTGAGTGGTTGTGTGAACCCTATTACAAAGGAATGTTACACATGGGCTTTGGAGAGTCTATTCTTGGAAGAAAAGATCTATACGATCACGTCGAAGACCAAAGGCCTTTTGGCATTAGCGGAGCAGCATCTGGTGGCCTGGGGAGCTATATTATTGGAGCGCCTACAACAGGAAGCTCGCAGTGACAACAAAGGACGTCCAGATTCTAGAGCTTATGTTTCCTTCACAGATGAGGGAACTTCCTCCAATTCGACCCAGTGCAATAATTACATGACTTATTCCGGAGGGAGAAGCTTCTAACAACACTGATCAAGAGGAGAACCGTCAACCAAACAGATCGAGGACGGGCACAGGCACGTCAGGGGATCTGATCTCGATGACCATTCCAGGTATATATCTCCCCCTTACAACAGTTGCACTTGATATCATAGAATCCCCAGGAACCTCCACGCCCATTGCCTCATCTCCAATTCCCTCACCTACTGTACCCCTCTTTGTACGTCTTTCCTTGCTGAGCTCCTCAACTTTCATTACACGGTCCTCTCTCTCTTCTCTTCACCCTAGGCCTCTCCCCAACTATATCTTTGCCCATCCCTCCTTTCACAACAAATTCTCCCAATACTTCTTCGGCAACGACTCCCCCTCTCACTGTACCTAGTAACCAATTGTGGCGCAAACGACAGGACCGGAGACATGCGCTTACTTTGTTTTTGTTTGACGCATTGCGCGTTCTCTTTGTCGTTGCATATGCCCCCACAGCCAACATGGTGGGAGGCAACTGATAGGTGTTTGAAAAGAAGATACTTATAACTATGTTCCTCTGCCTACGGTCCCAGACCGTATGACCAGGGACATAGAGCGGGACCCTACTTCAGACGAAGCGGAGGATTTTTCCATGGGTCCAGGTCAGACGATTAGGGGGCCAATTTCTCCGATTCCGTGGCCACACCCAGTCCAAGCTCTGGTGGAGATTGAACAAGAAAATTTGCAACTGATGCGGAGAAATCTATGGACATCGCAGGCGCGGAGCATTCGAGCAAGGGGATGAGCAGGCAGAGCTAGAAGGCAATTGGGAGAAGGTACCAGTGTAGAGGGTGCAGGTCCGGTCGAAGTTTGTTGATGGGCCCTGACACAACGCAACCTCCGTCAGCATGCGCAGTTGATACCTCAGGGAATGTGCAGTTGATACCTCAGGGCATGTGCAGTTGGAACTGTCTGCATGCGGGTCCGTCTTTTATCCGCAATATGTTGAGTATGAGAGATGTTGTATCTCCATAGTCTCTTTCCGTAGTATCTCTTACATATGTTATGTAGAGCCGCTCCAACCATCTGGCAACAAAGGTTTTCCAAGAGAATCTCTTTTCCACAACTCCATTCCACCACCCTTTGGCATCCAATGATCTTGCGTATGATTCATTTGTATTGCATTACTAAAATGTCATCTTGCATGAAAAAATGAAAATGCAATGGCTTCGAATGACCAACAAGTTTATCTTGGCCCTCACATAAGTAACCATAAATAAAACCTTTAAAGTCAGGAACTCTATCATCACGAAAGGGGCAAGCCTCGAGCTTGTGGACGCAAGGTTTTCATAAGATGCGCTAGAGTGAGTGTGTGATTTGTCCTCAACTGCTCTGAAAAATGACTTTAGATACAATGCACCAATGTCTTCATAGGTGTGACCAACGATTAAGAAACCCATCTCTATAATCAAGAAAACCTGTCTTGCCACTAGTAAAGATAGGTATGCAAAAACATATCTATTTTTGTTTTCTGAACCACAATTGTCTAAGTGCGACAGGAGGCATGGTGGAAGCTTTTTAAAACTGGAAGTGGATATATTAAATGTATTTGCAAGCAGCTATTGTGTGTAAGGATTAGACTTTGTACTCATTAATAGATGAACATCTAGGACTTTCCTTGAGGTTACACAGTCAGTCGAGAAGCTAGCATGAAGTATTTAAAGAACCATGTACAAGATCACCATATCTTCTCTTTCCAAGTTTCAAAGACACATTGCCAATGATACCATGGTAAAGTTTGGGTCTGCAGGCCAAAGACCAAGTGAAAATGTCTATATGCTTCTTATCCACGTCCATGTGTTAGCATTCTAGTCAGTGATCTTTTGCCTTCACTTTGAGCCTCGGTATCGTTGTCTTCTGTTGGTCCATCTTAATATCATGTATTGTCCACAAGACTTGTTGAGGCTCCTTCTCTGATTTGAAATGCCATGTATAATATCCATGCCAACAACTCATTTTTTGTTTCGTATGTTCTCTCCTCCTCAAATAACTTAGTTGCACCCACTTTAAACTTGATTGCACTCCAAAGGCTACACTTTGAAAACATGCTTGTATGAGAAACCAAGACAAGCTTGAAATCGATGTTCCAAATTCTGAACATTGAATGTTGATTTTGGCACCTCCTTGTATCCCAAAGTTTTCATGGTTAGATTGATCTCATGCATTATTTCAACTTGTTTATACATATTTGGAATGACTAGTTGTGTTTCTCTCTTGCCATTTGTTCGAGACTTATGAGGCATTCTTTTAGCATTATTATACACAAATTCACATAATATAGCTCTTGCCATGTCCACATGATCGCATCCTTCTTTTATGATTCGTTTGTTTTCGTGCATGGCATTCATGCATCCAGCATTATGTTGTTCCTTGTACCTAAAGTATGATGTTTTAGAGATTCCATGCAATTCATACCATGCCTTGCAACATATTTCTCTCCCATCAAAGCTAAACAACTGTGATACAACACCATTTGAATCAGGGTGGATGCATCGTAACGTGGTACACTTGGATGTGCCAAATAGTGATGCCCCAATAGTAATATTTTAGCAATAAGTAGAGGGTGAATAATTTTTTTTAAAAGCGTGTAATTGAATCACGGATGAGTGAAATCCTTTACCAGCTAACTCACTATAACAGATTGTTATGATTTTGGCGACACGCACTATAGTGATGGTAGATTCCATCTCTCACACATACTCATAGACGAAATGAAAGTTCTGCATGAACCAAGCCTTGTGCAGCACATGCAAAGCTTTAGTTGGAGCTATTGTGGTTGCTAATGATCAGTCGCATCGTTGATGGAATTTAGAGAGGTCTCTTTGGTGACAGCTAGCTATGCAAGGAGCTTTGGATGCAAAGGAGCTGATTGGTCCATGAATAGGTACCCAAATTGCAGCTCAACTTTGAGTAAGTAGAGTACCAAAAAATATAGTGCCTTGCACTAAGCTTGGGAATTAGAACTACACAAGATGAATCGAAAAGGAATGGACCTCAACCAGCCTTAGAAACCAGAGATATCCTTCTCCCTCACACCTGAAATGAGCATAACTAAAGCTCCATGAAGCGGAATCGAGAGCTTTTTGATCCGAATCGCATAGGGAGATGAACTCTACAAGAAGAGCTGAAAAATGATGAAGACACACTCTCTCGAATAGAAAACACTCAATGGACGAAAATTTTCTCTAAGAAGAATGGAAGTTTTCTATCACTCATTAGAAGTGAAAGAACTCTCAATCTCAAAATCTATCACACTCTCTCATACTCTCACGGATGGATTGTAGTGCCAGAAGGCAAGGATGCTCTGATACCATGACAAAATATGAACAGGGGAGCGGAGAAGAGTGGAGATGAGGAGAGAGGGCACAGCTAGAGAGCACACCACAAATGACTAATTGTACACTAGATTTAGTTGAAAAAATAGAATATATACAAACCCATTTAGGGCTAGGGTTAGGGGATCTAACCCTTTCCTTTATAGCACTCTATAAGGTTAGTGCTATGCACATATGATCACATGATGGTGCTATGCACACATGATCACATGATGTTGAGCGTGAACTCTCAACAGATCATCTCTCCTTTTCTTGCATTTTGTTGAATCCCATAGACTTCTTGGATCGGGATGATTGTGCATTGCTTCTACTCTACATTCAACCACTGGAGCCACGTTGGTCCTTCTGATTGACAACATCTTCGACATTGTGTGACGAAGCCATTTCTCCTTTGTTTTAGGGGACACCAACATAGCTAATGTCACCCTCTTTACAGTTACTTGATCTAAGCTGTGCACCCCTTTCACTTTCTATAAGCCATTTCTCAGGTTAGAGAGCATTGCCTCTTGGACGTGCATCTCTCGAGGTGTTGGTAGGGTTGTGACTCTATGAGCTTTAGGGTGTAGGCTAAAGCTTATGAAGACTCGATACTGGTAATCACCTGAATGGCCTGATGTTGCTGCCTCGAATGCTCCCACCAATCGTGACACCACAGCTCGTGTTCTTTGCTTCGATGGCAATGATCAAATGTGTGCATCTGCAATTACTTCTTGCTGCTGCTCTACAAGGAGTCTTCTTTGTTTTCATTGTTTCTCCCTTCATAGATGTTGTAAAAGTGTCTTCCATTGCCGATTCGATACCACGCCAACGCTTTCCTCGTCCCGCACTCTGTTCCTTGCTCCTTGACCTGGCTTTTTGGCTTTCCTATCTCGTAGCCTCTATCTGCTTCTCTTGCAAGCCATGGTGAGTTGCATGTTGCCATTAACACCATGGCCACGATCAGGCTAGAATACACACAGAGAAGCTAGCTGGTGAGGAAAGCAAAGAATAGAAGACAACTTACTCAAAAGAAGACAATGGCAAACCAAAGTTTGTGCAAGGTCATGTTGAGGTGTGTGTAGGGTTGCAGGGCATTTGTAGGGCGGGGGCAAGTTGCAAGTACTTAAATCTTCCAAGATTTGATGGGAGACAGGTGTGAAAATTTAAAATTCATGGGAATAGCAAAATCTCAGTCGTCAGTTTTTCCCCCTCTGACAATACATGTCATGGAATTGGATATCCCAAATAAGTGCAATGTGGCCTAAAATGCTTCAAAACACAAATAGGCCAATGTGCAGCTTTTTTGCACCCAATGCCTTCGTGAATATGTCAGCTACCTGATCCTAGAACCTTCTCCTGCACATAGTGATAATGCACCTCAATGTGCTTTGTTCTGGCATGATAGACTGGGTTATTTGCCAAGTGTATACTGCTCATGTTGTCACAATAAATGACAACTGGCCCATCTGTAGACTGATGCATATCATAAACTTATAGCCTATGCAACCAAGCTGCCTCACATGCAGCCATTGCTGCACCCTTATACTTAACCTCTGTGCCCAACAAGGCAACTGTAGGCTGTTTCTTGCTGCTCCAAGTGACTGTAGCACTCCCAAAAGAGAACACATATCCACTGTTAGATGTACTACCAATCAGCATCAGTGTATCCATGCAACTGTATCTGAACCCCAGTCTCATAAAATAGTCCATATTGCAATGTGGACTTCACATACCTCAGTATGCATCTAGCCCCATCCAAATGCAGTTTCCTTTGAGCCTGCATAAACTGACTTACCAAACCAACAACATAGCTCAGATCTGCTGGCCTCGTAATAGTCATATAAATCAAACTTCCTACTATGCGTCTATACATAGTAGGGTCTTCTAGAAGCTCACCTGCATTTGTGCTCAACTTCACATTCCGCTCCAAAGGAACTAAAATAGGCTTACAGCCTATCATCCCATATTTGGACAGCATGTCCAATCCATACTACCTCTGTAAGAGCCATATCCCACTTGTGGATCTAATCACCTCAATGCCCAAGAAGTAACGCAGCTCTCCCAAATCCTTCAATCCTTCATCTCAAACTTCTGCTTCAATAGCATTTTCACATGAAGGATATCTTCATCACTATCACCTGTGATGATCAAATCATCAACATAAATGACAAGCAGCATAATGCCTTTCTCTGTTTTTCTCACATAAAGTGAGAAATTTGCCTTGTAAATTTGAAAGCCAATAGTGACAAGATACTATCCTATCTTGTCAGACCATGCTCTGGGTGCTTGCTTCAAGCCATACAAGGCTTCTTCAACCTGCAAACAAACTCAGGATGAACAACATGGACATAACCTGGTGGCTGCTCCATATAGACCTCTTCTTGCAAATCACCATGCAAGAAGGCATTTTTTACATCCATCTGATATAAAGACCATCCCTTTGATGTACCATAGCAATGATTGCTCATATGGTTGCGATCCTGGCAACCGGACTAAATGTTTCTTCATAATCAATGCCATATGTCTGTGCATACCCCTTGACAACTAATCTTGCCTTGTATCTGTTCACAGAACCATCTGCATTGTGCTTCATCTTATAAACCCACTTGCAGCCAATTTCATTCTTGTCTTTAGGCAAAGGGACCAATTCCCATGTAGCATTTGCTGCTAAGGCATCCATTTCTTCATCCATGGCTTTCTCCCATTTTTCTTTTCCCATGGCTTGCTCAAAAGAAGTGGGTTCTGGTTCATGTATCACTTTGACCATATAGGCATAGTGAATGGCTGTAAATCCATCATATTTCATCCTATCCATAGGATACCTAGCTCTAGTAGACCTGCACAAAATAGGCTCACTACCAAGTGCTCTCAAAACATCCCTTATCTTCCTTACTCTAGATGTAACAATAAAAGGAATACCTAACTCATCATGAAGGCTCTATTCTCAGCCACTGGATTCACCATCCACATAACCACATAAGAGTGACCTGCATTCACATCAATGATGGGCTGATCTACTTTCTATTTTCCTTTTCGTGATACTTGCATACCACTATCTGCATTGCTTTGAGGAGATCCTCTTGATCTCAATCTGCTTGTGCATGGTGAAGTATGTGAACATTGCTAGAGGACACTACAGATCCACTAATATTTTGTGATTGCTACTGTGAATTCTATGTAGCATTATCATATTGTGCATCTACATCATCAATCACATTTAGTGGTTTATACCAGCTACTCATCTCATAAAAAACACCTTTGCTCACTGTAAACTTACGAGTAGAAGAGTTATAGCATCT
This sequence comes from Dipteris shenzhenensis, assembly GCF_047967505.1. Lineage (NCBI taxonomy): Eukaryota > Viridiplantae > Streptophyta > Polypodiopsida > Gleicheniales > Dipteridaceae > Dipteris > Dipteris shenzhenensis. The sequence goes on from NC_141608.1 coordinate 13,925,872, forward strand.
ATACCCTTTCTGTTGCAAAGAATAACCAATAAAGATGCACTTCTTAGCTTTTGGATCCAACTTGGAGGGAACTAGCAAGCTAAGGGTGTCCACTTTTTGTTCACTCCCCAATCCTTAGGAGGTGGAAAAACAAGCTTTTTAGCACACAAAAATGCAAATCTCACATACTTCCCTATGGATCTAGTCTTTGAAGTCTTCAGACACAACATCACACATGCTATTGTGCACACAATGGTATAGTCTGATCAAAAATTCAATGCACACACAAAAAATTTCTTTGTGTCACACGGCATGGTTCCAGGGCAGTCACACATTTGTCACGAACAGAGAGTGTCATATTAAATTCTAAATTTCTTACTCATTTTAGATTAAATGCTATTGAAACTTTGTAGGTGGTCTCTTTACATTATGTAGAGCTTAACTTGATTTATTGGTAATTATTTGAATGATTTATCTAATTATATTAATTATTTAAAATAAATAAAGTCATAAAATACATGCATTTTAGTAGCACACCACATTTTTTTAGTATATTGAATAATTAGGCAAATCCAATTCAGTGGAAGGTTGGTAGGCACATAAGAGTGTGTGGTTCAATTATAAAATCCCAAATCCAATGGTTAGATTTAAGAAGATTGAAGTTTTATTTTTACTTTTACTCCTTAGAGGATCAATAAAGAATATTAAAAATAAATCTAGTAATTCTCAATCATCACCAAACATTTCAAAAATGTCAATATTTTTAGTCCTCTGCATGATGAATAAGGGGAAAAAATTTTGGTTAAATTTGAGTAAGGGAAACGTACAATATGGCCTCCAAGAGTGAAATCTCCATTTTGTGGGGGAAAAAGGGCCACCCAAGCCTAATACTAAGACAAGGTACGCTTGGTATTAGGCTTGGTGAGGTAGGCTAGGAGCATCACCGACCCTAGTGGCAAGCCATTGGAGTGTGCATCCTGCCCATGTGGAAGGCTGTCATCTATTTTTGCCTTGCAACCATGCCACATTGTTAGCCCGCATGGTGCCATGTCATCAACGAGATGTGACATCACTCCTTGCTATGCCACCTTAGATTGCCACACGTGCTACCACATCAGCCACATGTGCCACCTCATCATTCCACATCATAGGGACTCTTGGAGCCATGTCATCACACCTTGCCACCTTGGCATACCTCGTCAAGATTGCCACATCACCAATCCCTCCACCTCAATTTGCCATGTCAATCTACCACCTCATGAATGCCAACTCATCATGCCGCATCACATTTCCACATCATGAAAGAGACTCATATATTCCACACCATATTGCCACATCATCACCATGCATGGTGCCACATCAGCCACATGTATACACATCATGATGATGGCGAGCCACATCATCAACATGCATGTGATTTCAGTGCATGAGGCATAGAATACCTCGATCGAGGTTTATAGCCACGATGTGCATGAGGTAAGAATACCTCGATCAAGGTTTATGACCGCAATGTGCATGAGGCATAGAATAACTCAATCGAGGTTTATGACCGAGGCATAGAATACCTTGATCAAGGTATATGACCAGATGCATAGAATACATCGATCAAGGTATACGACCACGGTGTGCATAGAATACCTCGATCGAGGTTTTTGACCGAAGCATAGAATACCTCGATCGAGGTTTATAACCACGATTGAGGTATTTGGAGTAACCACAAAAATTAGTTTCAAAACAAAATCCAATGTAATTTAGTAGCCAATTATTTTCAATCTTAGCACCTTCTCCACCAATAATAATCAAGAGCAATCTAGTGGATGAGTAAGAGAAATCTAGTGGATGAGTTAAGGATCTCTATAAGACACGACGTTTTGGTTCGTTTCACCCATTCTTAGCCATTCTTGCCTCCCCATCACTTTGTCACACCTTCCATCCTACTTTCATTGAGAATGGGTTCTCAAAGCCGTAGAGCTAGTAGACATGAAAGATGTAGGAACCCCCCCCCAAATCTCATTGACGAGGAGCGTAAGCAGAAGGCTCATGAGCGCAAGAGAGCCTCTAGAGCTAGAGCTCGTGTTGCCACCACTGATCCACCTCCACCTCTACATCCCACCTCTACCTCCACCCCCACCCCCACCTCCATTGTCCCCCCCTCCACATCCTCATTTGCTCCCCTACCTCCAGCCTCTGCCCTTCCCCTAGCCAACTACATTTTGCCCTCCACCTCTACCTCTTCCCCCTCCACCCTCCCCCGTCCCCCTCCCCCCCTTCCCCTTGGCGCCTCCCTTCCCCCCTCCACCCTACCATCTCCCATTGATCCCCTTGCCCCACCTTGCAACAGCGGTGTTGCTTCAGGACGTGACTTGCCGAAGTCCACTATCCGTTGTCGTACTAGCAAGATTGTGTAGTCTTTTTTTAGTGACCTCACACCAGCTTCGCAGTCTGCTCTTCTCACATCCCTGATTGATCACCCTGACTTGGTAGAGTGTAGGAGGCTTGTTGGTCTTGGTGCATGCAAAGATAGGGTTGTATGTAGCGAGGTCCTTAGCAGTGTTCGACGTTCCTATGCTTCCATTAAGCATAGGAACTCTAGTGATGCCTTGGCAGCACATCGTGCTATTGTGGCTGCCATTAGTAGACCTCATATGATAGGCCATGTGCATACCGCTTCACATCTTCTTCAGATTACACCGCGCACATTGCAAGTAGGCATGATTAGGAGGCAGAGTCTAGAGGATAGTGAGACTGATGCTCTTTGGGCTTTGAGTGGTCGTGCACCTTGCAACGATCGATTGTTGGATGATTCCACTAGGTCCTTCATACAACAGTTTTGGGAGGAGCATTGTAGAGCATCCCCGGTGTTCAAGAAGGCATTGCAGAAGTGAGAGTCACGCGGTGTGTACATTGAGCATGGTGCATGTTTTTTGGAGTGTACCTAGACTGAGTTGTACACTCAATTTGTAGAGGCGCACCTGGAGTTCAGGATTGGGTAGAGGTCATTTGAGCGATGCAGGCCTTGGTTTGTGCGATGCTCTCAGGAGTGTGACACATGCTGTTGGTGCTACCATGTGGATTTTGGATTGATGTATGACATATTCTGTTCCCTTGATGGTCATAGTGGAGTGGTTCCTACTAGCCCTCGTGACTTCATTCATTCCATATTGTGTACACGAGATGGCGATGTTTCATTCCACTCCCTTGATTGTGTGGAAGGTAGGTGTACTTTGTGTGGTGACTTTGCTAGAGTGCCACGAGTTGCAGTAGATACTTGTGACATGCAGATGATTTGTTGGCAGCAGTACGAGTACAGTACCTTGACTTTAGATGGTGGTGCACAGTCGAGGAGGTTGCAGCTTGTGGGGAAGGAGACACCACGGGTTGTATTCATTGACAGTTTTCGAGGAAAGCTGTACTGCTACATATGCCACTCACACACTGCGAAGTGGGAGGATCATCAGTTTCGTGCATGTTTGAGGACATTTCCTATAGGGGTGGTTGTCTCAGTGGTGGACTTTGCAAAGAATTATACCTTTGCACCACAGCATGAGATCCAATCAGAGTATTATTTCTCGGAACAGGTGACGTGTGATTGAGTTATTGGTTTTTTTATGCCCTCATTATATTGAATTATTTCAATAGTCATATTTTTTTTCAATGCCATATTGCAGGTTGCTATATTTGTGCACATTAGCTATCATCATGCACAGGCTCATGTGGATGGCATTGATAGCACCATGGACTCACGTGTCAATGTGTGAGCGTATCACTTCTACATTAGTGATGATCGATTGCATGATGCCCATTTTGTGCAACATTGCTTCACTTTGCATGATAGTTTCTTGAGGGATCATGGTGTCACATGGTAGCGGCGTTAGATCTAGTCAGATGGCTGTGGTGATCAATTCAAATCTACTAGACAGTTTTATTGGTTCTGTAGATGGCACTGTGAAACAGGCATTCCGATCACATGGAGCTACTTCGAGACAAGGCACGGTAAGGGAGAGAATGATGTTGCAGGTGCTTGCGTGAAGCATGCTTTGCATCGATACCAATTGCATCACAGTGCCGATTGCTTTAAGGATGCACATGATGTGGTGCGGTGGTGCAACCAGCACTTATTCACTAGTGCTATGTCCTCCTTTCAGTCACGTGACGATAGGGTGGTGAGCCGGTATTTTTGGTGCGTGGACATTGGGAGTCTTGATCGGTCTAGGCCTTTTGATTGTCATTCAGTGTCTGGCACTCTTGATTTCCATTCCATCAGGAGCATAGGTGAGTCTCACCCCATGATCTTTTGTCGATGGTTTGCATGTTTTTGCTCCGCATGCATTGATGATGATTGGGGAGGGTGCTCCCATAATACCATGGGCCGATCCGCGAGTGCTTTCTCCCTTCTAGCCTTGGGAGGAGGCACATGATGATCAGGATATGGGATTCAGTTCCTCTAGAGATTATGACTAGCTTACAGATATTTTGTGTATTGGTGATATCTTCACGATCATTGCTTCGGAGGGCAATGAGGAGGGTGTGGATTATTACTTGTGGCGATGCTCTATGGTGAAGAGTGTGCTGAATGAGGATACAGTGGATGGGCATGGGATGCACTTCAATGCTCATAGCATGATCGTAGGTGGCCACTATTTTTAGCAGATACAGAGGCGTGGTCACTATATTAAGTTCTAGGAGTACATGGCGGATCAGGAGGCATACATGTATTCTCATCTTGTTGTTGCGATCAAGATTACTTTGAGTCGTGTTCACACTCGCAAGGCGACATCCACTCCATGATGGCGCCTTCTAGTGGAGGATCACGAGAGCATACTTGCAACTATTGGCATGAGAGCCGATCCTCAGGAGTAGCATATTACATATCATAGTTTTGGGATCATTAGTTGATCAGATAGATTTTTTTTGGGTATCACTAGTTGATTACATATTTTTGTATTCGATATGTATAGGCTCATTGTGTGACCGTACCATTGTAATTTTCATGGACTCATATTTTGTATTTCACTATGATGGTTTTATACACGTTCATACACATCATTGTATTAGATTCTATTTTATGCATGATGTCCTTGTCTTCTCAATGGGATTTGTTGTTTTTATAAAACGAAAAACTATTTAGTAGTAGTAATGTTGTAATTGTGTTTTGTGCTTTAGGACATTTTAAAAATGTGACTAAGAAAATTCGTGCACGTACTAACCAAATACGCATGTGGACTTATCTGTTGGGGATGAAACTTCGCATAGCTCTTAGGCTACCCTAGACCTACATCCATACAAGATTTGGTCTCCAAGTGATTTGGTATGTGCCATGTGGAAGGTATAATGCATACATTTTTGCAAGCACTCCCTACTACTGATTACATATGAAAAATGGTGCATGTACTAACCAAATATGCATGTAGACTTATCTGTTAGGGATGAAACTCTCCACAACTCTTAGGCTACCCTAGACCTACATCCACACAAGATTTGGTCTCCAATTGATTTGGTATGTGCCACGTGGAAGGTATAATGTGTACATTTTTACAATCCCTACTAGTGACTACGTATGAAAAATGGCGCACGTACTAACCAAATATGCACATGGACTTATCTGTTGGGGATGAAACTTCACACGGCTCTTAGGCTACCCTAGACCTACATACACGCAAGATTTGGTCTCCAAACTGATTTGGTATGTGCCACGTGGAAGGTACAATGCGTACATTTTTATAATCCCTACTAGTGACTATGCATGAAAAATGACGTACGTACTAACTAAATATGCACATGGACTTATCTGTTGGGAATAAAACTTTGCATGGCTCTTAGGCTACCCTAGATGTACCATGCAAGATTTGGTCTCCAACTCATTTGGTATGTGCCACGTGGAAGGTATAATGTGTACATTTGTGCAAGCACTCCCTACTAGTGACTACGTATGAAAATTCACGCATGTACTAACCAAATATGCATGTGGACTTATCTGTTGGGGATGAAACTTCGCATGGCTCTTAGGCTCCCTAGACCTACATCCATGCAAGATTTGGTCTCCAACGGATTTGGTATGTGCCATGTGGAAGGATAACACGTACATTTTTACAATCCCTACTAGTGACTACGTATAAAAAATGGTGCACGTACTAACCAAATATGTATGTGGACTTATTTGTTGGGGATGAAACTTTGCACGGCTCTTAGGCTACCCTAGACCTACATCCACACAAGATTTGGTCTCCAAATAATTTGGTATGTGCCACATGGAAGGTATAATGCGTACATTTTTACAATCCCTACTAGTGACTACGTATGAAAAATGGTGCACGTACTAACCGAATACACACATGGACTTATCTGTTGCGGATGAAACTTCGCACAGCTCTTAGGCTACCCTAGACCCACATCCATGCAATATTTAGTCTCCAACTAATTTGGTATGTACCACGTGGAAGGTATAATGCGTACATTTTTACAATCCCTACTAGTGACTACATATGAAAAATTATGCACGTACTAACCAAATATGCACGTGGACTTATTTGTTGAGGATGAAACTTCGCACGGCTCTTAGGCTACCCTACACCTAGATCCATGTAAGATTTGGTCTCTAACTAATTTGGTATGTGCCACATGAAAGATATAATGCGTACATTTTTACATTCCTACTAGTAACTACACATGAGAAATGGCACACATACTAACCAAATATCCACGTGGACTTATCTGTTGGGGATGAAACTCTGCACAGCTCTTAGGCTACCCTAGACATACATCCATGCAAGATTTAGTCTCCAATTGATTTGGTATCTACCACGTGGAAGGTATAATGCGTACATTTTTGCGAGCACTCCCTACTAGTGACTACGTATGAAAATTCGTGCACGTACTAACCAAATATGCATTTGGATTTATCTGTTAGGGATGAAACTTCGCACGGCTCGTAGGCTACCCTAGACCTACATCCACGCAAGATTTTGTCTTCTACTGATTTGGTATGTGCCACGTGGAAGGTATGATGCGTACATTTTTACATTCCTACTAGTGACTATGCATGAAAAACAGCGCACATACTAACCAAATACGCACGCGGACTTATCTATTGGGAACGAAACTTTGAATGGCTTAGGCTACCCTAGACCTAGATCCATGCAAGATTTGGTCTCCAACTGATTTGGTATGTGCCACGTGGAAGGTATAATGCGTACATTTTTACATTCCTACTAGTGACTATGCATGAAAAATGGCACACGTACTAATATGCACATGGACTTATCTGTTGGGGATGAAACTTTGCACGGCTTTCAGTCTATGCTAGACATACACCCATGCAAGATTTGGTCTCCAACTAATTTGGTATGTGCCACGTGGAAGGCAAATGAGTACATTTTTACAATCCCTACTAGCGACTACGCATGAAAGATGGAGCACGTACTAACGAAATACACACGTGGACTTATCTGTTGGGGATGAAACTTTGCACGGCTCTTAGGCTACCCTAGACGTACATCCACGCAAGATTTGGTCTCCAATTGCTTTGGTATGTGCGGTGTGGAAGGTATAATGCATACATTTTTACATTCCTACTAGTGACTACGCATGAAAAATAGTGCACACAAACTAACCAAATACGCACGTCAACTTATCTATTGGGGATCAAACTTCACATGCTCTCAGGCTACCCTACACGTACATCCGTGCGAGATTTGGTCTCCAACTGATTTGGTATGTGCCCCGTGGAAGGTATAATGCGTACATTTTTACATTCCTACTAGTGACTACCCATGAAAAATGGTGCACATGTACTAACCAAATATGCACGTGGACTTATCTATTGGGGATGAAACTTCGCAAGGCTCTCAGGCTACCCTAGATGTACATCCATGCAAGATTTGGTCTCCAACTAATTTGGTATGTGCCACATGGAAGGTATAGTGCGTACATTTTTGCAAGCACTCCCTACTAGTGACTACATATGAAAAATGGCGCACGTACTAACCAAATATTCATGTGGACTTATCTGTTGGGGATGAAACTCTGCACGGCTCTTAGGCTACCCTAGACCTACATCCACGCAAGATTTGGTCTCCAACTGATTTGGTATGTTCCATGTCGAAGGTATAATGCATACATTTTTACAATCCCTACTAGTGACTACGCATAAAAAATGGCGCACATACCAACCAAATACGCACATGGTTGCACGGATCTTAGGCTATCCTAGACCTAAATCCATGCAAGATTTGGTCTCCAACTGATTTGGTATGTGTCACGTGGAAGGTATAATGCGTACATTTTTACATTCCTACTAGTGACTACGCATGAAAAATGGTGCACACATACTAACCAAATACGCACGTGGACTTATCTATTAGGGATGGAACTTTTCACGGCTCTTAGGCTACCCTGGATGTACATCCAGGCAAGATTTGGTCTCTAATTGATTTGGTATGTGCCAAGTAGAAGGTATAATGCTTACATTTTTACAATTGCTAGTACTAGTGACTACGCATGAAAAATGGCACACGTACTAACCAAATATGCACGTGGACTTATTTGTTGGGGATGAAACTTTGCACCACTCTTAGGCTACCCTAGACATACATCCATGCAAGATTTGGTCTCCAACTGATTTGGTATGTGCCATGTGGAAGGTATAATGCGTACATTTTTACATTCCTACTAGTGACTATGCATGAAAAATGGCACACACATACAAACCAAATATGCACGTGGACTTATCTGTTGGGGATGAAGCTTTGCATGACTCTTAGGCTACCCTAGACATATATCCATGCAAGATTTGGTCTCCAACTGATTTGGTATGTGCCACATGGAAGGTATAATGCGTATATTTTTACATTCCTACTAGTGACTATGCATGAGAAATGGTGCACACGTACTAACCAAATACGCATGTGGACTTATCTATTGGGGATGAAACTTTGCATGGCTCTCAGGCTACCCTAGACATACATCCATGCAAAATTTGGTCTCCAACTGATTTGGTATGTGCCACGTGGAAGGTATAATGCATACATTTTTGCAAGCACTCGCTACTAGTGACTACGTATGAAAAATGGCGCATGTACTAACCAAGTATGCATGTGGACTTATCTGTTGGGGGTGAAACTCTGCACGGCTCTTAGGCTACCCTAGACCTACATCCATGTAGGATTTGGTCTTCAACTGATTTGTTATGTGCCACATGGAAGGTATAATGCGTACATTTTTACAATCTCTACTAGTGATCGCATGAAAAATGGCGCTACTAACCAAATATGCACATGGACTTATCTGTTGGGGATGAAACTTTGCACGGCTCTTAGGCTTCCCTAGGCCTAGATCCATGCAAGATTTGGGCTCTAATTGATTTGGTATGTGCCATGTGGAAGGTATAATGCGTACATTTTTACATTCCTACTAGTGACTATGCATGAAAAATGGTGCACACGTACTAACCAAATACGTACGTGGACTTATCTATTGGGGATGAAACTTCGCACAGCTCTAAGGTTCACCCTAGACGTACATCCAGGCAAGATTTAATCTCCAATTGATTTGGTATGTGCCACGTGGAAGGTATAATGCGTACATTTTTACATTCCTACTAGTGACTACGCATGAAAAATGGCGCACGTACTAACCAAATACACACGTGGACTTATCATATGCACGTGGACGTATGATGAAATTCATAGCAAGAGAGAGAGAGAGAGAGAGAGAGAGAGAGAGAGAGAGAGAGAGAGAGAGAGAGAGAGAGAGACCTTATACTTGAACACCTTTTCAATGCTTAATGTTTACCATTACTTCACATGTCATGATTTTTAAAATACCTTATGTATTAGATGTGTGAATTGAGATATCTGAAGTTCAAAATTATACTCCTAATTTTAAATACACACATGGGGATGAAACTTTGCATGGCTCTTAGGTTTAGTGTAATAATTGCAAGCATTGATATATACGAAATTCAATGATATTCAAAATGATAAAGTTCATAGCACGAGAGAGAGAGAGAGAGAGAAAGAGAGAGAGACCTTATACTGGAACAACTTTTCAATGCTTAATGTTTACAATATCTTCACACGGCATTATTTTTAAAATACCTTATGTATTAGATGTGTGAATTGAGATACCTGAAATTCAAAATCATACTCCTCATTTTAAATGTTTATGTTAGATTTGAAGAAACTATAAACTGAGATAAACAAAGTAAGAAGAACATCATGAAAGTACCAAAATGCTCATACATCATAAAAGTAAGAACAATATCATGAAGGTACCAAAATGAATATGCACATCATCATCATCATCATGCAGAAGTGCATCCCTAAACAATATGTGTGAAGCCTAAACAATCATCCTAAATTAGAATCTGATAACTCCACATATGTTCCTCTAGTCATCCTCTGACATGGCTCCTGTATGACCCGCTGCCCAACCATCCGCTGTGTGCCCTCAGGCAAAGCCGGATCAGATGGGCCAGCCTCATCTCCTACATGAGATGGGCCAACCTCATCCTGATGAAGAGGAGGGCATGCTGCACGAGCCACTGCTGCCATCTTTGCCTCCCTCGCCTCCTCAATGTATGTGCGCCTTAGCTCCCAAAGTCATGCATCAGCGAATACTCGTGCCTCAAATCTAGCGCGTGTAATCGTCTCTATATGTAGAAGACGTTGGTCTCGGCCCCACCCAAGCTGCTGCTCCACCCACTACTGTAATGATATCTAAAGCTTTGCCTCTCACTCAGTACGACATGCCTCCTCTACTCGTGCCTTGTCACCTGGCATGAAATCACCATATGAGAAGCATCGCGGAACACACGACCCAATCACTGACGTATCAGCACCCTCCTGCTACAGTAAAGCTCTCTATGGCTCCTCCCTGTAGTGCTCTGTCAAGACCATGCAGGCAAATGGATCAATGGCCTGATGATGACCAGGATATAGATCATCCATGCCTAGTCCTCTGTATGTGGCCACATCAATGTCAGCAAAGCATACAGGGCACACTGATCGTGCCACCATGTGGCAGGTCATTTAATGGAGATGTGCGATGTGGCCGCACCCTAGTCCAAACCACCCTACAGTGTCAAAATCCTCGTGGCAAAGGATGTAAGCGGCGGTAGGAAGCCTGACTGGTGCGTCTATGGCTGTCCTAGTTAGCACATCTACAGGAGGAGCAGGGTACAGGGCCACACTAGGGTCGATCCTATGGTGAGATGGATCACGACTAATATGTCTCAACTGCAAAATATAATGCTCCGCTTGATGGTAGGCTATGTGTGTCCGAATAAATCTGCCTCTAATAGTTGTACACGAGACTCCATATCCTGATGCAATAGATGTGCCTGCAATGCAAACATGTCGCGCACATGATGAGAATTAACCAAAAAACTTCAGTTCAAAACATGCAACAAAAAAATAATCGAAAATAATTAGAATAACTAACCTCGTCCCTAGACTCGGCCAACAATGCCTCCAACTTTTCAATCCATGCGTCTCGAGTCTCCAACTCATGCTGAGGTGGTGTAGATGTGGGAGGCTCCATAGATGTGGGAGGTGGGTGAGGTGGAATCAAAAGTGATCTCGATAGGGCAGAGACCATGTCGTGCAAGGATGAGGCCACTGAATGAACATCCCCCTAATCCATCCTCCAATAGCTCGCAATGCCGGTGTAGGGATAGCGTGTAGCTCTGGTGCCTCGTGTCGACGCCAAACACCTACAGTCTGACGCTCCTAACGCCCCATCCTACCATGTCTTGCTCCTGATCTGAGACGAGTACTAAGGTAGTCTACCCAATGACCAAGCACAAACTCGGCGTATAGTTGCATGGCAAATGACCTGGCTATCTGACAGTTGTGAGGCAATCGACCACCATTCACAGCGAGATATCTCGGATAAATGTGTGCTGCTATGACGGGGTGCCTACAACGTAAAATATAAAAGGGCTACCTTGATCGTGGTCGCATCGCCTCAGTGTGACCATCCCAAAACATATCCTCTAAGGCCTACCTATGTGGTGACTCACGCTCAAACAACTCTCGAATGGCTCTCCAATCCAAGCCATGACCACTGATCTCTGCCTTAGCCTATGCCTGAAAGGTATCCAAAATGTCCTCAACTGTGTCTAATCGACCTAGAGCATCAATGACTGAATCTAGGCTTGCAACCAAGTGAGGGGGTGCCCTAGCATCCTACAGTGCCCTCATCTTAGCTCTCAAAATCACTATCTGCATATGAACAGTGGTGCCAGAACCTGCGCGGCGGCTGGCGCATGCACAAAAAAACACATGGAATTTAATATTCTATTTGGGTAATGAAAATTAATATTCTATTCAATGGGACTTAATAATCTATCTGCGTAATGAAAACTTTTAGCTAGCCAATTTTGATTGAATTTTTGCAAAAGCTCATGATAAGGTTTCATGGAATCACATAAGTCTTTGTAATTGTCTATGTAACTATATCCATACATAGATCTACAACCTTCCCTAGTTCCCTATTTCTATAGTTTCACATGCCTCCTAAAGGGATTGCTAGCCACATGATCTACCCTCTCCTTGCATCAACCTCTCGCACCATATGATTCAAAAATGATGTGTACATGAATGTGTTGTTCAAATCATCCTATTTGTTTGATTGATTACACTAAGTCATGTACTCCTTGAAAAATAATATAAAAGCTACTTTAAACTCTTATTCTCTTTTTTTTAATAGATGATTTTTGAAAAGCTAACATAAAAACTACTTTAATCTCTTTTTTTTTTCAATCGATGATTTTAAAAAACAAAATATATACATTTTTTACATTTAAATAAAAACTTCAGTAACTTAAATAATACAAAAGCTACCTTAAACTCTTATTTTCTTTTTCTTTAAAAGATGATTTTTAAAAATAGAATTTAAACATTTTTTTATTTAAATATAAAAAGCACTAATTTGAAAAATAACATAAAAACTACCCTAGTCTCTTTTTTTTTAAATAGATTCAATTTCAAAAAACAAAATATATAAGGTTTTGACATTTAAATAAAAACTTCACTAACTTAAATAATATAAAAGCTACCTTAAACTCTTATTTTCTTTTTTTCTTAAAGATGATTTTTAAAAATAAAATTTAAACGTTTTTTTATTTAAATAAAAAAAAGACGAATTTGAAAAATAACATAAAAACTACTTTATCTCTTTTTTTTTAATAGATGATTTAAAAAAACAAAATATATATGTTTTTTACATTTAAATAAAAACTTTACCTTAAACTCTTATTTTCTTTTTTTCTTAAAGATGCTTTTATAAAATAAAATTTAAACATTAAAAAAAAAAAAGCTAACATAAAAACTACTGTAATCTCTTTTTTTTTTAATAGATGATTTTAAAAAACAAGGTGAATACATTTTTTACAATTAAATAAAAACTTCACTAACTTAAATAATATAAAACCTACCTTAAACTTTTATTTTCATTTTTTCTTAAAGATGATTTTTAAAAATTTAAACGTTTTTTTATTTAAACAAAAAAAGGACTAATTTGAAAAATAACATAAAAACTACTTTATCTCTCTTTTTCTTAATAGATGACTTTAAAAAACAAGGTATATACGTTTTTTACATTTCAATTAAAACTTCACTAACTTAAATAATATAAAACCTACCTTAAACTCTTATTTTCTTTTTTTCTTAAAGATGATTTTTAAAAATAAAATTTAAACGTTTTTTTATTCAAATAAAAAAAGCTAACATAAAAACTACTTTAATCTCTCTTTTTTTTAATAGATGAATTTAAAAAATAAAATTTATGCGTTTTTTAGATTTAAATAAATACTTCACTAACTTAAATAATATAAATGCACATGCATCTCAGACAGGAATTGAATTTACTGAGACATGACATGCATCAGATAAGATAGGACATGCACATGCATCTCTTGTTCATGGTATTACTCACTTAGATGGTGTAACTCATGAAGTTGATGGAATAATAGAACAAGTGTAACCGTTAAGTATACTTGAAATTGAGGCAATAGAAGAAGAAGTAGGGCGATCTAAAGCGGTTCACATAGAGCCCCTAAAAAATAAACCCCGACTTATCTCAGGCTTATTGTAACTTTTGGTGTTTGTCAACACCTTTATAAATATGGTGAGAGTTTCCTTAATACTGTAACTTTTGAAGGTGTCTATTAACACCATTAAATAGTAAGAGAGTTTACAACTGCTGAATCTTATTTTTTCATGTAACTTACTTATCTAAGCTATGTTAAATTTTATAATTTTAGTTTCATGTCTCCTTTAAAAATATATTAAAAAATGCTTGTTTTTATGTTTTTATATGTGCTTTGAAGATTGGGTTTTTCTTAAATTTTATCTGAAAACTAGTCCAAAAGTATATGTAAAAATGAATTTGTATATTGACAAGTCCAAAATTAATGAAATAAGTGTTCTTATGCTCTTTCTCTATTTCCTCCACTAGCTCCATAAAAACAAACCATGAATCATCTTTACTCTCCAATTCATCCTCATGATCTCAGCTTCAACTTCATCATCTGGCAACAACATGCCTACTTCATCTCCACTTGAATCTATGATCTCACTTTCACTTTCACTCTCTTCTTCACTCCCACTTAAGTTGGCTTCACTTTCTTCTCTTTCTTCTTCCTCTTCCTTAAGCAGCTTCCTATTCACCATGCTAAATTTTTTCCTTAACCCCTTTTTATCCAAAAGAGTCAGCGTGCCCTTCCCCCAGTCTTGTACTACTTTTACTAATCTCAACCATGGCCTACCTAAGATTAGTGGAAAGGCTCCCATCCCAGCTAGCATAACATGACAATCAACCTTTACATCAACCCCAAATGCCCTCACATCCAAATCATTCAAAATTCCTAAGCATTTTACCTTAGCATGATTTGCTAGTCGGATCTTATACCCTGATACTCAATTTGAAGCCTAGTCTTTCAACACAAGAGTGTGTAATTACGTACACTTGGGCTCCACCATTAACATACGCTTCTCCTATGGATTTTCCTTTATACCAAGCATTAATCACAGGACATATATTAAGAAATTCTTCCAAGGATTGAACCCTTATCTTCTTTTTCCTCTCTTTCTTAGGTGGGTTGACTAGTCACTTCCATTCTCTCCTTAGTCGTGGGCAAAGCTCCATCAACTGACCATATGAAATATCACTTTCTTACCTATCAAATCCTTCTAGAGATAATAATTTTCTTGAGTTTCTCCAAGCGGTAAATCCCCTGTTTGAAAATGCCTTCGTGGTCTTAATTTCTTTCTACTTGAAGCAGACTCCCCTTCCTTTTGTTTTCTCTTCTTTGCCTTACCATGTCCATTCTCATGTTCTTTTTCACTTGCTCTTTTAACCGGCATCACTTCAAGATCCTCAAGGTGTATCGGTGACACATCAGGCTACCTTTCATCTATCTGCCCCTTCCCTTTTTCCTCTGGTGTCAACCCACTTGTTCTAGGCATTCCCTTTATCTCTATTCCATAGTCATTTGCACGATTATTCAAATTGCTCGGCAAAGGAAATATCTCTCCTCCTCTACATGAAGGCTTATCAAAATTGGGACTAGTATGGCTCCAATACCCACAATTATAACAATGATAGGGTTCAAACCCTCTCTGATTAGCTCCTCTACCTACTCTTGGATCCTGCCTATTTCTTGACTTTTGATACAATGGCTTGGGCCCTCTTCCTTGTCCTCTTCCTACACCTCCCAAAAGATTGAGACTGAGATTTTTGAACATGTCAACCATCTCATGCATTTCTTTATGCAAACTATCATTCTCTATATTCTTTGTTTCTACTGTTGCAACCAAAGTGCTCATAAAATGTTGTTCCTCTCTCCTCAGCATTTGTTGTACTCTCATGATCAACTACTCTATTCTAATCATCTTCCACTCTTTTGCTTTTGTCAAATCCACTGCTTCTTAGAAATTTGCTACAGGTTTCAATTCTAGCTTCATCCGCAAAAGGCATCTAAGTCCTGAAATGAATATCTCCTTTTTCAACATGGCAAGTGGCTACTCACTCCCCATTGACATACACCAGTGATCCCGCAAATGGCTGAAGTCCTTAATATATGCATCAAGGAGACTTTTTTGCACAAAATTATTTACTTCATGCCACAACTTATTCAGATCCTCTACCCTCCTATAATGCTGTAAAAAAGCATCCCTTGCCAATTCAAAAGTTACCTCTATTAGTGGATTATTTGCTGCCTGAGTGGCTTCATAGGCATGAAACCATCTCCTTGCCTCATCTTGCATACAATAAGTAAAGATCCATAACATGAAGGCTGCATCTTGCTAATTCTTGATCAAACACACTGTAATTTCCAACTGTTCCATGAATTTCTCAGCATCTTCACCTGGCATCCCATGAAACAATAGGAAGTCTTGAGCCATGATTTCTTATGATCAACCACCAATGATTCAATTCTTGTAAACTGAAGGTCCAGAGTTCCCGATCCTCCATGGAGTCGGTGGAGGCTCCAAAAACATGATGAGACTGACAGACTCTACACTGAAATGCCTTTATAGTTGGATGAACAGTCATGTTTGCAAACACACCGAGAGGAAACACAATCCCATCATAACATCAAATCACCAAAAATTGGAAAAACACTGAGAAAAAACCATATACTAAAAACCACCAATATTTGTAGAAAATACAAAGATCACTGAAATGTATAGAGATCACAACCTCCAAATAACCATAAACTCATAGATAGAACCCCCCCATAGGATCAGATAGAACCTTGCTTGCCAAAATGACTTAACTAAATGCCCTGGAACTGGGATGGAACCTTGGACCTTGCTTCTTGGGAACCTTTTCCCTCTAGAGGCAATCAAAGGAACCCTCTCTTTAGTTACTATTGTCAAAAAGCCAGCTCAACATGCTTCCCAAAGCCTTGCTAATGATCAAATGAAAGACCCCCGAGCAACTAACCCTCATTAACAACTCTAGTAGCAAAATGAACTCGTTTTCAAGGCCTTTTCCCCACAGGAACCTTTTGTAAAATCTTGTCTTGCTACTGCTGCCAACCAGCCCTACTGCCGGCGGTCGCTCTTGCTCCTACTCATGGCTTTCCCCTAGCTTTTCTCCTTCATGAAAACAGGCCGAACCTATAATCAATCGTGCATCCCCGTCTGTGGATTGTAGAAAATAGACAAAGGGGGGTAGAGAGAGAGATTGCACATAGGCGTGATTGAACCAAATAATTGTATTAGTTGTGAATAGGTATTACATAGTGTTCGATTTAGCGTGTCATTTCATTGATGCCTCATCATTTTATTTGTTTTAAATTAGATTAATATAATTATTATTTCTTTACTCCCCTTTAAGGATATTAATCTAATTAACTAATTGCTCTTTTAAGCCCTAAGTTAATGCAACATGTTCATGTTTTGGTGTCGGCAGCGGATTTGTTAGGAAGTCATCCCACATCAACTTTGTCGGTGTGTGTTCAAGTTGGAGATTCTTGTCTTCAATCATTTCTCATATGAAATCATACTTTAGATCGACGTGCTTCGCCTTCTCTGAATGCTTGGGGTTACTTGTTGCAAGATGTATACATTATAGATTGTCGCAATATAGCTTAAGTGGTAACTATGGGAGTAGTTTTAACTCTTTTGGCAACCTTTGAATCCATAGTCCTTCCTTTGAGTACTCGGCCTATAATCACAAAAGTAAATCCAGCAATAGACCGTCGTGTATCTATTCTCCCCCCCCAATCTGAGTCAGACCATCCTATGAGTGAGGTGAGTTGACAAGGAGGGAATTGATGTGAATATTGTATTCCTACGTTACGTGTGCAACATAGATAATGCAAGACGCGGAGAAGTGCTTTCCAATGTTTGAACCCAAGGTTGTGCATAAAGCATGAGAGGTAATTAATACTATGGTAGATGTCAGGGCGTGTGTCGATGACTAAATAACACAATTTGCCTATCAATTGTCTATAAGGAAATGGCCTCATGAACTTTTTGTCACGGTCAGATGTAAGGCATTGTGTGAGAGATAGTTTGCAAGTGACAGGAATAGGTGTGTGTGATGGTTTTAAACTACTAAGTCCGAATTGATGAAGGATCTCATCAATGAATTTTGTATGGTGGACATGAAGTGTTCCTTTGGACGTATCACGTTGGACTTGAATCCCAAGGAAGTATATAAGGGGGTCAAGATCAATGATGGCAAAGGCCGATGCTATTTCTTTTTTTGCTGTTTCGATGATGGTGATGTTGGTGCCTATTACAGGGATATCATCAACATATAAAGCAACAATGAGAAATGTATTAGATGTGTGACGAATATAAATATTTGGTTCAGTTAGGAGACAAGAATACCCTTTTTGAAGCATGAAGTTGTTGAATCATTGGAACCATAGGCGAGGTGACTACTTGAGGCTGTATAGGGATTGTTGGAGTTGACACATGAAATGTGGTTGCTTCTTGTCAGTGAAATAAGGTGGTTACTCCATGTAGAGTTCTTCGGGAAGATTACCGTGAAGGAAGGCCGTCTGTACATCGAGGTGGTGCATTTCGAGATCCAAGGTAGTGGCAAGTGGAAGGAGGATACGGAAAGACGCCATGCGTAATACAGGTGAGAAAGTTTCTTGGTAATCAATGCCAGAAATTTGGTTGAAACCCCATGCTACTAAGCGAGCTTTGTAGTGCACTATTGAGCCATCAAGACCAAGTTTATGAGGTAAGACCCATTTACAACTAATGGGATGGCGGTCAAGTGGAAGTGGGACTAAGGACCATGTGTTATTACTATGAAGAAATGTAATTTCTTCTTGCATGGCTTTCCACCAAGAGGCGAAATCGGGTCCGTTGAGAGCCTCAGGGACTAATATGAGATCGTCCGAAGCATTGTGCACCGGCGACTCGGCTATAGCAGAATAAACATATTCGGATGAATATGTATTCTCTGCAAAAAGGGCATCAAGGCACTCGGTGGTACTATATAGGTCAGAAAGAGATTGTGTATCCGGAAGGGATAAAGTAATGGGATTGAGTGTAACTTGAGTATTGTCAAGTGGGGTTATGTTATCTGACTCACCCGCAGGTGGGTTATCATGGACGTGAGTTTGGGCACGAGACGTAGTAGCCCTATCAATGTTTGACAAGTGTGGGGTCTCTTTTGGAGTATATAGAGCACGTGGAACATGCAAGCCATTGCGCTGCCATGGTGTCCTGTCAGTGATAGCCACGTGTCGAGCATGCACAAAGCGATCTGCCACTGGATTGTGGCTTCGTGGTCGTGCATGCACGCATTCATTATAGGAGTGTATTTGTTGAAGTGGCACTAGATCGGAGAAGGTTCTCTGATGAGCCGTGTTTACAGGTGTTTGAGGCGGAAGAGGAGGTGGCTGTGGCGCAGGAGGATTGGCTTGTGGTGGAGGTAATGGATTGGTAGGGAGAGGCGCTGGTTGTGGTGCAGGATCGATGGGAACCCGCCAAGACACAGAGGTGGAGCTTTCGCTATTTGAGTGCGATGGGATTCGATCATCTTGGAGAGTGTTAATTGGTTAAGGCGCATCTCGGAAAGTTGATGCAATGTTGATTAGATAAATTACAGGGATGGACAGAAGGGTGTCTTTATTGAATACGATTGTTCGTGCGAAGAAGAAACGGCATTTATGGGCATCATACAATATGTAGCCTTTGACTCCATGAGGCCCTACGAAGATCGATTTGATCGCCCGATCTTGGAGTTTGTTTCGATGTGCAGGTGGAACGAAGGCATAAGCTAGGGAACCAAAGATGCGAAGGGACGCATAATTGGGTGGCTTACTGAACCAGAGGGTGTAGGGAATCGCTCCAATACTTGGAATACTCTATTTTGAATGAAGCAGGCTGTGGCAACCGCCTCTTCCCAAAAGGAATCAGGAAGGCCAGCAACTTTGAGCATCCCTCGGGAGGCATTCATGAAAGAGTGGTTCTTTCGTTTAGCAATTGAGTTTTGTTGTGGGTTTTCTGGTATAGTTAATCGTTGATGAATACCGTGACCTTGACAATATTGTCGAAATTGATGGGAGACGTATTCTCCTCCATTATCGGATTGGAGATTTTGGATGCGGTACGGGATTTGATTTTCAACTAGTTATTTGTAGTTTTGGAATAATTTCGGATTGTTTATCCTTGAGAAAGGATACTACAATGAAGCGTGTAAAATCGTCAATAAAAGTAATAAAGTATATGTTCTGAAGAAGGGATTTAGTGGGTAATTCGCATATGTCTGTATGAACTATCTGAAGTGGCTGTGACGTTTTGTTTCGATCTCCGGGGTATTTTGAGTTGGAGAGTTTTCCGAAAATGCAACCTTCACAGAGGGAAATTTGACCATTTGAAGTGAGACTATAATTTTGTGCAAGACCTTGAGTGGAGATTAGTTTCATAGTTGGGAGGTTGACATGACCGAGGCAATAGTGCCAAAGGAGAGTCCTATAGGATTGCGTATGTTCATGAGTAGCAGAGTGTACTTCGTGAACAGGGTAAGGTGTTCGGCCGAGTAAATAAAGTCGGCCATACTTTGGACATGTTACAGCGTATGTTCGTCCTGATGAGAGACGATGATAGATTATACAATGAGTATGAAGGAATTCGACTGATGTAGAGGAATCGGTAAGTTTAGGTTTTTGGCTAGGTTAGGAACGTAATATATGTTGTCAATATTGACTACATTGCCGTCGGACAGCTCAATATGGACACTTCTGACACCTATGGTGTTTTGTGTGCCATTGTCTCCAAATCTAATTTTGATTGGATTAGGAAGTGGCCTATAGTTTTGAAGCCATTCTAATTTCGAGGTTAGATGGCATGTTGCGCCAGTATCTAGGATCCACATGGGACTAAGCAAGTCGGACTGGTGGGTAGCAGAATACGCGAGATAGACATCCTCAGTAGATGAATTATCTGAGGCAACCGACTGAGGGTCTTCAGCGAATGGAGATAAGGGTACACTTTCAGAGTCAGAGGCACAATTGACTTGGCCTTTGAATTTTGAACTATCTTTGTACGTGGGTTGAACCAACAGTCACAAGTGTCATCTTTGTACGTGGGTTGAACCAACAGTCACAAGTGTCATGTGTTTTCTGACAAATTGACAGTGAGGTTTAACGAGTTGGAAATTACGAGATTGTGATGATCGGTTTGAGGAACGGTAAGGCTTATTAGAAGAGGGTTTATTAGGATAAGTGTTTCGAAACGAAGGGCGAGATGTTTTGGAATACGATGGCTCAGCAAAATGAGAACGTGGGTTCGAATACATTACCAGATTGGAGGAAGATGACAAAGGATTAGAAACGGTCCCTCGCAAAGTTTGTTCTTGCAAAATTGCAGGAATCGTGAGTGGGATTGTTAAGTTGGCGTGAGAGCTTTGTGTTGTAATAAAAGGCTGCCTTGAAGATGGCAACGCGGCCAACAGGAGAATGGTCTGAATGTTTTGGGCGAATACCAGCCCATACAACGTAAGATCCGTCCATGGCGTTTCGCCATGTTTGCAAGAATTTGGGGACATCGTCTGATTCGGTCATATGGACCGTCGTAAGTTCTTTTAAGTTGGCAATCTAAGACGAGACGTCTGTGCGTTCATAAGTATTACGTAATTGGGACTAGATTTGATTAGCGGTTGTAAGTGTTCTAACCGTTTGTTTCTGGTCATCGTCCATGTACAGAAAGATCTCAAGTTTTGCGTTGAGATCCTTTTCTTTCCAGTCTGACACCACTTGGGCGTGGGCGTTTGCTGCAACGAATGGATCGGGACAGGCTTCCGTGCCATCAATGATTTTGAGCAGGCCTAGTTTTTGTAATAGAAGCTCCATGGTCATCCTCTAGGGCTGATAATTTTTGTCGGTAAGTTTGTCGACCTTGTACGTTCTGGTTTGTTGTGCCATCGTAATAGACTGTCATGATCAGTCGTTCTAATTTGGGCAAGGAATGGTTCTTGACTGGAATGGGCTCCTACTGGATCGAGGATACCATGTAGAAAATAGACAAAGGGGGGTAGAGAGAGAGAGAGAGAGACAAACCAAATAGTTGTATTAGTTGTGTATAGGTATTACATAGTGTTTGTATTTGTTCGATTCGGCATGTCATTTCATTGACGCCTCATCGTTTTATTTGTTTTAAATTAGATTAATATAATTATTATTTCTTTATAAATCATCCACTGACAGTTTCCAAGTATTCTCCATGACCATATGAGAATGAACTGGGAACAGCCACAGAACTGCTCTCAGTTGTTTCTAGAACCTGATTCTTGCTGTAACCTTTGTTTGGCACTCGGCTTCGCACGATCAATCTGACTGATGAGCTGCCTCTTGACACGCCAAAGATCGATGGTCTTTAAAACATGTAGGGCACCCAACGGAGCTCCCACTATCAACTACAATAGCAATAGCCTCCTCTCAAACGGCCAACAACTTTAGAACGTGCAAAAACTGCAACTGACGACAAGCCACTTTCAATGAATAATGGCGCAACACTTCCTCTATTGTCGAGCGAACCTTCTGTCTGTGCAAATGAATAGCGAACCGTCCTCCAAGGACTATCCTATGATTTCAAGAATTACCTTTACCAGCTGCGCAACGGCTACAACCTACTACGTGATGTATTTTGCGCCAAAGCTGGCCAATCCACCTGTGATACCTATATCCATTGTTGGAAGGAAAGCTCTCGGATCTGAGGTCTTATAGGATCTTGTTGATCTTGCTGTGCTTGTTTGTGAGCATCCACTAGCTCCCTCAACTGTAAAGGTCTTTCAACCTTCAAAAAATAGACTTGAGCCAAAAACACTATGATCGGCCACCTCGTAGAACTGAACCAAAACCTTCCTTGTGGCAATAATTTAACCACCCGTGCTAAAGAAAACACTAGAGCAAGGCTCCCTCGATCAACCATGATGCTGATAGGCTGTCATGATCTTCCACAAGTTCCCTCAAACATCCACAAATCAGCTCCCTCAAACATCCACAAATCCTCTGGAAAACAAAAACTGCAACTGTCAATTAATCACCTCCACGAAATGATCATCTACAACTTCTGAATTTGTATAATGCTGCTTCTAGTGGTCGTCAACCGGAAAGTCTTGAACACTTCAAGACTTCTATGCCCTCATCCACAAACAACTAAGTCTGAGCCAAACTTTCACGAACCACAATAATAAACCTCTCAACCATTAACCTGGCAAGTTGGTGTGCACATAATTTATGAACCGAAAACAAAGTTTTCTCAACAATATTGGCCATCCACAAAACTGGTGGCACAACTAAGAGCTTCACGACCTCCTCACAAGCATTGGAACAAGCACAAGGCCGTGAACTAGATCAACAGCTCTCTCTAGTCTACATCAACGATCTCTAAGGCAACACAATACCCATGAAACTAGACAGGCAGCTCCCACCATAACTAAAATGAGCAAACAGCTCATGAAAACATGATAAACTGCTCTCTTCAATCTAAGACAAGCATGAAGATAATCTTGAATTGGTGAGTCCACCCTCCTTATAGAGATCCATCTAGTAGTGGTGCTAATCCACGTCCTTCCTTTCCCATGCAAATCCTTGGCCATCAATTGGCTCCTTTTATCTCCACCAATGAGACCTTCACTTTTATTTATGGTCCTCTACCTTTTGTTGCGGCCATGCAAAGTAGTCCTTACCTGTAGTCTTTTTGGAAAGAACCGAACCCTTCTTTAATGCCTTAGTGACCACTCCCTTCACTGCCCTTTCATGTGCTAGTGCAAAATCTAAGGCCCTCATCCAAGCTCCGATGGCTATCCAATCGTCTTATTGGCGACAAGGTCTTCATCATCATTTCCTGCAATCACGGTTCTCCACACAAGCGCGTAGTTATTTCCACCCAATACATCAATGGTCTCTAAGGCAACACAATACCCATGAAACTAGACAGGCTGCTCCCACCGTAACTGAAATGAGCAAACAGCTCATGAAAACATGATCAACTGTTCTCTTCAATATAAGACGAGCATGAAGATAATTTTAAATTGGTATGTCCACCCTCCTTATAGAGATCCATCCAGTAGTGGCGCTAATCCATGTCCTTCCTTTCCCATGCAAATCCTTGGCCATCAATTGGCTCCTTTTATCTCCACCAATGAGAGCTTCACTTTTATCTCTCTTTTCCACTTTTATTTATGGTCCTCTACCTTTTGTTGCAGCCATGCAAAGTAGTCCTTACCTGTAGTCTTTGTGGAAAGCACCAAACCCTTCTTTAATGCCTTAGTGACCAGTCCCTTCACTGCCCTTTCATGTGCTAGTGTAAAATCTAAGGCCCTCATCCAAGCTCCAATGGCTATCCAATCGTCTTATTGGCAACAAGGTCTTCATCATCATATCCTACAATCAGGGTTCTTCACACAAGCGTGTAGTTATTTCCAAAATATATGCATTCAATACAAAAAATCATCTTAAAAAATAGAGGGGCCAATGTCATGATATTCTCTAGCTACTATCTTCTATCCTATTCCTGCTATCTACATGTGTGTCTATCAATGCTACTACCTCCTACACATGACTGCTCTTATCTACATAGCATTTTTTTATCCGATACAAAAAGATACCAATCGCAAAAAAAAAGCCCATCAACACTGAGTATTAATTTCTCTGGCTATAATTTTCCCTGCTCCTTTAAGGTACTTGTCAAGCTCATGATGTAGGTTTATTTTGGCAGGACATCATAGAGGTGCGAAGATGTATAGAGTGCAAAGACCAAGATGAAAAGAACCCCTAGCAAAAGGAGCTCATCAAAACTCTCCCCAAACTATGGCGAGTCGTTTGTC
The DNA here is from genome assembly GCF_047967505.1 of Dipteris shenzhenensis. NCBI lineage: Eukaryota > Viridiplantae > Streptophyta > Polypodiopsida > Gleicheniales > Dipteridaceae > Dipteris > Dipteris shenzhenensis. Next base: position 13,950,658 of record NC_141608.1, read on the forward strand.
TCTCCATTGTTTGTCACTCCATTTGAACATAGAGGAAAAACTTGAACTCAATCCCATGTCTTCACAATTGCAATGTTCTCACGATCGTCATGATCCGCTATGATGCACACACTGCAGAAACAAGAAAGTTTTCTTGTTTTGATTAGTAATTGGTTGTCTGAAAAGCCCCATCTGCTATCTCGGGGGGGTTGCTTATCATATATAACCCTATCACGTGATTTCAATAGAAGGATATTTTTAAGTTTTAAAATTTACAAAAGTTAATTTACATAAGGGGGTATTTAAAACAACTTTGGGAAAAAATTATCGATTTGTATAGAAAAAGAGTACATCTTATTATTAAAAAACCTACAGATAAGGGATTTTAGAAATCGGCATTGAACGCATGTGATATAGAGGGTTTATACATAGTGAACCCCCCGAGTCTGTTGTCCAAACCATGAAATCCTTTAATTTTATCACAATTATGCCGGCTTCTCCTTTGCAATTCATCCACTTTCACTTCATGGAAGACTCAATGTATTACACTATTCTTAAGGCTTTGCTTACTGTATATTAAATGCGCGCCTGTGGAGAGGTTGGTTGTAAGCCATGTTACAGCATCATGGGCATCATTGAGTTTTTCTTGAGAGCATGCTAATTGGTGTTTAGACAAAGCTTGCTTAATAACAACACCACATCCATCATGTTCACCCTTGCCATGGCTAGACCCAAAGAAATTCCACATCATGTCTAGACCGGGCAGGGATTCGAACCTTGAGGTGAAATAGAATCCAAGGGCTAATTTAAATTAAGAGGCAGCACCATCTGACCACACCCAATGTTGTTTTATATTTTCAGCATGGGGATTTTTCTTTTTTAGCCATTCCCAATGCAGTAGAAAAGCATGTTGCACAAATAGGGTATCATCTTGCCTTGGGGGTTCCACTAGGGTTTATTGTATGGTACCACGTGAGTGTAAGGGAGGGGGGTTATATAAGGGAAGAAATGTACATTTAATAAGGTAAGGTCCCGTAAATAGGGGGTAGATAAGGGGAATTTTCATATATTTATTGCACGCAGGTGACGTCTCCTTATTACTACTAGTGAATCCCCCGTGTATTTTCCCTATCATTTGAAATGTAGAAATGATACGTGCGTTGCGCTGACTTGGACTCATGTGAGTCAGGAAGTAGATTGGCATCAGGCATGGAAGAATCAATCAAATAAATGAGCATGATATGCACAAGAATTGTTATCTGCTTGTTGTACTAGTGAGCACTTTGTATCTCATCTTGTCCTTGAAAACAATAATTTTTTGTAAAATCTATGATAGATAAAATAGTGTCACGGGGAAAATTAGCAAGGCACGTCCTGAACTACTTATCCTGCCAGCTGGCCATGAAATTATGAAGCACATATTTTGGGATGGATTGAACCAGGTGACCTACAAGCTCCCTTGGTTGGGTGCTCTTATACGATAGAAGCCAGCTGCTTTTATCGGATCCTTCAACATTGACATTTTCAGATCTCCTCCATTTTAGAGCAACATGGTTGTCTTCCCTCATCTCATTTAGACAGACATTGAATGTATTCTTCTTCAGCTTCAAATTGCAATGCTTGCATGTGCCATGAATGCATTTAATCCTGTGCCACTCACGGTCTCCCTTTGGACAAACCACTGGCTCCCACAGAGACCTTAGGCTACAAAACCTGCCCTCCCTTGCAACACATGATGAGGATCCAGGTGGCCTATAGATTGAGCATTCATTGGGGAGGCATGCACATCGATCCCCACGGAGCAATGCTCCAACACATTGGGCCAAGTCAAAGTCTATGTGTGTTTTGACTTGTTATCTACTTGTTGTACCAGTGAGCACTTTGTATCTCATCTTGTCCATGAAAACAATAATTTTTTGTAAAATCTATGATAGATAAAATAGTGTCACGGGGAAAATTAGCAAGGCACGTCCTGAACTACTTATCCTGCCAGCTAGCTGTGAAATTGTGAAGCACATATTTTGGGATGGATTGAACCAGGTGACCTACAAGCTCCCTTGGTTGGGTGCTCTTATACGATAGTAGCCATCTCCTTTTATCGGATCCTTCAACATTGACATTTTCAAATCTCCTCCATTTTAGAGCAACATGGTTGTCTTCCCTCATCTCATTTAGACAGACATTGAATGTATTCTTCTTCAGCTTCAAATTGCAATGCTTGCATGTGCCATGAATGCATTTAATCCTGTGCCACTCACGGTCTCCCTTTGGACAAACCATTAGCTCCCACAAAGACCTTAGGCTACAAAACCTGCCCTCCCTAAAGTCTATGTGTGTTTTGCAACAACAAACATTCTTGTCTTTGAGTTTCCTAATGTACCAAGGCTTACAATGCTCAAAGATCCTCTGCCCTATTAAAATGTCCGAATTTTGATCCATAAACTTGAGATACAACTCCGTCTGCTGACCCAACATGCAGGAACAATAGAATAATAAGCTCCCTTTTTGCTACTACTAAAAGAATACAAAACACAGTCTAATTAAAGTATATAATGAAGCAAAACAATTTTCAACCACTGCGCTAATTTAGCACAATCACAATTTCAATCACCGGCTTGGTTTAGGACATGTTTAGGATAGTCAAGCATTGAGCTGGTTTTAAAGGACATGTTTAGGACACTCACAGTTTCAACCATCGGGATAGTTTAGGACATTGTCACAGTTTCAACCACCGGGATGGTTTAGCCTGACGATCTCAACTTCACATATTAGACAATAACAAGTATATTGCTTTTCATTTCTGAATTTCACCATTAGAAAATAACAATATATTAGTACTTTTCATTTTTGAATTTCACAATTTAATAGTGGTATATGACCCGAATAGTAGGAAATTAGATTTAATGAATTTAAGTACTAAGAAACACAATAATTTCATCCACCAAGCTTGTCAATAACTAATGACTTTTCAACCACGCTATTTCAGGACAATCACATAATTGTTGATTAAGCTGAAGCAGCCACAGTTGCATGATGTTCCAACCATCGGGGTGGTTTAGTAAAATAACAATATATTGCAAAATATAATGATGTTAATTTTTGCTCAACCATGCCACCAGGCTGGACAACAACTAATGTCTGTTCAACCACGTTGGTTCAAGACAATCACATAACTAGTGATTGAGCTGAACCAGCCTACGGTTGCATGATGTTTCAACCACCGGGCTGGTTTAGGACAATCACATTTAGTCCAAGCCTAGTTTAAGAAATGAAACAAGTAAACTATCCCAAAGCTCAATCACAAACAACCACCGGGCTGGTTAGGCACCACTGACTTGCATTGTATCTAGCATGTATATGATGTGCTCCTCAAACAACTTGCATCCCCTGCACTTCTTACAGATGTCCTTTCTATTTGACCAAACTCTTGTATTTTCATGCCAAAAAGTCGTCACTATAGCAATGACTTCCAAACTTAGGAGGTCTCTCCTTTTCTTACATTCTATTGAAGTCCACAGACTTCTCGGATTGGGATGATCATGTATTTGTTTTGCTATACATTCAAATGTTGGACCCATGTTGGTCCTTCTTATTGACAACATCTTTAACATTGTGCACCCAAGCCATTTCTACTTTGTTTCAGGGGACACAAACATAGCTAATGTCACCCTCTTTGCAGCTAGTTGATTTAAGCTGTGCATCCCTTTCACTTTCTCTAGGCGATTTCTCAGGTTAAAGAGCATCACCTCTTGGGCATGCATCTCCCGACGTGTTGGTAGGGTTGTTACTCTACGAACTTTAGGGTGCATGCTAAAGCTTGTGAAGACTCACGATTGATAATCACCTAAATGGCCTGGTGTTGCTTCCTCAAATGCTCCCACACAACAACACAAAGCAACTATAGATGTGCTTGGTAGATGCGCAAAATAGCAGGCGCATCTATAGGCATTGCTTGAGTAGAGGAATTACGAGCACATCTAAAAGCGTGTCTAGCAACTCGTCTATTTGCGCGTTTAGTTAGCGTGTCTATTTGCACATTTAAATTGAGAAAATACGGGCCCGTCTAACATCGCATTTATCAGTGCATCTATTTGCACATGTATTAACACGTTTATTTGTGCATCTAAGCTGAGAAAATATTGGCCTGTCTAACATAGCGTTTATCAGCGCATCTATTTGCACGTGTATTAGCGTATTTATTTGCACATTTACACTGGGAATCAGACGCATATTTAGACACATATATAGACGCAAACCAGAGAATACAAAAAGTGAGATTTTGGTGTACATCATTGCTTTCCAAAGATTGCCCATGATTACCAAAGCACATAATTTTAACAAAAACATCAATGCTTTTTTGCAAGCCCACATATACGAGAATTAAGTGAGGTGAGGAGAATGAGACAATATGTAAAATAGTTTTGCCAATATCAATGATGGGCTACGGTTCAATCTCATCCTCAATGAGATCAACCCTTGCCAAACTATCTACTTCAAAATCCAAACAAGTGTTTAGATCTACAAATACATTCAACCCACTACTACTTCTGCTACTCATGTGCTCATCGAAATTAGCATCACCAATGGTAGGCTCGTCCTCATGGGTAATGGCCTCAATATCTATATCTTTTATCTCATGATCATCCTCCTCTCTTGTATCACGGTCATCATCATGTCCATGGCCATGATCATCCTCCATACGCTCCATATTAGTAAATGTACTATTCATCACTTTGGAACGTGGCATAATAGGTATGACATGCCACCACCGGGTATTATCCACCATTGGTTGATAGACAATCTAATTCAAACACAAATACAATCATGTTATTTTTCTTGCATCAAATATTTAAAAGCAAGTATTTTTATATGTGTGCACAGTACCTGTTCACATTGTTGCGGTAGTACTAGTGTGTCCTTCCTACTTTGCCAAAACTTTTTGGAGTCAATAGTTACAAAGCCACTTGCATGGCATTTGATTGTTGCATTAGGGCCTCTTTCCACCATATCCTTAAACCACTTTACATCCAAAACATACACAAAGAAGTGTCGAAAGTCAAGCATAATAATATCTTGGATTATGCCACGATAATCATCCATGGCTCCATTGGCTCCCTTAATGCTAGCAATGATGCCGCAATCTTGTGTGTTTCTCTTATCATCAATCTGTTGTGTTTGAAAATGCTTGCCCTCACACCATATAGCATTGAACATAGTGCACTACACTAAGAAAAAATCAATTAAATAAGCAATCTAAATTATTGAAAGCTCCTAACTTATGCATAACATTCTATATACCGACCTTGCTCATGCATCCCCTAGCATACTCCCATTCTTCCATTGTGATATGCATCCCCTCGTCTTTCTCTCCTTTCTATATTTCATCAAGTAGCCAATCCACATGAGTATCCTTTGGAAGTGCTCTTAACTGAGGGTATGGCACACGAGATCCATGGTGTGTACGAAAGAGGGCCCTTTCTTCTTGTCTTCTTGCCTTTGCATCCTCGTATCTTGTCACCCATCTTTTCATCACATCACTATTAAGCACGTAAAAGAGGTTGATACTATTATGCAACTCCATGTCTATTACTTTGTTGTGTCCTTTCCCTTGAGGCACAATAGAGGTCATCCTTAGGTCTTCATCATCTCTCCATAGTCGTGGGAGAGAGCTATCCACATCAACAAGAAATTCAAAAATATATACAAGTGACTCTTGTACCAACCAACCCTCGGCCATGCTACCTTCGGGTCTTGCATTTTGTCTCACGAAGCCCTTTAAGGTCTTCATGAAGCGCTCGAGGAAGAACAACCATCGTGCATGTATAGTACCGCATATAGCAATCTCATCCACGAAATGCACTATAAGATGTAGTTGGCTTGTGAGAATAGAACGTGGAAATGTCTCCTCCACTAAACAAACCACCTCCACTAACATAACTCGAGCATTCTCAAGCATGGTGGGATCTATTTCCTTTGAGCTCACATACCTAGAAATGAAAAAGTACAGCATATTAGCAATATGCATTCAAACTTGCATGGAGCATTGATACGCATCATATTTTGTATCATGTAAAGTACCTCACAAGCTCGCCCATCTTGTAAATACAATCTTTCACGTCCTTCAATGCACTACGTGAAATGCTAGTAGGTAGTATGAACTGAACCCATGAGGAGGTGGTTGATTAGTTGCTTATAATATTCGCTCACAAATTTGAAAGGAAAAAGATATTATGCACATAAAATACTTACTTGGAGCATCTTGTGCCAATCATGAGATTTCAAGCCATATAATTACTCTACACCTCTTTTCTTGCTCTTTATAAAGGCTCCCTTCAAACACCTCATGCATCCAGTGGGAGTACGAATTATAGTAATAGCGCGCTTCACTGTCACCATCTCTAGCTTTGATAACATCCACGGTGCACGAGGTAAAAAAACACACCCATTTGGTCTCTCTTGTGGCCAAGCTTCATGCATCCTCCCTGTGGTACGTAGATCCTCCCTTATGCCTGCGAAATCTCGTGTCCCATTCAAATGCTCCCAAATGGTAGATGCCACATTCTTGAAGATATGCATGGGATTAAGGAGGTGATTGATCTTGAGGTGGGACCAATATGGTAAACGATAAAAGATGGAGTATCTAAACAAAATAAAGTGTTAGTGGGTAATCCTTATTTCTAGCCAATATAGCACACAATAGTTACAAACCCTTACCGGCTCATGCCAACTGGTGGAGGAGTCATGGAACCATCCCACATTCTCATCCAATCTCCCGCGGTGAGTGATTGTGGGAGGACTTCATTCTAAGGGGCAACATATCTAGGATGATCAGGTGGGAGAAATCATTGGTGATTCTCATAGATGACCTTATTCAATGCGTCTGCCCGTGAGGCAACTAGCGAAGGACCACAAACAGGACATGCATGGTAACTTGATGTAGTGAGACCTAAAAAATAGATGCAATTAAGAGTTGAAGGTGGGTTTAGGATGCCACATCCTTTGCCTATTCATAATTAGAAGTGCAATGCTTACCTGAACACTCGCCATAGCCTGGAAGTTGTCCACATCAAGACTGCTTTGCAGTTGAAGTCTCATGACGAGGGAGGCCTGCTCACATCATGCACCTCGATACCTCTCCAAAGTATCTCTAGCTCGTCAATCAAAGGCTCCAAATAAACATTAGGGTTTTTGACTTTATGTTTCCCTGGAATTAGAAGGGACAGCATAACATGTCCTTTCTTAATAGCCATAGACGGTGGAAGATTATAATTCACCAATGTCGCTGGCCATACACTGTAAGACGTGCTTTTGAGACCAAATGGGTTCACACCGTCCATACCCAATCTAAGTCTCAAGCTCCTAGGTTCTTCCTTGAAGCTTGGCCATGTGTCTTCAATATGCTTCCATGCAGGAGAGTCCGTGGGAGTTCTCCACTTACCATCAGTTGATCGATGGGAGGAATGCCATGACATGAACTCTACAATAGATTTGCACTTAAACATATGTTGGATGCGAGGGATTATGGGAAAATGTCACAGAACCTTACGAGGCAATCGTTGACACATGCATGGATGCACTTGTAATCTAATCCTCCAAGAGAGGCCACATGTTGCCTTGCCATATCTCTTGAGGTCAGTAATTTAATCTCCCTTGGAAGCATTTTACACAATAGCCTGCACGTGAAGACCATAAATGAGGAAAAGCATTCGAGTAATTGACCCACTAGCATAATTCACCATGTTTGCAAAATAGACTTTAAAGCTTACTTGAGTAATGCATTCAAACTTGCATTGCTCCATCCATAGATGGTTTGCAAGTTTAGTAACTCAAGGGAGGCACGTAGAATAGAGAATATGCACCCCTTAAACAGTGGAGTCGATGCTGCAGTAAAAAGATCATCCTGCTCCATGCTATCATCCCTCCCTTGATGGACATATAAATCCTGCACCATATCATCAAACACCTCCTCCTCCATGGCTTCATGAGGTAATGGTGGGGGGCTACTATCACCATCACTCCATGCGTCCGTAACGGTCCCTCTTGAAGATCCCACCTCATATCGCCGACGCTTCGCCTCCTCATGGCGAGCATAGGGCAACATATGCAGGTGTGGCACTGCATCCTGTATCAAATTAAAACAGGATCATAACTCAAACATATGAACACCCATAGGTATCTCAATCAATCTTAACTTACAAACCCTTACCCTATTTATGGTCGCATCCCATTCTCCATACTTTGAGATGTGATTGAGTGTAATCATGCGCGCACAATACATGTTTCCTCGACATCGATCACACATACATTTGATTTTTTGCTCCAACCACATTTCGCGATGGTGGATACGGAGGGATTCATCCTCACTAGAGCTACTTGTTGAAGATGAAGACATCCTACAAACAAACAACCCAAAAAAATTTGCTCTTCTTCAAATGTTTAATTTTAAACTCTGTGGCGCATCTAAAGGCACGTCTAAAAGCACATTTGTTTTTTCTGTGGTGCGTGTCTAAAACTGCATCTATAAGCACGTCTAAAACCACGTCTACTCTCTGTATTTAGACGCACTAATAGATGCGCTTTTAGACGCACCTATAGACGCAGCTTTTAAACCTGCTTTTAGCGCGCTCGCTTCGCTTTTCTTCACATTACTTATACTTCGCGCGGCTTGCTTGCTTCCTTATTAGCAGATCCACAGTTTCGACGCTTAAGAGGAAGGCACCCACACTTACTTCCAAGCTTACACTTAAGAGAAAGGCACCCACACTTACTTCCAAGCTTAAAGAAGAGAAGGGCGAACAAGGAGTAGAAGCAACTTTGAAAAAGGAGGGTAAGTCTTTTTGCAGTTGATCTTTTTTGGAAGTTTGCTCTCTTTGGATTTGTACTTTCTTGTATCCAAAAAACGCATGATCTGGGTATCAGTGTCACGTTTGTGTGTCAGGCGCAATGTCCTTTTCTACTTTTTAGAAAAGTCTGTCTGTCGGAGCACGTCTATAGGCGCATCTTAGAGCGCGTCTAAAACCACGTCTACAAGTGCATCTAAACGCACATCTAGTCTGTTTGCAGACATAGATAGCCACATCTATAGATGCACTATTATACGCAAAAATAGACACGCTAATCAGACGCGTCTATAGACGCGCTCCGACAGTAATCCTTCCCCTTTCTTCTTAGATCATCAGTAATAGATTTTTTTTCTTTTTTCCAGTTCATCATGTGGCCATGAAGCGCTTCCAACTCACCTGATCCCCGGGAGTCTATTTTTAGGGACTTATATAACCTTTTAGGGCACTCTCCTAGTCCTGCGGAGTTATACGGGTATATGATGGGTACTCTAAACACCCCCCATGAGTCGGCACTACAAACTCCAAACCACCCCACACTAGCTGAGATCACCCCAGCAGAGTTAGCACAGCCCAGCCGGCTACACAGCCTAGGCCCATCTCCCATGCCGTCTTATGTCTCTTCCCCCATGCCATCTTATGCCTCTTCTGCCATGCCGTCTTATACCCCTTCCCCCATGCCGTCAGGAGGTCCTTCTATCTCACAGAGCCGTCGACGTACTCCTATGCAGTCGAGACTCGTTCTCCAGCTACGACTAGTCAGCGTAGTCCCGTGCAGTCTCCAGCTACGACTGGCCAGCGTATGAGCTCGACACAACATGGTAGCAAGCGTAGTAGTAGGGAGAGCGGTGGGGGATGCATGGCACAGTGCTTTGGGAGGGGTGGCAGTGGGGACGATGATGATTCAAATGATTTAGACGTGCCTTCGGGTGATGGTACGATATTCTATGACATCACTCAGACAAGAGGCATCTTGATGGATGCGTGGGGGAAGAACATCATGGCCTTCATGCGCTCTCTAATTGCTAACAATTATAGAGATTGCTTTATCCACTTCAAAGACCAACCAAAGAGGTTGGTTGATGAGACCCTCGTTGTTGTTCGCTCTAGGTATCCTAACCCCCCAGTCGCCAATTCACAGATAAATGGGCCAAGTCAAAGATTGCTACGATACTTGGCAATAAAAGATCTTCTCTTAAGAGGCAGGCACTAGCAGAGCTTTCCAAGCTCGAGGGAGGTCAACCACCAAGGGGCCCACCCACACTACTCACAAGCATGAGTGGAAGAAAGCAATGAAGTCAGCGAGGGAGGACCCCAGTCTGCAGCACGTGGAGGCACGAAGGATCCAGATGAAGAAATATGGAAGTGCGCATTTTGGAGCACGAGGTGTTGAATCATGGGAGGCCCAATTTGTAAGTATCGATCTCAAATTATATTGCTTATGTAGTTTATTAGAAGGTTGTTTCTTTGTACTAATCCCTCCGCAAATTGTGTCGTCTTGCAGCTTGAGATCATGGGCAGATATCCTACTCCTATGGAGACAGCCTACCACTGCCACCATTGTAGAGGAGATACATGGAGGCACTTCTATGATGACGGGTTGATTACTGAGGAGCAGTATATCTAGCTACTGGAGCGGCCCCCGAGGTATTTGAAAGTAATTAAATAATGCCAATATTATAAGTAAAGACTTGATTTTTCATACATTGATATATGTTGTCCCTTGTTTACAGGCCCATGCACAAGGCGACGAGGAAGATGAGGAAGGAGGCACAGAAGGGAGCATAGAAGGGAGCATAGAAGGGAGCATGGAAGGCAGCGAGGATTAGTCGTAGAAGTAGTGCTAGCTACTCTTTTTTGTACTTAAAGCCACTGGCTTGGCTTCCTGCCTCTTGTATATACACTCCTCTTCTTTTTGGACTTGAAGCCACATGACATGGCTTAGCTTCCTTATTTTTTGTACTTGAAGCCACATGACGTGGCTTAGCTTCGTGCTATATGTACATACAAGCACTTTTTGAGCTTTCAATTTTATTGCATTTTGGAGTTGTAATGTTTTATTTGCCATTGTAATTAAAATGCGGTTGGCTGTAAGAATTGAATTACACAATGTGGAAATGGGATTCTTGTAACTATATAGCATACACAACATACACAGCATTCTGTAAATTTAAAAAAAATATATTATAAAGCGCGTCTATCAGTGCGTTTATAAACACGTCTATATGCGCGTGTGTCTGTCGACAAGCACCTTTTTTGGCATTTACAAATGCGTTTATAAGAGCATCTATTTAAGCATCTACATGCGCGTCTATACATGCGTGTGTGTCCTATATAGATGCGCTATTAGATGCGGGTCTCCAGATGCAAAAATAGATGCATAAATAGATGCGCCTATAAGTTTTTTATTTAGTTCAGTAAACGCATTTGTGTGCATGTCTATGGGTGCTTTGTCTTGTTGTGCCACCAATCGTGACACCACGGCTCGTGTTCTTCACCCCGATGGCAATGATCGAATGTGCACATCTGTAACCACTCCTTGCTACTGCTCTGCAAGGAGTTTTATTTCTTCTTGATGTTACAAAAGTGTCTTCCATTGCCAATTCGATACCGTGCTAGTGCTTTCCTCTGACCCACACTTTGTTCCTTATGCCTTGACTTGTCTTTTCGGCTTTCCTGTCTTGCAATCTCTATCTACTTCTCTTGCAAGCCATGGTGAGCTGCATGTTGCCATTGATGCGATTGCAACGATTAGTCTGAAATAGACCTAGAGAAGCTAGCTAGTGAAGTTCTTTGCTAGTTGGATGCTAGTCATGGATGATTTTTTCGCATTAGTTTCGTTAATAAGTGAAAGTTTTATATGGCTTGTGAAAGTTTATATGCTTTTATAAAAATAAGAGCTTAGTATATTCGCCAGAATTTGAAACTAAAATTAAAAAAAGAGCTAAGTTTAGCCTTTAAGATTATAAAATTATAAATAAAGTCCATGAAAATTCGCCAAAGTTTTATATAATAGATAAATATATTTGGAAACTTTCGCCAACATATTATATATACAATTTAAAAATTTGGGTGGATCTATAGAATTAAGCACCAAAAGAAGACTTGTGCAATCAAGTATAATCTAGTGTTTACATTTAATGTTTGCTAGAATGATAATAATGTAGAGGTTTTATCTATTTGAACATGAAGCCATTTGATATTGCATGAAATGTAAATGCAATCCGTAATCTAAAATACATGATTAATGAGCTCCTATGGTATATGTGATTTTAAACTTGCATTTGAGTCTTTAGATACTTTCCCTATATATATACTTATATAGTGATTATTTTCCTTTACTTGCTTCCTTCTTAATTTCCTATGGTTGTTTACCATGTAACTTTTTAATTTATCATTGTACCTTCTTACTCATTTGGACTCAGTGCAAATGAAAGGTGCTATCTATCTCCACATGCACCTTCAGTTACACACAACACCCACCAAACCACACCCCCTAACCGTTATACACCGCCATCTTGGAGCCATTATGCACCGTTATGCACTGCCACCTTCTAGCTCTTATCCTTACATCCTCACACTTGCACCTCACCTCTGTAACCCCTATTTTTTGGTGCACTGAGCACTCCATCCTACTCTTTGCCTCCTTTTTTGAAATTCCTCCATCTCTATTAAGCTCCCGACTCCTTTGGTTATGCTTCACTACATCCCAACTTCATCAACCGACTTGCTCTCCTCCTCCTCCTTCTTACCATCTCAAGTGCCTTCCCTACCATGCCTCCTTCAAACAGGTTCTCTCCTTCTACAAATAACCCATCCTTCATTCAAGCCTCTATTTGTGTCCACTTATAGCTCGGCTATTAGCGCGCCAACTTCCTGTGGGCTTTATTTTCTATGTTGCAGCCTTATCTCCTCTGCAATTCTACTACGTACTCCACATTCAAGGTCGTTACTCAACTTGCAAGGTCTCGTTCTTCCCTCTCTTGCAACTGCAAGCACTATGGCTCTCATAGGCAGCTAGGCTATCCACTAGTACCTTGGTGCTGCTGTCCCTTTTCTGTGTGTTGATATAGTAGCTACGGCTTTTCGTTGGAGCTTTTTGTCGTAACAACTCCTCTTTTACTTTTAGCTTCTCTTTTGTCTCTTTTTGCTCACTAATTCCTCGCTAACTGTGGTGTCCTGTTACTTCCATTTGCACATTGAGCAACCCTTCCATTGTTTGTAGCCTACTATGCGTAGAGCATGTTCAGAAGAAGAGCAAGTTGCTTCTGAACCTAGTATTTGAATACATGGACACAGATTTAAAGAAGTACATGGATCTTCATGGATAGAGTAGTAACGGCACCCGGAATCCATTGCCAGTGAAACTGATTTGGGTCCATTCAATTGTATTACAGAAGCTCATAAATTCGAACTACGTAACGATTTATACTTGACAATTCTGAAAAACAAGTAGTTGCAAAGCTATGGAATTATATATATAATATGAGACCATGGTGGCTTGCCACGAGCTACCCACTAGATCTTAAGGGAGACCACCTATGGGATCAAATTCTAGAGGTGGGGAGGAGGGCATTCCTTTTTCTAATGTGTATTAATTAATTTGATTATTTTAATTCGATTATTTTTAAAGGAATGGGTTAAAGCCGACGGTGCTGCCACTTAGGTGGTCATAATGTAGGCCGTTATGAGATATTAGGTTGTGATAGAGTGCAGCTTGGTCTTTTCTCTCGTAGATTGCCTTCCTCTCGTCTCCCATGCTCGACACCTTCGCTATCGTGATTTGTGAGTCGTGACGCTTCGCCTTTCAAGTTTCTATCGTGACGCTTCGCCATTTTGTGTAAGTTGGAGCCTAGAGGTGGTTTTATGGTCTCGTGAGTCATTACTCGTAGTGTTCTGTGTCGTAAAATATGGGCGTGATCATGAATCACGATTTGCGTTAGTAGTTAGTAGTTACATTGTGTGCCGGAAGTTCGCAGATGGCAGAAGTTCGCTCATCTGCATTGCAGCGCTGCTTTCCTTCTGGAGGGTTTTGTGGACGCTGGGTCGTACTATCAACCGGGGGAGTGAAGTCCTGCGAGGATCTTGCATTTGAATAACTCGTTTGCTTGTTAGTCGATCTCCGTGCATCCTTTGCGTCTTCCATGAAAGGGACGACTTTCTTTGCTTCAGCATGGCTTTCAAATGCACCTTGTTGCCCAGACCAACTTCGGCCCATGATCCATCCTCATTGTATCTCTTGCGCTACGACCATGTCGTAGACTCGTATGATGTTTGGAGAGTCAGGTTCTCGCTGTCCAGTGCTCTCTCTTGCTGTAGAATCTTCGGTCTCTAAGTCACCTACAGAATGATAGAAAGTAGGATGATGATGGATGAATGATTGATGAGATTGATCAAAAGAGATGTGAGCAAGCGTAATGATTCATCCGTCCAGAGAGGGAGGAGATAAACATTGAGAGAGTGATGAGATGAACATTGAGAGCAGTCGTGCTGATTCAGAAGGCAGCTGGTGGAGAGTAAAGGTCAACAACACTGAAACTGAGAAGCTATTCTGTTCGTTGGAGCTGGTTGGTATGGTTTGCTTAGCGTCACCTTCTCCAGCTGCAACGCCCATCATCGACCTTTCCACTTCAGTTTCCTCCAAAAATTACAGGAGATGAAGAAGAGGAGATAAAATCCGATGCCAAAATGCAGACTACTTTCCTTCTCAATGCCATTGTGCGCCAAGATTAATGAATTTAGCCATCACGCTGCAACATCACTTGTTGTGCTGCCTGCTTTGGCCCCAACTCTCAACAGGGTTTGGCTTGTTTGCTGGCCCTCTTCAACCACCATAATAGAGTACCAGAGAAAGCGCTGACCAAAACTAGACTGTTTAAGCGATCCTGAAACAAGATCAAGCTTAATCGGACCTGTGACCCAGCAGACCTGTACCAATATGTCCAAACAGGGGGAGTTGCTGGCGGTTTCTTGCGACAGCCAAAGCATCACGGAAGCGGTCTGCAAAAGATGAGAGCTGTGGGTGTCTTCCGATGTTCGAGTTGTGAGGGCAAACTATAGCTCTAACATCTTTCTCTCCAATGGTAGGCTATACTTGCAGTGCTCTAACCCCTCCCGCGCTCGCGCTGCTACAATCCCTCTCGGGGAATCACACCATACACCGTGTGACCGTTGTTTTGTTCATCTCCAAGGACCGGGCTGCGGGCACCATGGGTGGTTGCACCAGTAAACCCAAAACATCTGAGTACGAGGGGTTGATGGATCCTCAAGCCTAGTGTCATGATGAGCTTGGAAGAAACAGCATCGATACTGACACTAAGGGCGTCGAAGCTGCTCAACATAGTCTAGACGTCGGCTTGAAAACTATCGACCGAAACAACTATTGTGCTTCCCCTCTGCAATTATTTCCTGCAGTAAGCACTGAGGGATTTCTCAAACTGCCTTCGTTGGGTGCACTGCTCCCTGCATTACTGTGTGTTGCATTACTGTGTGTTGAAGAAATGTATGCTTACGTAGTGTAGTATTATGATTTCAAACATGAAATAAGGGCTTGGTTTAGGAAGTGGTGTCTAGTTCCTGCGCTCACAAGGCAGGGGGCTAAGAGGCACCACGACCTAGGACCAAGTTTCTTAGATCTAGTTGACAAGCTAAAGAAATGTATGCTTATATATTTTTTAAAAGTTTCTGTTGTGAATATGCATATGCATCATTGCCTGTGATGTGCTCTTTCTTTTTTAATGTATTTATTGGTGCATTGTATAGAGTAAGTTGAAATTGGTTTGGCATGCTTTATGTAGTGTAGTATTATGATTTCAAACATGAAATAAGGGCTTGGTTCAGGAAGTGGTGTCTGGTTCATGCGCTCACAAGGCAGGGGGCTAAGAGGCACCACGACCTAGGACCAAGTTCCTTAGTTGTAGCAGACAACTGGCAGAAATATATGCTTATTTATTTTTTAAAAGTTTCTATTGTGAATATGTAGCTAGCATTATTGTTTGGTATGCATGATGTGATGTGATTATTCTTTTTTTAATAAGTTGATATCAATTTCATGTATGGTGGGCTATGATAAAGTTGTTCCATTTCTTAGATTTAGAACTATTTTTGAATGCTCTTTTGTTTTGATCCTACAAATGGTTTAGGGATGGAAGGACCTAAGCGTAAGGCGATTGATTTTGAGTTATCTAAAGGACAACGGAAGTATGTCAATCAGGTCCTTCGAGATGAGCTTCTTGCAGAGATAAATAACATGAGTGCAAAGGAGATGGAGATGACCATAGAAAGCACTTCTAGATTGAATACTCTAAAGAGTAAAGTTGTTTTATACAAGGCATCAAGTAGAACTAGATCCTAACAGGAAACACCTTGTAGGGATCACAAAATGGGACACTGATGTTATGCTATGGGTAGAGAGCAAGATTGGGAATGTCTTGGCCCGGTTTAATGAAGCATGCGCAAGGAACCCAACATTTGCAAATGATATTAATGAGGAAAAGATGCATTTATGGAATTCCTTTTGGGCTAAAAATAAGACAAAGGTTATAAAGTCGGATGTAAAAACCATACTAGCTGTAAGTTGGGATAAAAAGTCAGCAATTGCTTTCGGAAGGGCGGAGGAAGTAGCAAAAGGAGAAGAAAGTGCAAGGATTTTGAATGGAAAAACACGAGAAGTACAAGGTAGTGATTCTCAAAAGCTACAGATTAGGGCAAGTCATATAAGCAATGTGTCCTTCATGATGTACATAACTGAAAATGAGATCCAAGTTGGTGAAAAGATAGGTTCTGGCACATATGGATTTGTCTACAAAGTACAACTCACAGGTGCTCCAGGATTATTACAGCATATATGCTATGCTGGAAAGCAATATAAGGGTGACATAGGGGATCGTACACGAGAGGCAAGGAAGGAGGCACAAATGCAAATTTGGCATCCTGTGCTTGTTCGTGTTATTGCAGCAACTCCAGAAGAGCCCTTATGGACTATCACACCATATTTTAATGGTGGTAGCTTGATGGACTTCATGAGAACTTTACCATATGAGCAAGGCAGGTTTAGGCGCTATGTTGACATAGTCCTAAAAAGAGGCAAAGAAATGAAGGCAAGGGCACAAGGAACATTGGAAGATGTATGCACAAGGGAGCAAATAGAGCAAATTAACCACTTTAGTTCAAATGTGCACCACATTATACATGCACTCATTGCTGGACTAGCAAGGTTACATAAGGGTCAATGGATTCATACAGACTTACATCCTAGTAACATTATGTTAGATTTCACAGCAAATGGTGCATGTAGAGTTGGCATAATTGATTGGGGGATGGCACTAGTTTCTTCAGAGACTAGAAAAGCTTTTAAGGATATGAAGAAGACACCTCTAGAGACTGACCAACAATTTACACAAAGGAAGCATAAGAAAGAGCAAGAGCATGCACGAAAGAAGTGGTTTGCACCTGAGCTTCAATGTTTTTCTAGGAGAGGTGTGTATAGCCCTCAGTCAGACATATATGCATTAGGATGGATAATTACAGAGATTATACAGTTTTGGGAAGATGCAATTCGGTATTTTGAACAGTCTCGCCACATGCCTGATAGTGTACTATTAAAGTGTATTAAAAAACATGCCAAGTTTGAAAAGATGATGACTGAGAATTCTTTAGAGAGAATAGCACTTATGGATACCTATAGAATCCTATCAACATTTGGATGTAATGCAAGTCTAGCAATGCGACCCCTTGATGAGATGAATGTTGCTTTGAAGCTAGCAACATAGAAAATATACTCAGTCTACCTTTAAATGTTGCTTTGGATGTAATGCAAGTCTAGCAATGCAGCCCCTTGATGAGATGAATGTTGCTTTGAAGCTAGCAATATCTTGTTGTTGTATTCATGTGGTGGACTTATATTCATTTTGTATTCATATAGTAGATTTGTATGAAAATAAATTAAAGTATTTCTTCTCTTGGAAGGTGTGTTATTCTTGATTTGCAACACACTTGAAGTGCACATAATTTTATAAGGATAAGAATTATTATGCTATTTTTTCAGCATGTGTTTAGAGAAAAGAAATTATGTTCTATTTTATGCTCAACTAATAAAGACATAATTTTTTAAACAGGTACTTATCATGGGAAGAAAGAAGAAAGTTCAAGCTCTAGAGAAAAATACAAAAATGACATCTTTCTTATTACCTTCCACATCATTGGGCACTAATATAAACATGTTTACAACATCAAGTACACCAGAGAATTTACTCTCAAGTTCATCATCCATGAATCATGAAGCAATTTATGGGACTCCTGAACATGCTCCGGGCACAATGCATCATGCTAGAAATCAATGTTCTAGATCACTACTTAACGATGATAGTTTTAACAGGGATTTGAGTTTTCAATTCTTGAAGCAGGGAAGATAGGATCACAAAACTATAATCAAGGGAATGCAATTGGAATTGAAAATTCATCAGCTGGCACATCATTGACAAATAATGAGGTAGTGGATTTAACTGGATTGGAAAGTGGAAAAATGTCAGAAACAGTATCATCAATGTCAACACCAACTGAAGAAGCCATTGATAATGCATCACAAGGTTGCAACTCTTCAAGTAAGTAGAAGAGAAAGAGAGCTTGGGATATTCGTAGGAATTTTCAAGAAGATTGGGTAGCCAAATATCCTTGGTTAGACGTAGAACAAGTGGACACTAGGGATGCACCAAAGTGGGCCATTTGTAAAATATGCACATGGGCAAGGAAAAAGGAGGCACGGTTACAATTGAAGATTGATACAATTGAGAAGCATTGTGGGAAGGTTTACAAGACTATAGAAGATACAAGTAATGAAAAGAAAGTGATCAAAGAATGGGACAAGGAAAATAACCGCCACTTAAAAAATGAGATTGAGTACAATAAGTTCTTGCTTGCACAAGAGTCTAGCAGAAATAAAAGTGAAGGATCATTGAAAAAGCGTTGGGAATGTATCGATGATCAGGTTGATAGAGAAAAGATAGTGCAATTCTCAACTATCATGCAAATATTGAAGCAAGGCCACTCACTGATAGACTTCTCGGGTTACCAATCATATCTTCAATTTTTGGATGTTCCTAATTTGGCAAGCATGCATTGGTCAAGGAGTAGTGCAATAGATATGGCTAACCACATGAACCAAGTCATAATTGATGATTTAAAGGAGACTTTAAAACTTGCAGACTTTTTTTCTGTGTCATTGGATGAGTACACAGCTGTGGATACTACATCGTGGTTGGGAATGCATTTGTACGTGGTGGAAAACAATAAGAGAAAACCATATTTTTTACATGTACACAAACTTGATTCAGAATCCAATGCTAATAACTTAGTGCAAGTTTTGATCCAAGCTTTAAAAGAGTATGGAGGTGTGACAGAGTCTGAACTTGTTTGTTTTGCATGTGATGGTGCTTCAGTCTTGCAAGGTTGTCGGAATGGTGTCTCTGTACAAATAGAAACAAAATATGCTCCTTACTGTGTTGGGATACATTGTATGGCTCATCGCACAAATCTAGCTTACAAAGTTGTGTCCACATTTCCATTAGTACAACGAATCAAGACGTTGGTTAAAAAAAGCTACTCTTACTTTTGCAAGAGTCCAAAAAGATACAATCAATTTAGAGTTATTGCAGAAGCAGTGGGTACAAAAGGGAGGAAGATTTTGAAGAATGTGGATACTAGATGGATATCTTTGGTTCAGCCAGTGAAAAGATTATGGGATGAATACAGGACTTTGGTCTATTTAATGCACATGGAGGTAGAAGAAGAGGTTGAAAAGGCAGATATTTTGTATCATAAACTGACCAACATAGATTCGATATTGGGATTGTGTGGAATTATTCCACTTTTAGACAAAATGAATATGTTGAGTAAAATGTCGCAATCGAAGGATATTTATATCAATGAATATGTCAAGGCAATAAAACTCACGAATTTAAGTATAACAACAGCATACGATAAGAAGTCAAGCTCCAGTTTTCAAGACGAGAAATTGTTCAAAGATTGGAAAAGTTTAATAGGCCTAGATGGGGATTCCTCACTTTTAACATGTGACCAGGAAGGATATGTTTGCCTTCGTGCAAACAATCAGATTTTCAGGATGACAAGAGAAAACAAACGACACAAAAGACTACAATACATTAAAAAAGAGGCTTTTTTAAAGAAAGTACAAACGGTGAAAAATGCCCTTAGTGAAGTTGCAAGTGCAGTGGTAGATGAGATTAGAAGTAGGTTTCCACGAAATGACCTAATGGAAGCATTTACCATCCTATTTCCACATTTTTGGGTCAATGGATCTTATGAAAATATCAAAGCAGGTCTAAAGAATCATTTGGATGCTCTCAAAAAACATTTTGGACGGGACATTGACATGGACAATATAAAGTACAATGGTTTGTTGGATTTTGGAAAGCTTTATTCACAGTCTTCCCTTTTTGGAGAAGTCATGCACCAGCAAAGTAATTTAATGGAAAATGTTCAAATGCAAGGTTCAATGGTTCGGCTTTGGAACGAGCTCTCTCACAGTACATTCCTACAAGATAACATTTCTGAGTACTTTAAGCTTGCAAATTTATGTCAAACCTTTATTCTTGGCTTAGTTGAGGATGAAAGGTGTTTTAGTACTCTCGGTTACTTGAAAAATAAGCTTCGTAATAAGCTAGATGATAACTTAGATCTTAGCTTGAGATTATATTCTTGTTCTTATGATGTTAGTAGCTTTTCGTATGATAGAGCATTAGCACTCTGGAAGTCAAGCTGTAAAAGAAAAGGCTATAATTAGTTTTTTTGGACTATTTAAACTAGACTTTGAGAATTTTCTTCCCCCATTGGATTTGAAGGATATTCATTATCCTTAAACAATTTTATGTTTTGCATACTCTACAGTATCCTAAATGCTAGCTATTTCATGTATTTTGAAATTATGTAAAACGGAAAAGACAGAGTTTTTAATATAACTAGTTTTTAATATATTTGTGAAAATTGAAAGTTTTTTAAATGTCCTAGAATATTTAGCCAAGTTTTGAAACAAAAATTATAACAAAAGATATAATTCGCCAATTCTTTGAAACTTTTAAAAATAATTTATGAAAAATTTCGCCAGTATATTATAATAATATATTTCTATACCTTCGATAAAAACATCCCTGATGCTAGTCATATTATCTGAATAGAGCATGGTAGGGTCTCTAGATAGTATCTCAATTTCTAAAAGAAGCCTCTGAATCAAATTGCTTCACATGCTCTATTGGTGGATCCTCTATACTCTGCTTCGGTGGAAGACAAGGCCACTCTTGGTTGCTTCTTGCTTTGCCATGACAAAGCTACGGAGCCAAGACTAGCCAAGACTATGGCCATATCCACTGGTGGGTCTTCTATCATTTACACTTCCTGCCCAATCTGCATTTGTGTATCCATGAAAGTGTAAGTCAAACGACTTGGCATAATGTAGTCCATAATCCCATGTACCAAGTTAGATGACTTGGTATAATGTAGTCCATAATCCCATGTACCATGGAGGTATCTGAGTACTCTCATTGCTACAAGGAGATGAGTCTTCTTGGGAGTCTGCATGAATGGACTAAGCACACCAACTGCATATGAGATGTCAAGCCTAGTGATTGTTAAGTAGATCAAGCTGCTAAGGAGCTATTGATACTGTAGAGGATTTGAGGCTAGAGAATTGTCAAGTGGTGTTGACAACTTGATATTGCATTCCATAGGAGTTGGGAGAGGCTTGAAGTCATGTAGATGAAACTTCTTGAGTGCCTTCTTAGTGTACTTGCCTTGAGAAAGTATGATACCAGTGTCATCTCTCCATATTTCTATCCCAAGAAAATCATGGAGTTCTCCCATATCCTTCTTGTCAAGTGTGAGGTGAGTTGACCCTTAGCTTCTAATATGAGATGTCCATTGGACCCAGTGAGATGATCACGTCATCAACATAAAGAACTACAAGAAGGATGTCATTTCTAGTCTTCTTGATGTAGAGGGATGGGTCTAAATTCGATGGTTGAAAACTAGATGCTAAAAAGTGACTATGAATCCTTGCATTCCATGCACAAGGGGCTTGTTTCAAACCATAAAGTGATTCTTGCAACTTGCAGACCTATGTTCCATCCCCATGACAACATACCCTGGTTGTGTCATGTAGATTTACTCATCCAAAAAACCAGTGAGGAAGGCATTCTTCACACCCATCTAGTGAATCGGCCAATCAAAGTGAGCTACAAGAGCTATGCCACTGTCCTGACTGTGGTCATCTTTGGAACTGGTGCAAAGGTCTCTTCATAATCTATACCATACTCTTGGGCATATTTCTTGGCTACCAACTTGGCAACCTCTCCATTTTAGTTCAGTTTGACTTTGTAAACCCATTTGCATCCTATGGGCTTCTTCTGTGTAGGAAGATTTTTCAAGGTCCAAGTCTGGTTCTTTAGAAGATCATTGTACTCTTCAGCCATTGCATGTTTCTACTCAAGGATTTGCATTGCATCTTTGAAAGAAGATGTCTCATCAAATTCCACCACTTTGTCCATGAATGCATAGTTACTCTTGTACGTCCACCTCTTAGGTGTCTTGCAATCATGAGAAGATCTTCTAAGATTGGAAGTGGAACTCTTAGGGATATCGGTCATAACTATGGTAGTTGTTGTATCCACTATGTCAATGACCTTGTCTTTGCCTCTACTCTGAGTGGTCACTGTGGACTATAAACTATCTAGCATAGGCACTGCTAGTGGCTGAGGCAGAATAGAAACTCTAGTCGAACCATCAAAGAATGATGAAGCATCATCAATAATAACATCCTTGGAAATGATCAACGGCTAACTGGATCATAGAGTCTATATGCCTTTGACTCTACTGCACATCCTAAGAAAATGCACTTTATTGACTTGACATCAGGTTTATGTCTGATTGCGTTTGGAACATGAGCATAAGAAAGAGACCTAAATACTCTTAAATGGTCAACAGAGTGGTACTTCTATTCATCAAGTACACAGCTGTGTCACTGCTTCGGCCAAATACTATCTCGAAACATTCAAGATTCTCATCAAGCATGCACTTTTCAATCACTCTGTTCTTCTACTTGGAGACTCCATTCTGCTCAGGAGTATATTTCCATGTGAACTAACGTTTGATGCATAATGCCTACAAAAGTCATTGAACTCTATAGATTTGTATTCACCTCCATTGTCACAACGGAGAATCTTTATGTACTTATGAGTCTAATTTCCTACTAAGGCTTTGTAGTCTTTGAAACTGTTGAATGCATCAAACTTTTTCTTCAGGGAATAGATCCAAGTCTTTTGTGAGTAATCATCTATGAAGGTGATGAAAAGACTTGCTAAGAGATGGTATAGAAGGCGGGACCCCATAGATCAGAATGCACAATCTGAAGGATATCAGTACTTCAAGATGAAGATTTTGGAAAGGGTTGTCTATGTTTCTTACCGATGCAACAAGACTCACAAATCTCTTTCTGAAAGTACAACTTTGGAAGCTCCTATACCATGTGTGCTTTCTTAAGAGATACAAGGCTTCTGAAGTTGAGGTGACCATATCTCTTATGCACAATGTACTCAAATATGCATCTTGACTTTGATGATGAGCTGGTAGAGCTCTCTGGATCAGAACATCAAAATAAATCTTGAACATTCTTCCAACTTTGACACCCTGAGCAATGATGGATCTAGGACTCTTGAACTCTCTCACAATGCATCCATACTTGTTGGAGTCAACTTCCATATCACTTTTAGTCCATCAGTCCAATAGAGAATGCATCTCCAATACTTCCTGTGGTGCTTGTGTTGCTCTACAAGGGTATCTTATCGATCCCTTCAATTTTGTGAGGTGTGTCATCTCCCATCACAACATTATCTCTTGGATTTTGTTGGGATGGAGCTCGAAGAACCATTCTTTCTTAGGTGTCATGTGGTTGCTCGCTCCAGAGTCCAAACCATCATTTGCCCTCATCCTTCATCTCAGTTTTGGATTTCTCAGATTGAGCATACTGTGATATGAGAACCTTATGTTGATAGTCCTGAGTGTTATCTTCATCTTAGGCATAGTGGGCAGATTGCCGTTGTTGATAGGTGCCTTGATGAGAGGTGTGAGATTTGTTGGGCTGGCTGCCATAGGCTAAATTTATCCCTTTGCTTCTTTTTGCATTTTGGTTCCCAATGACCTGGGATGCCACAGTAATTGCAGTTTCCCTCTCTTCTAAGAGTACTTCCATGGTTTCCTCCTCTTCTAGAGGTGCCTCTACCTCTAGGATTCCATGTCCCCCTCTAAGCAAAAGGACCATGATGTTGATTTGATGAAGACTGAGCATGTTTTGCTGACCTCTTCCTTGGTTACTGGGTGAAAGTAGGATTAGGTGGTACACTTTTGCATGTCCCTGACATTGCTCTGACGTGCTCTCATCACTTAGGTTTTTCACTTATAGACATGAAATACATATCATGCTATATGTCATTGGATAGGTCCTGAAGAGGAGAATCCAAATGAATAAAGTCCACCAAGTTTGGACTTAATTTGTGAAAGTTATTCCAAAGGTGCCACTTCATGCTTTGATAGTGCTTTCTTTGAAAAAGTGTACCACCTAATCCTGCTTTCACGCTACTCTAATGAGTGAAATTGCTTCCTCTACCTCTATGAAATCCTCTGCTTCCACCTCTTGCTATAAGGTAGTGTCATGATTCTTGGAATCAATCTCCTCAAATGCTCTTGCATGAGCATGTATAACATGAGTTAAAAGGAAGGAGGTGTGTCTCAAGTGGCTAAAGTAGTCACAAACTATGAGTACTTGGATTTTAGTTTGTTGATGGCAATATGGACTAGTCTTTCTTCCTTGACATCTTGCCGAATCTGGTCTCCAAGGTCATTTAATCTCAGTAGGAAGTCTGGACCCAATTCATTTGGTAGCATGGAATCATTGTTCAATTAGTTCTCCAACAAAAGAATACATGAAATGTTCTTGGCATTGAATCCTCTTTCCAAGGTATTCCAAGCAACCACGGCTGATGTCTAACCTCAAGGAAGAGGGATCATGACATCTTTGCCATTGAAATTGAGGATGTTTGATGCAATCTGATTCTTTGTGTCCCACTCTGGTTGCTACGTGGTCAACTCTAGAAGTTCATCTAGGGTGAGCTGAGTTGGAGGTTGAGTCAGTGGAGGCTCTGATCTCTTCTTCACTTTAATAACTATATCCCAGAGTCCCTTCACTTGAATTATGTTCAACATCTTAAACTTCCAATTCCCATAGTTGCTGTCAACAAGCTTGCTACTCTAATATAAGAAAACGATATCATCATATGACTTTGCCATGGTATGTCGTATGTACCAAGAATCAAAAACCTGTATATAAAGATAGAAACTGAGTGCTAATGATAGCCAGACGCTTTACAAGGCTTGAACAAGTAGTGCAAGAACCAATGCTAGATCATCAACTAGTGACTTTACAAGATGGCATGTGAGTGCAATGTGTGCAACTGCCTTGAATCATAAACCCAAACTGCAAAGTGACTCAAGAAGACTGAATCTAAATTTGCCCTCTGTCAAAGAATGGAACAAGTATTGATATGTGTGCAATGAAGATCGATGATAGGTTTCGCAGGGACTAATGGCGATTGGGAACTAATCAGGAATTTTTGGGCATGGCTTTAGATTTTGGCTTTTATGGATTATCTCATGTAAGGTATCTAGTCCTATAACTAATCTACATGTTGATCGAGATGAAAAGGTAGCAAAATAGGTTCTATCTTGATGTATTTTAAGTGATAGTTTTGGAGAGGATGCAATATCATCACGAGAGGTTTTGATGAAGAGGTTTCAGCAAATCTTGCAAACTAGAAATCTCAAATGTGAGATATGAGGTGACAAGTATGTAGAGCATGAGTTGCCAAGCAATTTTTCTTTTTGGAGCTCCTCCAAATTCCACCTGGATCACAAGTTATGGCTTTCAAAAGAAAGGCCAAATATTGATCATAAGAGAAACCAAAAAAAAAAAAAAGGATGATGTGGCCTGTGTGTGCATATGCTGGAGCACACTGTGTGCCTATGACTCAGCATAAGTGTTGATGTGGCATTGTGAGGTGTCAATGCCACGTGTTAGATGAGGTGGTACTGTGTTAGGTGGCACATAATGATGTGGCACTACCACATGGACTAGTGATGTGGTAGGCATGATGTGGCATGTGGCTAATGTGGCAAGCAGGTGATGTGACAAGCAACTGATGTGGTAGGCAACTGAGATGGAACAGGGCTAATGTGGTAGGGGTGATGTGGCACTACCACATGGAGGATAAGGGTGAGATGGCATTGCCAAGACTTGACCACTGGCTACACCTTGGTTCAAGGTGACTAAACCAAGGTGTAACGCTATCTGCCACATGGTAGATAGGGGTGAGGTGAGAGAACTTAGAACGTGATAAACAAGAAGTTGGTGAAGGAGATGGCGATGTAGGTGGAGACAGCTCGGGCGCGGGCGATGCAAGAGGAGACGGGCGAGATGTCTGCCATGAGGATGTGAGGAAGACTACAATGGCGAAGCACTGGGATGTAGGACATGGCCATTGAGCTGGGCATTGCTAGAATGCAAATGAGCTGCCATTTGCTGGGGTTGTAAGTCGTAGGAGAGAATCATCTGTTAGGGTTGCTTGTTGTGCACTGGGGGTTTATGGTCATTGTTGTTGTTTGCTTGGGGCCTTGCTTGCTTACTTGACATATGTAGCTTGGCTTGTTGCTAGCCCTTCATGTAGCCTGGCACTGCTGTAGTTTGTGAGTTGTGTATGCTGTAGTCCAGCTGTGTGTTGCGTATGTGCCATTTGATTGCTTGCTGCCTAAGCTAGGTGAGTCGGCTGCTTGTTGCTTGTGTCTATTGGCTTGCTGTAGGTAGCCTATGGAGTCGCCTTTGCTTGCTTTAGTTGGTTGTAGGGCTATTTGAGCTTGTATTAGTTGTTATAATTGATGTAGTTATAGAGTAGGCTGCCGAGTAGGAGCTATTGGCGTAGCTTAGGCTTGATGTAGAAGCTTTTTTCAATAGAAAAAAGCAAAGGAACCTTACAAAGACCGACATAACCTCACAAAAGACCTTAAAAACTTAGAAGGAAGGCCTCTCAATCTCTCAATATCATTCTCATCTCAAACAGAAGCTTGGATGGAAGGAACTCTCCCTCACAAGAAATATCTCAAAAAGATCTATCAAACTCTCAAGAGCATGATGATGGAGAATACCTCAATGGAGGGCTTGACACCTTGATGGATGTAAGGGCTTGGGAGCACCTAGTGCTCTAATACCATGATAACACGTGTGTGTGTGCGTGTGCGCATGTGCATGTGCATGTGTACGTGTGCATGTGCATGTGCATGTGTGAGTGCATGTACGTGTGTGCATGTGCCTGTGCATGTGCGTGTGCGTGTGCATGTGCTTGTGCATGTGCATGTGCGTGTGCATGTGCAACACCATGCGTGTGTGCACGTGTGTGTGTGTGTGTGTGTGTGTTTGACATATCAAACAAGTATCCTACTACACTAGTGGACCAATTCACAATGTCAAAATAAATTACTTGCAAACATCCACTCTTGCCCTTTTCAAACATTTAATGAGAGTAATCCATTGTTAATCAGTCTCTTAGTACTGCCTAAGTGAGAATAATTCATATCAGACCGTTTCTTCTGACAAACTTACAAAGTGAAAGTCAATTTTTATACTCACAATCTTGTCAGAATATTGCAAAAAGTACAAAAAAATTGATGGCTAGTCTCCAATAAAATGTTCATCTTATTTAATAGTACTTGGAGATAATCCATTGTAGAGTACGCTTCGAATTAGCCAACACCATCTTCATGCATTAGAATTTTCAATGCAAATCTAATGGAGAGGTATGCCGACTCACTTGCATCGACCATCCACAAACCTAGCACTTTAGAACATGTACACTATGAATTGTGGGACTGCAGGCTTCAATGGCAGCACACAGTTGTTATCCATGTCACTCGATCTAGATTAGCATAATTAAATCTTGGCATTTTACTATTCAATAGTAATCAGAGGTGGGCAATTAAATATATAAAGAAATGCATATAAAATGTTAGTGAAATCCAATTAATAAGTGGGAATCTCAAGTAAACCATAAATTTGGGTATTCCAACCAAGTCTTTTGATCAAATCTCAACCAATCATGATGTTGCATCATGTTAGGCCTGCACACAAGAACCCAAAAAAATGATGGATATAAACCTGCATATAGATCAAAGGGTAGAAAATATATATCTTGACTCAACATATATCCAAGATGATCCCATTTTTCACTTGAATAATCTAGAACATAGGGCCAGAAAACCTCTTTAAACATCAATGGCATCCTAGGCATAACATATTGTGATAAGATGCCAATGGGTAGGAGGATAGCATAAAAGCCAGACAAGTGGCACATAAAAGCATCAATCCATTAACCATAAAGGAAAATTTGTTATAAACAATACCATAAAGAAATCCTCAAATAATAATCATCAAAGACATTGCTCTTTCTCCAAATTCCTCTTGAAAAATAGATTCTTGCAAGAAGATCATGTGTTTGAAGGCATATCAAGAATTGCATTTGAGTATTTTAGTTTTTAACTTAAAACATTTGAGTGGTTGGATAGCCCAGCATGGTTTTACTTGGTGTAGCAATCCTTTTTACTTCTTGTGTAGTCTATATATTTTCTCTTGGATTTTCTTGTTCGTTATTCTCGTTCCTAAACTCTTCAATAATTGGTCGTGGACAAGTATTGAATTTAGCTTCTATCAAGCTATTTAGCACCTAGATGTTGTTTGGTAGGTGTTATGCATGCTTTTGCTGCTTGCAACCCTTGCATCTACATGTAAAAATGGAGTTGTTATCTCTTGTTTTGAATACCACGATCAAATTTGTATTGCTTCCACTAGTCATTGTGCTGTAAATTATAGGGTGCACTCATCAAATATTTTTGTATGTTAGTCTCTACAAGCTCCATCTCATCAGAGTTGCAACAACGTGATGAAGCAGCATTGTACAAGTTGAAGTTATTTGCAATTTTTAGAGATCCTTTTTCACAACATCACTTCTTCAATGATGTTAGCATGCTCCTTGAAGAAACAATGCAAGAGAAGCATTGTATTGTGATCTCTAAGCTTAACTGCTTTGACCATGCTTGAAAACACTATCTGCTGCAAGTTCTTTGCAAAGGCTTTGTGACTACTGAAGCATGCAAATGCTAAGAATATGTGTGTGTTAGAAGGAAATTTTTGGGACAAGTCACAGTAAATGACCAATCAATTTGCACTGCTTTTAAGTCTTCCTTTGGATGCAATTGCATATTGCTTCAAAGACTGTGCTCATTGCGCAAAGATATTGTAACAAAGGAGCTTGAATGCCACATGAATCTAAGAAGAAGAAGTGCACAAAGAATACCTAACATCTAAGTTAGCAAGCCTACAACATTGTCTATGAGCGAGAAAGCCACAAAAAGGCTTTAGAAATATTCCAATCAAAGAAAAGAATCCTATTAACAATATTAGAATTGTGATATTTTATTTAGGCACTACTCAATTACCATTTGCAAGCTCGTAAAAATATTTTGTATTACTACTATGAAGCCACGCTTTCACTAAGATCCTCTGCAAAATGAATACTATGAAATAGACCAAAATGAATATTTCCTGTGATCCTCTGCAGCATGAATACTTCTATAAAAAATGCTGAGAGCTACTCATTGCATAGAGGAAATAAGCCTCCATCAAAAAACCAATTTGTTTACTAGACTTGAGTTAGTAATGAACGAAGTCAAAAACATCATGAAGAAACTTTAGAATGTAGCAACAATCAAAAGGACCTATGTCAAAAGATATGAAAAGTACTACTACATATTTGTTTCATAGTTCGAAGAGAGTATGCCCAAAAAGGCTTAGTGATCTTCCAAGTAGCACATGTTTCCAAGATGAACACACTATTCAAAAAATTTGGACTTGTGTAAAGTCCAATTTCAGAAGTCCAAAAATAGTGAATACACTCCCAATGGAGTTTTTAAAGCTAATGGTAAAAACGAAAGCTTAGTGAAAATACCAACTACTTGGATGAGATTACCAAAATGCTTACTATTATGAATATTGTGCTAGTAATGAAGACCTTAAACCCTAAACCCTAATGTGATATTTTAACTTGATTAACTCTATATTGAGTGGAGTTTTTTAAGATTACTCAAATTATGATACAAGGTCAAAAACTTTCCATAAACATTCTAATTTCTATCATTTCTTAAGAACATTAATAGGTTCACTAATTCTCTTGGAAAGGTGGTGTACATGTATAGACACCTTCTTGGTGTAGAAATACACCCTTAAGTATAAGGTCAAATTATTAAACAATAGATATAACATTATAGATCCATAGGAGACTGATGAGAATTTGCAACTCAAAAACAAACTATATTAGAAATTCTAATATGATTTGCTCAACCCGACCAAAATTTTCCATATACATTCTACTTTCTATCATTCTTAAGAACATTTATAGGTTGACCAATTCTCTTGGACAGGTGGTGTACATATACACCTTCTTGGTGTAGAAATACACCCATAAGTATAAAGTCAAATTATTAAACAATAGATATAACATTATAGATCCATAAGAGACTGATGAGAATTTGCAACTAAAAAACAAACGATATTTGAAATTCTAATATGATCTGCTTAGCCCGACCAGGCTTGTTGCAGAGAATACAAAATAAGATTATCAACTATACTATTACAGATACGTAGGCCGAGACCACAACATCATGATTCAATACATCATCATTGTAGAAGCAAAAATGACCATCAAAATTACAATGACCATCATAAGACTAGATCACAATGGAGTGGTCTCTTGACTAGCATGTTCTTGAGTCCCAAGCTCTTCAATGTGAGGACCTTAACTACTAGGGTCCTGACTAATATGCTACTCTGGAGTCTGCAACGATGGACATGCTAGCTCTTCCTTTCTTCCTCCCTCTCCTTCCTAGGATCCATTGAAGCTATTGGTTCTTCCTTATCAAGATCCTCCTACACCTCCTTACTAGTATACACTAAAGCTGCAGGCTCTTCCACCTCCTTATTAGTATCCGTTGGAGCTGCAGTCTCTTCCACCTCCATAAGATCTGTTGGAGTTGCCGGCTCTTCCACCTCCTTCATAGGATCTGCTGGAGCTACCGGCTCTTCCTTATCAGGATCCTCATGCACCTCCTTACTAGGATCCACTGGAGTTGCCGGCTCTTCCTTACTAGGATCCTCCTGCACCTCCTTACTAGTATCCTTTAGATCTATGGGGTTTGAAGGTCAAGTGCTGTGCCTTTACCCCATTTATGTACAATACTCAAACACTTGTGGCTCTCTGTTTCTCTCTCTCCCTCTTCCGTTCCACTTCCATTGAGAGCACTCTCAACTGGTATCAGAGCCTGGGTGATCTAGCTGAGCCTGCATGAATGCCTGAGCAGCTCTGTCGGAGGAAGGAGAAGCTCTGTGGGAAGCTTTGTGGGTGACTTTACTTGCATTTGAGTATGCAAAGACCTTGAAGGAACCTTTGGAAAAGTCACTTTGGTTTTGCGAAGTGGTTTTGAGAGCCTATTAAGTGTTTTTTTTAAAAAATTCGTTTTTTAAGCTTTTCCCTATTCCGTTCGATGACAGAGACTCCGTATTGACTTGTAGAGGCAACTATTGCTTGCTTTTAGTGTCCATTTCATTTCAAGAGATTGGAAACACCTTTATTCTTAAATCTAGGATCATTTCATTGGATTTCTGACTCATTGTGTTAGTTTCTACGTTTTTTTGCCCGGGTCTTGGAACTCAAGTTTGGAGCAACCATTTGCAGATCTGTCAATTCTGGTGGACTCAGGAGGTCCTAAAACTTCTATGTTGCTCATCATTCACACTCCGGTGGAGTTTACAAACGTTCTGTTTCCAAAAACGTTTTTCAGTCTGTGTGTTGGACCCAGTGATTGAGACCACGGTTTCCAAAATCGTCTATCCCATTGCGTTTCGGATGCCTAAGAACCCCTACTTGTCAATTCTTGCATGATTCGGTGGACTATTTTCAGAGTTATAAATCTCTGTGTATTGGATTTCGTCTCTCTATTATGCATTTTTTTCATTCTAAGGTTTTGAAACCTTAGATTTATGCCACTGGATAAGTGTTGACTCCCATTTCTCACTCATCGGTTGGGATTTCAGAGTTTCAGCAGAAGAGAGATATTTTCTTGCTGAGTCCGATTATGCAATGTTGCCCATGTTTTGAGGCATTTCAAGTTCTTTTTTTAGTAGTGGTCGTTGCCGTGGGACCATGATTTCTTGAGCATACCTTATGCAGATCACTCTAGTTGCAGGTTGAGCTGTGTACACTCATTCGTGGTGTGCATTGGGTTGCAGTGGATGATTTATAGGCCATTTGGATGCATTGCAATCCTTATTGGATGCGTTGATAGGCTCAGATTTCCTTCTGGGATGCTATTTTTTATGGACGCTTTGCACATGGATGCTATTTTATGCTAAGGGATAGCTTTGACACATTATGGGTGATGCACTAATAGTGTTATGCTCTCTTGGATGAGATGTTTGCCCATGGACGGTGTTTATGCTTGAGCCATATGGCACTTATTGGCATTTTGGATTGCCATTGCAGTTGGCATTTTCTTTTGGGCTAGATTTGCTCATATGGATGCATAGTACATGCACATGAGTCAGCTATATCTTTTGATGCTTTGAGCTTTGAGTTTTGGTGATATTTCACTCTATTGTGGCATACACATTTTGGTGCACCTAGTATTTGGTGTGATTCTCTCTTTCAGGCACTAGCATTTGGGATTTTGCTTTATTTGCATCATGGCATCCTCTTGCATGTCTGAAAAGGAATTTCTCAACATTAAAAAGTTTGATGCGACAAAGTTTTCTTTGTGGAAAGAACAAATAAGGGATGTGCTTATTCAAAAGAAGTAGATTAAACCCTTGGCAAGGATTGAAGCTAAGCCTGCAGATATGTCTGAGGATGATTGGAATGAGTTGGATGCATTAGCAAAGTCTACTATTAGAATTCATCTTGCAGAGTCAATTTCTTTCATAGTAGTAAATGAGTAGACTACGGAAGATTTGTGGAAGAAACTGTGTGCCACTTATGAGAAGGAAACTGCCTCTAATAAAGTTCACCTCATGAAGAGGTTGTTTGAGCTGTAGATGAAGGAAGGGGTCTCCATTGCTTCTCACTTGAATGCATTCAATATTATTTTCAGCCAGATTCATTCTCTTATGTTCATTGCCATCCTCATGGGATACCTTCTGTACAGCTGTCAGTAACTCTGCACCTGGTGGAGTACTAAAGTTTGATGATGTTGTGGGTAGCTTGTTGGCCAAGGAGATTATACGGAAGTCTATGGATGGCAACAAGTAGGATGCAACCTTAAATGTGCAAAGGGGTAGTCAGGGGGAAGTCCCAAGAAAGAGGGAAGTCTCATAGCAAATCCAAGGCATGGAACATTGAGTGTTACCACTATGGCAAGAAGGGCCATATGAAAAAGGATTGCTACAAGCTAAAAAGAGAGCAAAAGGATAAGAAAAGGAATGCAAATTGGGGTGCAAATCAGAAGGAAGAGAGTCCAAGGGAGGACAAAGGAAAAGTGAAGATAGAGGAGATCAATGCAATCACACATGATAGTGACAATGACATTCTCTTCATGTCTAGTTTATCTGCAGAGTTGCTTACAACTTCAGATGATGCATATTCCCAGGATTGGATTTTGGATTTTGGTGCTTCATT
Organism: Dipteris shenzhenensis; assembly: GCF_047967505.1. NCBI lineage: Eukaryota > Viridiplantae > Streptophyta > Polypodiopsida > Gleicheniales > Dipteridaceae > Dipteris > Dipteris shenzhenensis. The sequence continues at coordinate 13,984,304 of NC_141608.1, forward strand.
CCATGTTACTCCCCATAGGGAATGGTACTCCACTTATGACAGTGGAAAGACAGGTTGTGTGCATCTTGGAAATGACTATGCATGTGACATAGTGGGAGTAGGTGACATAAAGTTTTCTTTTGCAAATGGGTCTGCATTTATTTTGAAAAATGTGAGACATCTACCTAAGCTAACCAAGAGTCTCATTTCAACGGGTTAGCTAGATGATGCTAGTTTTCAGACCAACTTTGGTTTTGGGAGTTGAAAAATTCAGAAGGGCTCTATGCTTTTGGCCAGGGGTGCCAAGTGTGGGACTTTGTATCCCTTACATGTATCAGGGGTGTTTGTCATGTTGTTCCAATAACCAAGCAGCCAAGTACTTCTTTGTGGCATTGCAAGTTGGGGCACATGAGCCAAAATGGAATGAAACTCTTATGCCATTTGCATTATGTACCACATTTGAGTTTCTCTGATTTTGAATTTTGTGAGCATTGTCTCCATGGGAAGTAGAAAAAATCAGTCCATAAAAGAAGGGAAAGAAAGAGTTTGAAAAGCTTGATTTGGTGCATTCAGACGTATGTGGTCCCATGCCTACATGGTCATTAGGCAGGGCTGAATACTATGTGACATTCATTGATGATGCAACTAGGAAAGTATGGGCTTATGCCATAGCTCGGAAGAGTGATTTGATCCAGGTATTTTAGAAATGGCTGGCCTTTGTTGAGAATCAATCAGGTAGAATGCTTAAATGCCTGCGGACTAACAATTGTGGAGAGTATCTCTCTCATGACTTTCAGCATTTCTGTGATACACATGGGATTAAGAGGGAACTCACATCCCCTCGTACTCTAGAGAAAAATCTAGTTGCAGAAAAGATGAACCGTACCATTCAAGAAAGGTTGCAATGCATGCTTTCCAATGCAAGTCTTTATGCTGGTTTTTGGGCTGAGGCAATGAAACCTGCAGTGCATGTGATCAATAGATCACCTAGTAAGAGTTTGGATGGTGGTATTCCTGAAGAGGCATGGAGTGGCAAGAAGCCCTCTTACTCTCATTTGTGTATATTTGGGTGTGAGGAATATGCACATGTGCCAAAAGAGCTTCGAAAGAAGCTAGATCCTAAGTCTAGGAAATGCATCTTTCTAGGTTATGGTGAAATTAGAGAGATGGGCTTTTGTCTCTGGGATCCAGAAGCAAAGAAGATCATACATAACCATGATGTAGTCTTCAATGAGAAGAAGATGCATAAGGCACCCATGAGGGATGTGGAAATGAGGAGAATCACTTTCCAGGATGTGAATCCACCTACATATGTTGATAGACAACAAGCTGTCCATGCACTAAATGTGCGAGAAATGGTACCATCAAGTACTCCCACAGGTATACAATCAAGGGTAGATGATGCATCATCTATTGGTGGAAATGATGAGCCGAATGTGGCTGATATGTAGGTGGGACAGCAAGCTGAAATGCCCTTGAGAATATCATCTAGAGTGTCTAGACCGCTTGATAGGTTTGTTCTAGGGGTAGACTATGTGATGCTTACTGATTGCGGGGAGCCTTCTTGCTACAGAGAGGCTATGATGTGCGAGGATCAACGCAAGTGGGAGTATGCTATGCAATCAAAGATGAGTTCACTTATGAAGAATAAGACTTGGTACTTGGTCTCTTTGCCACATGGAAAGAAAGCATTGCCATGTAAATGGGTCTACAAGATGAAGGTCACAAGTGATGATGTGCCTAGGTACAAGGCCCATTTGGTCGCTAAAGGGTTCAAGCAAGAGAAGGGTGTGGACTTTGATGAGATATTGTCTCCGGTTGTGAAGATGACCACACTAAGATGCATGCTTGGACTAGTGGTAGCAGAGGATATGGAGCTTATGCAGATGGATGTCAAGATAGCTTTCTTGCATGGGGATCTACATGAGGAAATTTACATGGTGCAGCCAGAAGGCTTTGAAGAGAAGGGCAAAGAGCATTTAGTTTGCAAGCTTCTCTCTGTGCATGTAGGAATTGTAAGACATTCTCTCTCTACATGTAGAACTTGCATATAGAAGTTGCATGTAGAGCTCGCATGTTGCATGTTGCATGTAGAACTCGCATGTAAAGATCACAAGTAAAACTTGCATGTTGAGGATTCCTAAGAGAGATTATTATGAGGTTGGTGGAGAGAGTGGTTAGATATGGGAAATTGGATGTGAGATATGCCCTGTCATCTTCCGACACTTCTTTTTGCCGGTGCGATGGGATCATCAGCTGCATGAGTGGGGTGTTGGTTATGTCATGCCTTGCAAATAATAATGATGGACTTTGTAGCAATGGCAACAAACCAGCACTAACCCTGAGGGGAGGACTACCCATGAGGCATACAAATGCAATGAAAGCATTCGGTCCTAAGTGTTATAAACCCAGCATCTATAGACAGGCATAAGATATTTTTCTCATCTTCGAACAAGTCTTGGAAAATTATGCATAGAGTTTTGGTCCCTATGGAATGTTCCCACTTGATTGTTGGATGAGTGGATATGATCCTGATTTGGAGTTGCTTCCATTGGATAAGCACTCGTGCATTCAGGTGATATTCCACTTGTAGAGCAGCCACAAGCTCTTGATACACCACCATTGTGCATTTTAGTGGGGCTTCATTGGTGTTGTCTTCCATTGCCTCATTGTTGTGCACTAGAAATTGGAGTTCAAGCTTGGAGATGATTATCTTTTGGGATTGCATCTCATCCATTTTTTCTTTGTATTTATGGTAGATGGATGTCTATGCCTACTTAATCTTTCTCATTTGCAAGGTGACCTTTGCCTATTGAGGAATTTCTTCAGTGGTATTGTACCATTGGTCCAAGACTTGTGCTTGTGAAGTACTAGCCTCTTTAGCAGTAGCAAGTTGGTCCTTTAAGATTCTGCATTCCCTTGTAAGCTCGTCAATGCTGAAGGCACATACTGCCAAAGACTATTTCATGTCTTCAAGCTTGTCTTTGCAATCTTGGAGCTCTTCTTCTTTGTGAATTAGAGTGATTCCAGCTTGTGCCAGTGCCTCCATTTGCTAAGCATGTGCGAAGGTCAATGAGTTATAGTAGGTCTATAGGATTGCCGTTGCTTGTACTGCTGCTATCAGCTTTGATGGAGGTTGGAGGTCACATCCCTCACTGCCTTCTCTTGAGCTTGGAGATCTTGGTTCATGCGCACTTCTTCTACCTCCTTCTCATCTATTTGCACCCGAAGTGCCTTGACCTCTATGGTGATTTCTAGGAATTGGTCTTCGATTTCTGTTGCAGTATGTCTGTCCAATTCTCTTGCATATTCTTCCTTGCCAAGCTAGTGAATAGTGTCGACATTTGGATCATTTGGCTAGCTTGATGTTGGAGAATGACAAATGGTGATGAGGACTAGCAATACTGCTAATATAAGTGGTGCCCATGTAGCCATCTTGATGATTCTATAGTACTTGTGGGGGGTTGTTCCAATGGTATTTCAGTCACTTGGGTACAATAGTCATACTGTTGATCTGGCACTAGCTCCTCTTGTGGCTCATGGACTGGCATGGCATTGATGGGCGCGGTGCTAGTGCTGATGTAGCCTCAGGCTCTAGTGCCGATCTTAACTCCGGCTATGGTGTTGATCTTGGCCTCAGGCTCTAGTTGCTGCTATTGTTGAAGATATATTGGTTGTAGCTGTGCACCAAGCTATAGCATCTTATGGGGCAATTCCTCAATTCCGACCTCCAAAATAGGCATTTCTTCTGCGGTATCTACATTTGCCAATGTGATAGTAGGAGAAGTTGGTGACGGCTCCCATATTGGTGAGAAGGGAATGTCCAACTCCTCAATCAATTGTGGCGATTGGGGTAGAGTCATTTCTCATTCCTATAGCTCTTTTTTTATGATTATAGCCAATAAGTGTGGGATTTTACATTTTTGGCCCGATGAACCATCTAGTTTTTTTGTGAAGAAGATGACTAAGTGATGGATCCAGCCTTGCTTTACCATGCCCCAGGACCCACCTCCTCTAGGAGTATGTCCCTTCCCATCCATACCCATTGCATTGATGAACGCATGCCTTGGCACATCCGTCCCAATGCTGGTACCAGCAACTACATGGATACCACCACCAAGGCCAAGTTTAAGGCCATCCATGCATTCCGTCAAGCCCACATCAACACCACCCCTGCCAATCGCTCAAATAGTGTTAACTGATGAGGCAATGTGCATCTTGGTGAATTCCCTAGGAAGGGAGGCCACACCACCTCCACCCGCCCGAGTGTTTCCCGTAGGGGTTGCGAATCCCTCGAGGAGCCGACCCATAGCTATTTCGAGGTTAACGACCAAGTTCCTTAGAGAAGGAGACCCGATCTCCCACGCAGAGCAATTTGAGAAAATTTGTGAAGCCTTTGGTGCTCCCGGGGACCTAGAAATGGCCAATGCGTTTGGTCTCAACTTGGATGGCAAAGCAGGCCAATGGTATAGGGCTCTCACCCCACTGAAGAGAAAATCAACAGGGAGACATTGAGAAAGGCCTTCATTGTGGGGTTCACCCCCGACAGCACCCCTCCAATGAGTGTCTATGCCTAAGGGCAAGGCTGACACTCTACTGTGCACACTGCCATAGGTGGGGAAACCATGATACCTCCCAATGTCAATGTCCAAGGTCCCTTCCCCAACCCATGTATCAAATGAGACCCCCATTAGCCCTAACGGCTCTGTCTAACCCCATGAACACCCAAGGTGGTCCTTTGGCTAGTTCAAGCCAGTACAAAGCTCAGCTAACTCCATTACCACCACCTATATTGGGCCCGCAACCTCAACTACCTCATATAGCTCTAGTCAACCAAGTGTTGGACAAGTAGAGAAAGTGCCCAATGACTGGGAGGAGATGGATCTAGATCACGGACCTCATGATTGCTACCCCTACAAGGAAGGAAGTGGCACTCCGAGCCACTACCTCCCCCCAAAGGATCAACAGGTTCCTATGTTCCAAACCGCTCCTATGAACTCAAGGGCGAGGGACCTAAACTCAGTTGCCCGAAGGCCCTCGCTCCAATGTTACACCTGCCAGGGTCCCCACAAAGCATGTGAATGCCCCTACCGAGGTAATTTAAACCCTCTGGTGTCCTGCTTCAAGTGCTAGGGGCCACATTTCTTGAAGGACTATCCCTATAAGGATCATACCTCTGCCGCTCCACCCACAACCAACCCCACGCCCTTGTGTGCAAGGTGGGACCGAGCATCTATTCCAGAACTGTCCCCAATCATCCCTCCAAAGAGCACTAGCCTTAATCTACTTAGCATCGTAGGTGGTTGTAGTGCCCCTAAAAGTCATCACAAGGATGCAATGAGGAAGCTGGCAAGGCAATGAGGAAGCTGGCAAGGAAAGGTAAAGGGTCCCTACCACTAGGCCCCGAGATCCCTCAACATCCCCTAACCCAATCCAAGAAGTGTTGAGATATCGAGCTCCACTCGTGATATGCCAAGGTGACCGTTGTGCATTTATGTCACCGACTTGTTAGCTGCAGATGCGGTTGGTACACCGCCCACGAATAATAGCTGGATGACAGCTATCCTTATCTACTCTAGTTTGTGGCTCAGTTAGTATGCCACCTTAGTTAGTTGAGTTTGGTTTGAGACCCACATATAGGGTTCTTCTATTTCTTTGTACTAGAGTTCTTTTGGCTTTCACAACTAAGAAGAGGAAAATTGTTTTCAGCCTCCACCTTTGTATGTATTCCCCCATTGTGCATGTGAGAAAGCCGCAACTGAGACTCCTTCCCTCTCTCCCACTATCTTCACATGGTATTAGAGCCTTGTTCGTGGTAAGGAGCTCAAGAAAGCAAACCAAGTTTGCGGTGTCTTGGTAAGAGGACCAGTGTTGCTTTCCTATTTCGAGTTTGGGAGCAAATCTCTGCAGGTAGCACAACCAAAAGTGCAAGAGTGCACTGTCTCAGATTGAGATGCCCTTCGCAGTGTGGCGAGAGTGCAGTATATGCTGCGGGTAGAGGCGAAGCCCTCAGTGACTTTATTTTTCTGATTCGAGGCCATTTCGGGGCCCGTTTTGAAGGCAGAAGTTCTTCGCAGGCACTCAAAAAAAGGCCCTGTTTTTGCTGTGCGACCACTGCTCTGCTGGTAAGTGAAAAGTTGCCGCAAAAATTGCATCGTATGCCTATGCACAGAGATACTAGGAGTTATAGAATCATCCTTATTGCCCATTGATGCAAAATCGTCACTAGGAAAGTGACTGTGTGGTCAAATACCACTTTCGTCAGTTTTGCAAATCTGCCCATGTGAGGCAAAAGCTGTGTCTTTTCGCAGTGACAGAATATTTTGTAGTCTTCTGTAATGGCGTCTGATTCTCTTTCACAGATTGTCACAGAAAAGCTTGACAAGAACAACTTCCAGGCATGGAAGTTTAGAATGACAAATTTCCTTATGGGAAAAGGCTATTGGGAGTTCATTACAGGAAATGAAGAAGAACCAGTTCTTCCTAGTGTTCCCAATCAACAGGAAATGCAGGCATTTGAAGGATGGCATGAGAGAGCTAGAAAAGTTATGTACTCGTTGTCTATCAGTATTTTGGACTCTATGATTGTGCATATTCAGGATGCAAGTATGCCAAAGGAGGCATGGGATACTTTGGCAAAAATGTACAGAACAAATATGCAAGCCAGGAAAATGCACCTCAAACAGGAGTTGCACGATGTGCAGAGAGAAAATTTGAGCATAAATGACTAGCACATGAAGGTGAAGAAAATTGCAGATGCACTTGCTTCCATTGGGTCACCAGTGGAAGATGATGATCTAGTTTCTGTGACCTTAAAGGATTATGCACAATTCCGGACATCCATTACAGTCTGTGAAAAATTTCCTGATTTTGAAGAGTTGTTTGCTCTTCTAATTTTTGAAGAGCAGAGAAATGGGGGTGCATCTTCTTCAGGAGGAACTTCAATAGAAACTGTCTTCTACGCAAATGCTGGAAGAGGTAGAGGTAGAGGTAGAGGAGGCCGATCTGCAGGCCGTGGTAGAAATCAGAATATGCAGCAAACTCAAGAAAACCAGTCCTATGCAGGAGGACGTGGTAACTCTAGAGGCAGGGGGAGCCAAAGAGGCCGTGGTGGATGGCAGAGAGGCCAAAATGCAAACAGCAATGTTGAATGCTACTACTGTGGTAAAATGGGTCATATGGCTAAGGACTGCTACAAAAAGCAGAATGACATTATGAATGGAAAATTGCAGCAAGGCAAATATGCATCTTCCAGTAGATAGGGTGATGACAGAAATGAGCATCTATTTATGGTGCAACGTATGACCAATTCTGCGACAAGTGCAGAAGAATGAAATGATGTGTGGTATGTTGACTCAGGTGCTTCAAACCACATGACAGGTCATGCAGAATGGATGCAGGATGCAAGGAAAATGGAAAAACCAGGATTTGTGGAGACTGGTGATGATACTGCACATCCTATTGTGCAGATTGGTAAAATTCCTTTGTCTATGCAGGATGGAAAAAAGAAATACCTGTCCGATGTATTTCATGTCCCGAACGTCACCAAGAACCTGGTTTCTGTTGGTCAAATGGTTGAGCAGGGCTTGCAAGTCAAATTTAATCCTCATGGATGCTTTGTTAAGGATATGAAAAATAGCGGTCGCTTGATAACAAAAGGAAAGAAGAAGGGCAGCATGTTTACGTTGGATGCGGACATGCCTGAATTGAGTGCAGCAATGTTTGCACATGGGACTGGTGTAGTTGCAGATATTGATATCTGGCATAAACACATTGATCATGTTAATATACAGCGACTTAAATCAATGCAAGCCCAAAATATTGTTGCAGGATTGCCTAAATTCAAGGTTGCAGAAATGTAGACCCATTCGCAAAAGAAAACTTTATGTTACCTACTCCCACTATGTCACATGCATAGTGATTTCCAAGATGCACACAACTTATCTTTCCACTGTCATAAGTGGAGAACCATTCCCTATGGGGAGTAACATGGAATGAAGCACCAAAATCCAAAATCCAATCTTGGGAATATGCATCATCTGAAGTGGTAAGCAACTCTGCAAATAAACTAGACATGAAGAGAATGTCATTGTCACTATCATGTGTGACTGCATTGATCTCCTCGATCTTCACTTTTCCTTTGTCTTCCCTTGGGCTCTCTTCCTTTTTATTTGCACCCCAATTTGCATTCTTTTTCTTATTCTTTTGCTCTCTTTTCAGCTTATAGCAATCCTTTTTCATATGGCCCTTCTTGCCATAGTGGTAACACTCAATGTTTCGTGCCCTGGATTTGCTACGAGACTTCCCTCTTTCTTGGGACTTCCCCCTGAATTGTAATCTGCCCCTTTGCACATTTAAGGCTGCATCCTACTTGTTTCCATCCATAGACTTCCGTCTAATCTCCTCGGCCAACAAGCTACCCACAACATCATCAAATTTTAGTACTCCACCAGGTGCAGAGTTACTGACAACTATACAGAAGGTATCCCATGAGGATGGCAATGAACATAAGAGAAATATTACCTTAGTCTCCGCATCAAAATTCATCTTGTGAGCCTGAAGCTAGTTGAAAATAATATTGAATTCATTCAAGTGAGAAGCAATGGAGACCCCTTCCTTCATCTGCAGCTCAAACAACCTCTTCCTGAGGTAAACTTTATTAGAGGTAGTTTCCTTTTCATAAGTGGCACACAGTTTCTTCCACAAATCTTCTATAGTCTGCTCATTTACTACTGTGAAATAAACTGACTTTGCAAGATGAAGTCTAATAGTAGATTTTGCTAATGCATCCAACTCATTCCAATCATCCTCAGACATATTTGCAGGCTTAGCTTCAATCCCTACCAAGGGTTTAATCTGCTTCTTTTGAATAAGCACATCCCTTATCTGTTCTTTCCACAAAGAAAAGTTTGTCCCATCAAACTTCTTAATGCTAAAAAACTCCTTTTTAGACATGGAAGAGAATGCCATGATGCAAATAAAGCAAAATCCCAAATGCTAGTGCCTACAAGAGAGAATCACACCAAATACCAGGTGCACCCAAATGTGTATGCCACAATAGAGTGAAATATCACCAAAACTCATGTCTCAAAGCATCTGACTCATGTGCATATACTATGCATTCATATGAGCAAATCTGGCCCAAAAGAAAATGCCAACTGCAATGGCAATCCAAAATGCCAATAAGTGCCGAATGACTCAAGCATAAACACCGTCCACTGGCATATGCATTAATAATATTTCATCCAAGAGAGCATAGCACTATTAGTGCATCACCTGCAATGTGTCAAAGCTATCCCTCAGCATAAAATAGCATCCATGTGCAAAACGTCCATAAAAATAGCATCCCACAAGGCAATTTGGGCCTATAAGTGCATCCAATAAGGACCACAATGCATCCAAATGGCTTATAAATCATCCACTACAACCCAATGCACACCTTGAATGAGCGCACACTGCTCAAACCGCAACTAGAGTGATTTGCATAAGGTATGCTGAAGAAATCATAGTCCCATGGTAATGACCGCTACTGAAAATAGAACTTGAGATGCCTCAAAACATGGGCGCCATTGCAAAATTGGACTCAGCAAGAAAATCTACAAATATCTCTCTTTTGCCAAAACTCCAAAATCCCAACCGATGAGTGAGAAATGGGAGTCAACACTTATCCACTGCCATGTGGCATTAATCTAAGGTTTCAAAACCTTAGAATGAAAAATCCACAACAGAGAGATGAAATCGAATACACAGAGATCTATAACTCTAAAAATCCTCCACCAAATCACGTAAGAACTGACAGGTAGGAGTTTTTAGGTGTCCGAAATGCAATGGGATAGACGGTTTTAGAAACCGTGGTCTCAATCACTGGGTCCAACACACGGACTGAAAAACGTTTTTGGAAACAAAGCTATTTGTAAACTCCACCGGAGTGCGAATGATGAGCAACATAGAAGTTTTAGGACCTCCTGAGTCCACCAGAACTAACAGATCTGCAAATGGTTGCTCCAAACTTGAGTTCCAACACCCAGGCAGAAAAATGCAGAAACTGACACAGTGAGTCAGAAATCCAATGAAATGATCCCATATTCTAGAATGAAGGTGTTTCCAAGCTCTTCAAGTGAAGTAGAATGAAGGTGTTTCCAAGCTCTTCAAGTGAAGTGGATGCCAAAAGCAAGCAATAGTTGCCTCTACAAGTCAATACGGAGTCTTTGTCATCGAACGAAGGGAAAAGCTCAAAAAACGACTTTTTCTTTGAAAACACTTAACAGGCTCTCAAAACCACTTCGCAAAACCAAAGTGACTTTTCCAAAGGTTCCTCCAAGGTCTCTACACACTTGGATGCAAGTAAAGTCACCCACAAAGCTTCCCACAGAGCTTCTCCTTCCTCCCACAGAGCTGCTGAGCTTCAAGCATTCACGTACACTCAGCTAGATCACCCGGGCTCGGATACCAGTTGAGAGTGCTCTCAACGAAAGTAAGAACGGAAGAGGAAGAGAGAGAAACAGAGAGCCACACAAGTTTTGGTGGGTGCAGAACCACCCTAATTGTCTTTTTCATTCATTTATATATGTGTTTGAGTATTGTACATAATCGGGGTAAAGGCACAATGACCTTTAACCCCCACAATTTTGCTTGGTGGAGCCCTAGGTTACAAATTGGGCAGACTATTTTTGCAGCCAGATGATGGATGACCTCAAGACTATTGTCTCTGTGCCAACATGTACTTAGGTAGAACAGAATGTGTGTGTAGAGCATCGGCAAAGCTCCGCTTGTACTTGCATAAGGCTAGAGATAATCCCTCTTAGAAATCCAACTTGCATGTTCTACATGCAAGTTATACATATGACTTGTACATGCGAGTTCTACATGCAAGTTCTACATACAACTTGTACATGCGAGTTCTACATGCAAGTTCTACATACAGCTTCTACTTACAACTCCTATATGTGAGTTGTACATGCGAGTTCTACATGCAAGTTGTACATGCAAGTTCTACATACAACTTCTACATACGACTTCTACATACAACTCCTACATGCGAGCTGTACATGCAAGTTCTACATACGAATTCTACATGCAAGTTCTACATACGACTTGTACATGCAACTTCTATATGCAAGTTCTACATGTAGAGAGAGAATGTGTTACAATTCCTACATGCAGAGAGAGAAGCTTTCCAACTTCTATAAATACCCCATAATGGAATGAAGCCCACACTCTTTGGGACATTGTGTTGAGTTCTACTTTGGTATTCCAAGCAATTGTCTCAAGTGTCCATGCTTCCTTGCACTCCACATCCAAAAGCATGTCCTAACCTTGCAACTCCTCCTCTGCTCTCCTCCAACCTTGCAACCCATCCTCTCCCTCTCCTCCTCCCTCTTCCTCCTCCTCCCTTCTCCTCCTCCCTCTTCCTCCTCCTCCTCCCTCCTTCTCCTCCTCCTCCTCTCTCCTCCTCCCTCCTCCTCCTCCTCCTCCTCCTTCCTCCTCTCTCTTCTTTCCCCCATGCTCTTACACCTTCTTCCTATCCCACTCCTATGCTCCCTGTAAATCCTTTGTTCCTCAACCCTTAAACTCCATGATCTACGAGGGAGATGAGTTCTCCACCATGTACTCTACCCTAAACGTTGGAACCTCCTTCTAAACCTTGGAACTCCTTCTAACCCTGGAACCTCCTTCTAAACCTTGGAACCTCCTTCTAAACCTTAGAGCTCCTTCTAACCTTGGAACCTCCTTCTAAACCTTGGAACCTCCTTCTAAACCTTGGAACCTCCTTCTAACCCTGGAACCTCCTTCTAACCCTTAAACTCCTCCTAAACTCTGCAACTCCCAATGAAGGCAAAAGCCTACACGTTCCTTTTACACATGCATGCACTTTGCTTGCTTACCACACTTAAGCCTACATCTCTCACCAGAACATGACTCGAGGTCCTAAGCTACACATATACTACAACTGACAACACCGATATATCTGTAGGTGACAAAAAGCCTTGGAACCCTGCATACTGAGAATACCTTGCTCTTCCTACAAAAGCCATAGGAAAGAGCAAACATTTGGCACTGCTGTTAGGGAGACTAGCGTCTCAAGTAATGAGTAAACATATGTAGGTATGTGTAAAAAAACAAACTACATCAAACTTTCACAAACATAATACTCAAGGGCAAGCAGAGTAAAAAAGTTTTTCCATTTCTAGACAAACATATCTACCCCAAGCATCAGCCTTGAGTTACTACCTTAAGAAAATTTCTTTATTTCTTAAATAGAAGCCACTTGATAAACAATCAGGCTAGGTAGTGGACACAAATGTGTAGAGCTTGTAATTTCAATCATTTCACCTTTTTGCAGAAGAGCAAATCGAGCTATTAATAAAAAGTTACAGCTCGGGAAGAGTTTAGGGTTTAGCCCTAAACCTGAACTCATTTCCTATAAAAACCCACTCCACTCCCTCATTCTTCATCTTTCACATTTTGCCTCCATCCTCTTCTTCATTTTGAGCCCTATGCAAGACACTCCTCCCTCTCCATCGACCACCACCTTACTCCCATCCTCACATGGTAAGTGACTTCGAGCCCATCTCGTAGTGATAACCTTGCCATCCACCCATCGTCCATTGTTCCTCAACAATCCTGTTACATCGAGAAAGACTTGGAGAGCATTCAGGTGATCACCTCTTCCTCCCTTTGGATTTCCGTCCGTCAAGTCTTTTTTTCTTCTCTCTTTTTTCCCCCTCTCATTTCCACCACCCCCTCCCCCCTCCCCCCCTCCATCTCCACCACCCCCTCCCCCCCTCCATCTCCATCTCTCCCTCCCCCTTTCCCCCCCGTCTCCACCACCCCTTTCCCCCCTCTATCTCCACCACCCCCTCCCCCTCCCCCCCTCCCCCCTCCATCTCCACCACCCCCTCCCCCCCTCCCCCCTCCATCTCCCCCTCCCCTTCTCCCTTTCCCCTTTCCCCCCTCCATCTTCGCCACCCCCTCCCCCTTTCCCCCCTCCATCTCCACCACCCCTTCCCCCTTTTCCCCCTCCATCTCCACCACCCCCTATGAAGAGAGTGGAGAGAAGGAAGTAGTCTCACTTGCAGCTTTCTCACATACACAATGGGGAAATATACACAAAGGTGGAGGCTGAAAACAATTTTTCTCTCCTTACTTGTGAAAGCCAAAAGAACTCTAAGTATAAAAGAATAGGTGAACCCTATATGTGGGTCTCAAACCAAACTCAGCTAACTAAGGTGGCATACTAACTGAGCCACTAACTAGAGTACATAAAGATAGCTATCATCCAGCTATTATTCATGGTCGGTGTACCAACCACATCTGTAGCTAACAAGTCAGTGACATAAATGCACAACGGTCACCCTGGCATATCACGATTGGAGCTCGATATCTCAACACTACCCCTCGAGCTCAATGAGAGCTCAATCCTAATTCCTACACACAAAGTAGGTCTCTGAACTTGCGCAGCTTCTCTGCACCCAATGCCTTTGTGAATATGTCAGCTACTTGATCCTCTGTGCTGACATAAACTAGATCAATAAAACCTACTAGAGCCTTCTCTTGCACATAGTGATAATGCACCTCAATGTGCTTTGTTCTAGCATGATAGACTGGGTTATTTGCCAAGTGTATACTGCTCATTTTGTCACAATAAATGACAACTGGCCCATCTGTAGACTAATGCATATCATAAAGTAGCTTATGCAACCAAGCTACCTCACATGCAGCCATTGCTACACCCCTGTACTCAGCCTCTGTGCTCGACAAGGCAACTGTAGGCTGTTTCTTACTGCTCCAAGTGACTGCAACACTCCCAAAAGAGAACATATATCCACTTGTAGATTGTCTATAAAAAATACTACCAACCCAATCAGCATCAATGTATCGATGCAACTGTATCTGAACCCCAGTCTCATAAAATAGTCCATACTGCAATGTGGACTTCACATACCTCAGTATGCGTCTAGCTGCATCCAAATGCGGTTTCCTTGGAGCCTGCATAAACTGACTTACAAACCCAATAGAATAGCTCAAATCTGGCCTGGTAATAGTCATATAAATCAAACTTCCTTCTATGCATCTGTACATAGTAGGGTCTTCCAAAAGCTCACCTGCATCTGCGCTCAATTTCACATTCTACTCCAAAGGAATTGAAATAGGCTTACAGCTTGTCATACCATATTTGAACAGCATGTCCAATCCATACTACCTCTGCAAGAGCCATATCCCACTTGTGGATCTATTCACCTCAATGCCCAAGAAGTAATGTAGCTCTCCCAAATCCTTCATCTCAAACTTTTGCTTCAATAGCATTTTCATATGAAGAATATCTTCATCACTATCACCTGTGATGATGAAATCATCAACATACCTTGTTTGAACCCAAATTTCACACATGAAAACAACATGTTATGAGGTATTTTTCTAGCCCATTGCACTCCATTTCAGCATCCCTAGCACTCGCTCATTTGTGCCCCCATGTGGGCCTCGTTTTGCACAAATTTGCTTGTATCTTCACGCCGTGACCGATTAACAATCCCTCTGTGTCGGTACATTTTCCTACACATGTAGGTTAATCTTAGGCACATTATTAACATGATAGTCCCTACACAAACTAACACCATTCTAACCCTCCCAACAAAACTACATCCACACCTACAGTTGTGGTAGAGACACCCTTGGCAAATCTCGCCCAATCTGCATGTAGCTACGTTCCAGCCAATGCCTCTTACTCCAATGCTTGCCACATCCGCATACAACTCTATTGCAATCACCGCCCCTACCAATCCTCTACCCCGAATCCCCCCCTGACATTCAATCACTCCTTTTAACTCGTCCATGCCCCAACATGGCTGGATGCTATTGTGACAATGATGGGGATATCGGCCTCGTTGCAGAAGCTGACAATTTCTTTAATCGAAGAAATAATAACAATCTAGGCAGATGCCCCTTGGGAAACCTGAACTTCCCAAATATAATGGTAGGGGAGATCTAGCCCGCTTCCTCCAGCATTTTGATGCCGCATGCCGAGCAAGTGGAGATCAATCCCATGAAACCAAGGTGGCTTGGTTTCCCATGGCCTTAATTGATGAAGTGTCTGAATGGTACCTAGACCTTCTAGTGGAAGAGCGCACCACATGGGACCTACTTCACAATTCAAACGACGCTTTCAAATGGAGAGGCTACAAGATGATTCCGCTCTCCAATTAAGCAAGATCGAACAAGGCCGGCGAGAAGATGTCCACACGTACCTGGGTAAGATGAAAAGATTAATCGCCAAATGTGACCCATGCCCAGATGCAAGGTACCTCACGGCATGGTTCATTGCAGGACTACGAAAGAAAATCTAAAAGGATATGAAAAAGATAAGCAACTATGAAACGTTCAGTGCTGCTCATGCGGCAGCCATTGACATCGAGGATGGCATGACCGACTCGAACACTAGGAGTGATGATGGCAAATCTAGTACACACGTTAAGCACTCAAAAAAGGGCAAATCAAAGGCCACTACCAAAACATCAAATGAAGATCACCTAGAGGCCATGACCCTGAAGCTGAGAGAAGACATGATGCAGGACATGGAACAAAAACTTCACTTGTCTCAGCCACAAACTCAGATATATCCATGGCGATAAAATGTCTGGTGTCCACATTGCATGGCCAATCATATAGCGAATTAGTACTTGGTCCTAAGAGCCAAGATCATTGCACAAGCAGATCCACCACCAAGATTGTGGTGCGATATTTGTGTCGTCGGTGGCCATGATGAGAATAGTTGCAGCTTCAACATGCGCAACAACTGCCTTGACCTCAACAATACCAAGTAGCACCCATGGCAGTGTACAGGCAACCGGTACTCGCACAAGTGCCCCCAGTTTTGAGGCGAAATCCTTTTCCCATTCAGATACAAGTCCCACAACTACTCAGGAATTCAAATCCATGACCATATCCAAGAGCACCAAATCTAGCTCTCAGGCAGCAGTTCCAATACATCAATTACAAGCCGAGGAAGTAGACTCACCATTTGAGTATGAAGCAAAGTGCCCACTGTACTATGTAGAAGGTGCAAAGGGTCTAATACCATTTTACGCAAATCAAATACATCCCAACACAAATCATGTACCAATCAAGTGCTACAGTTATGGAGAAAATCACTGGATCGCAGAGTGCCCTCATCGTGGTAGCCCAACTACTTTCCAACCACTCTGCAAAGATTGTGGCATAGGACATGCCTGTATGGACTCTCCCATGAAAAATAAGGTCCCAGAACAAACAAAAATTAAGCTTGACATCCCCATCAACTTGAAGGAGCCATACTCTCTAGCATTCTAAGTTGCCCTGTGTCAATTCCCATCAGAATTCTCCTATGGAATTGTCCCAATCTTTGCTCCAATCTTTGGGAGAGTTTCAAAGGATGGATTGAACTCGCAAATCCCCCTCCACCTATGAACAACATCGAAGATATCCCTGTGCGGATGGGTGAGAGAGATGACATACACAACATTACTATGCCTTTGATCCACAAGGCATATAATGAAGTCTAAGCCATAGTCGATGGTGGAGCAAGTGTAAATGTCCTATTAAAGGAGCTCTATGAAGAATGGGGTCTCCCACCAATGCAAAAGGCTAATTTCAACATATGCCTTGCCAATGATTCTCGGGCTAACCCTTGAGAATAGTGAATGGTGTGTTTACAAAGATCGCAGGAGTCCGCTTTTCCCTTCAATTCACAATGTTGGTCCAATAAAATCGATGCCCCATTTCTTGAAGGGTTGATCGGTTAGGATTTTGATCAAGGGCATCATGTCCACCCTATGTGGGATTTGGATATGTTGGCAGGGGTCACACCGTTTGATGAATTTGATTGGGTCTCTGAAGAGAGTCGGCCACCAAAGACCAGCTTGCAGCACATTACATGTTGTAACATTAGTGGCAAAATGACCTCTTGAAATTCTTGAGTGGGATTCCTCAAGCACATCAATGTATTCGTGCTTGCACACACATCTTCACAAGATGCCATCCTTGCCCTTGCAGTATAGTTGGCCTGCTATCAGTTGATATGGCGTTGCATCGTTAATGAGTTTGTGGGCTCTATCTTTCTTAAGGGCCTAGCTCAGAGGTATTCCGTTCGTCGGGTAGTGACCGATCTTAGTGGCCCATTCAAGAATGATGTCGAGGAAGAAGAGAGAACCATTAGGGAGGTCATCTTTGACTCCCGTTGTGGGGCTTCACCATTTGGGATTCTCGAAAGGTGGTCGGCCAGGACATGGGTTTTCCCCTTACATATAGTGACTATGAGCTCCAAAAGGATTAGCATCCACCTGGTGATGCATCTAGTCATGCAGGGCTTGTTGACCAAGTATAACAATGCTTGGTGGTCCAACTCATAGGGGTAGCTTACTCGGTAGGGTCCTTGACCTAGATACTTCAGTTTCCCCTTGTGTACTTTGGCATTGTATAACAAGACCAAGTCACATTCCTTGATGTCTTTAGCTTTAATATTTCTATCAAACCATGAGCGGATGAAGGTGAAGGGGATGAGAGATCAGAGATGACATGTTGGAGGTTGAGGATGGCACACAGAGAGAAGAGACCGAGGAGCTTTGTGAGCTCTAGAGAAGGAGAAGGCATGTGAGATCGTAGGGAAGACATGAGCTTGGGGAGTTGGGGAGAATGCTAGCTGGTGGGTCGCTAATAGGGGGGCGTCAATAGGAGGAACCAGGAAGGCGAGAGGTTCGTAAGTGCTCAAGGAGCAAGGAAGAAGCTGCAGTGCTAGGTATTATTGCATGAAGGAGAGGCGACGAGTTGGCAGGTACGTGAATGAATAGCAAGAAGGGAAGCTTGGGAGAAAAGGCCTGGACCAAAAGCTAGAAGGGAATCGCAACTGCAGGAGGAAGAGGTGAGCTTGGAGGAGGATGCAAAAAGAAGGGGGGCTGCATGGTTTTGTGGGGATGCTGAGAAGATATGTAAAAAAGGAGAGACCTGGAGCTACATGAAGGACTATTGGAAGGACCAATGGAAAGCAAGGGAATGCTATAGATGGGAGCTTTGTGGATGATGGTGGCAACTCCGTATGCAACTGGTGAGCCTCGACATCATGTGAGCTCTATGAGTGACAAGAAGGAGAGGCTATGATATTGCTAGAGTCTTGTAGAGACTTTGTGAAGAGAGTGGGAGAGAATGAAGGAGTTTCACTTGTAGCTTTCTCACATACACAATGGGGGAATATACACAAATGTGGAGGTTGAAAACAATTTTCCTCTTCTTAGTTGTGAAAGCCAAAAGAACTCTTAGTACAAAAGAATAGGTGAACCCTATACGTGGGTCTCAAACCAAACTCAGCTATCTACTGTGGCATACTAACTGAGCCACTAACTAGAGTACATAAAGATAGCTATCATCCAACTATTATTCAGTAACATCTTCTTCAATAGTCTAAATGCTTTTCCTTTTCTTCTGTCCAGACATACTTCACATCCTTCTTATTCAACTTAGTCAATGGAGAACAAACATGAGATAAATACTTCAGAAATCTGTTATGCCACTTGATTGCCCAACAAACCTACTCAATTCCTTTAAGTTTGCTAGTGGTTTGGCCTTCTGAATAGCTGCTACTTTCCTGGGATCAACCTGCATTCCTTCTTCTGAAATGATATGCCCCAGTAAAATCCCTCTCTTAATAGCAAAAGCACATTTGGCTGGATTAAGACTCAACCTAGCCATTCTGCATCTTTCAAAGCATAGTTTGAGTTGATTAAGGTGATCCACAGCCTTCCCAAATACACTAAAATCATCTAAAAAGACTCTCATAAATGTTGTCAAGTATGGAGCAAAAACTTCCTGTACCCATTTTTGAAATGTAGGTGGAGCATTTTTTAAGCCAAACACCACTACATTGCTGGCATATACTCCCCACTCGGTAACAAAAGCAGTCTTCTCTTTGTCTTCTTCTGCCATCAATATCTGATTATAACCACTAAATCCATCCAGAAAACTATACATCTGATCACCTGCAACTGCATCCAATAGAGTATCCTGAAATGGTAATGGGAAAGGATCAGTTATAGTGGTTGCATTTAATTTCCTATAATCAACACAGATTTTGAGTTTGCCATTCTTCTTTGGCACCACCACTATAGGTGATAACCATGTCACCTTCTCCAAAGGATAAATAAATCCCACTTTCATAAGTTTATCCAACTCCTCCTTGACCGCCTTTGCATAATTCGGGTTCATCCTGTATCTCTGTGAAATAACAGGATTGCATCCTTTTTGAGGTTGATCCTATGCATACAAAACCTAGGATCCACTGCCTTCATATCAGTGTAAGTCCATGCAAATATGTCTTTAAATTCCTGTAATAGCTGACTAAGATCTGTTTTGAACTGGCCTTTCACATGAACACCAACTTTGACTATCTGAGAGACCTCTGTAGAACCTAAATTAAGATCCTGTAAATCATCTTCTTGAACTCTTACTGTGTTAGCCATCTGCTCCTGAAAAGCCTTTTCAGTTTGAATAATTTGCTGAATATACATCTTTTCTTCCTGTTCCAACAACTTCCTATTCATATCTTCCTCTTCTAAATCTCCCTTTTTTCTTTCACTCTGTTGTTGTGAAGCTTTAAGTTTCTTCTGCTCCTTATATTGTTCCAAAATTCTTTCCACATCTATATCAAAAACAGGTACAATTGATTCATTGACTTTCAGAAAAGCATCTTCATCATCATCATCAACTTCCTTCACCATGTTAATACCCTATGCATACAAGGCTCTGGCTTCTCTGGGCAAAGTTGCATTTGGTACCATATCCATGCGCACTTTCTTCTTTCCCTTCTTGATTGTAATTTTAGCAGCTCCCCAATCCTGTTTGACCTTTGCTTGTTTGAACCAAGGTCTTCCCAACAAAATTGGATAAGGGCTATCTCCCTCATCCATTTTGACCACCACAGAATTCATTGGAAATGTTAGTCTTGAAACAGTAATCTATTGATTCCAGAGTATTCCTAAAGGTTGAATCCTCCTCTGATCTGCCATCTTCAGTTGAAAAGGAGCTTCTTCTCACTCAGGTAGCTTTAATTTGGTATACAAAAACTCAAGTAAAATATTCACACCTGAACCTCCATCCAATAATGCTCCCTGAATCTCCTATTCCTGAAAATTAACAGTGATTTTTTGTACTTTATAATCCACATCTTCAGCTTCAATCTGACATGCTTCAGGTTCATCCACCTGCTCTTCCTCCTTACTCAAATTTTTGAGTACCTGTCTTTTGAACTCAGGGACCAAACTTAAAATCTGATCCATTGTAATAGTGGTGTTCCTCAAAACTTCAGCTGTCAACTATGCCTCCCTTATTTCTTGATGCTGGATCTCCTCCTGAATACCTAACTGTATATTAGGTATTTGCTGCTGTAATTCGTCTTTACCATAGTCAACTTTCTGACACTTCTGAATTTCCTTCAAACATTCCTGTCTCACCTGTCTTTGCTTCTCCCAATACTGAGGGTGTTTCATCTCCTTATGGGATATAATAGGATCAGCTACATACTTTCCACCTGATCTTGTAATAACCAGCACTGATGCTGATTTTTCAGGGATCTCCTCCACCTGTATGCAATTAGAACAATCACATTGAACATGCAACATATTAAGATAGTCCCCTTGTTGTTTCTGCAACACAGGTTCATCAATTTGCCTGACTTCCTCTACAATGACTACATTAGCCTGTGGTGGCCTATTCTGTTGTGCCTATGCAGGTGGTCTCTAATTGTTATATCTAATAATAGGGATACCTCTCTCCTCTCTGTGCTTGCACCATAATGGGCAATTAGGACCCTGCTTGTGATTCATTCCTCCACAGTATGTGCATGAGTCACCATTTAGATTACCATTTCCTTGAGGATTAGGTGGTCCCCAGTTATTTCTCTCGTGAAATCTTCTGGGTGGACCTTCCATTGCTCTATTTCTGTCTGGTTCTATTGCATTTGCAGCTGGTACATTTGCCTTTAGCATTTGCTATCTTGGGTTTGCCCTGTTGTTAGGATTATACCAACAAGTAGCATCTGTGTGCCCCTGCTTCTGGCATATATCACAATATGGTTTGTCCTTCCTCTGAGATGTTGAAATTTCCATACTCTTCATAGTTGCAACAATTTGTTTGTTTAGGTTCTCAGACTTACTCTTTATCTTTCTCTTTTCATTTTTGTCCTCCTTTGCCTTAGCTTTACTTCTCTACTTCTCTTTCCTTTTCTTCTTCCTGCTTCTGGATTTCCTTTCCTCATCTTTTGAATCATCAGAATCTGAATCTGAACTGTCATCTTCTAAATCTGAACCTGAGTCAGACTCTAAATCTGACTCTGACTCTGAATCTGAATCACTACTATACTTCTTCTTCTTGTTAGTAGTTCCCAACCTTTTCTTTGCTCTTCTGGCAGCTGCTACCAACTGATTAAATCCTCCTACACCTCTAGGAATATATGTACTGGCTACTACAGTTCTCAGGGATTCCCTCAACCCATTACAAAAATATTCCCCCAGCATCTCATTAGTTGGCCTTTCATTGGGTGCAAGTCTTCCATTCAAATCTAAAAACTATTGTGCATAATCTTCCACAAGTAGCCTCTTTTGTTTCATTGTCTTAAGTACTAGGAAAGAAATGGCAAAAGTTGACATAAAAATTGTCACTTATTATATTTGAAATGGAAAAATATGACTTAAAATTTGCAAGATTTCATTATGTTACAAATGGAATCACAATTGCCATTTCTTCCTTTATAAACAATAGCATTCAGAATGGGCAAAAACATTTAACTTCTACTAGCTTTTAAAATGGGTGAAAAAGTTACATGGCATTGGAATCTTAAATGACTAAAATTCTACATTTGATACTTGGTATCCATGAATGAAATTTATTGTCTAAGTGTGAAAGATTAATCAAAAGTCTTAAGTGCATCAGTACTCATATTACACAGTGTGAGGAAGTCATCTAAAAATTCTAAGAATAACTTTTACCTTTTATAACACATACATTTTACTTGATAACAAATATTATTCGATAGTTGATTGAGAAATAAATAATTCAATTTTTACATAACAAAATAAAATATAAAATTATAAAGACATTCATGAAGAGTTTTCCAAGCAACATTCAGGCCTATGGCTTGACCCAATGTCTAAATCTCATCATTTGCTTTGAATATACAAGCATCCTCAATGATTGTATCATCAACTCGTACTGCTACATAACCAACTCCTATTGGTATAGTATGAACTGAAGGGGCAATTTGATGTGTGTGTGTGTATGCCTATGGGCTTGGAGTCCTATGCAAGGAGTGTGTGAGTGTAGGTGTGCTAGAAGGTTCTAGTGACTCATCAGTTAGGTGTGTCAGGTTTGTGTGATGAGTGAGTGATCATAGGAGGTGATTGATTGAGATAATCATGGAGATGATTGTGGATCTGGGATCTACCTACATGGAGCCAGTTGCCTATATATGTAACCACTCTTGGAATAAAGTTTTACATTGTGTGCCTCATTGCTTCCTCATGAATTCACACGTGGTATTAGAGCTTGGTTAGAATCTGAGTGCCTAGAATGAGATTCCTAGTAGATTCCAACTAGATTCTATCTTCTTCCCAAATGCCTCCTATCTCTCCCTCATCTACCTTGAGCTTGGGAAACTTTGTTCTCTCCATCCACGCAATTGTTTGAGAAACCCCCATGCAATGGACAATAAGGTGGGAACTATGGTGCCCCATAGCTGGGTTGTTGGGGGTTCATAAGGCACCCATCCTTGGAAATTCCTCGCATCCCCTTGGCTGGGATCTTGCCCTCGAAATTCCCTCATCCATGGATCTTCATCATCCATTTGTTCCCATTGGGGAGGTCTTGCATAGGAGGAGGGTCCTGGGTCTACGGTGGTTTCCATCCCGGTATGTTGTTTGGGACTGGATGCTGCTGACCTTCCCTTCCTGCAAACATTCCAGTGAAGGGTTTCTCCATGTCTGCCGACTCAATTCGGCCTAAACATCCGAACATGTTGGAGAATATACCTCTCAGCCTAGATGCAACCGAAGGTGCGGGAGAGTTCGGAGAGGCCACACTAGTGAATGGGGCTTTGTAAGCCCTTGGACCTGAGGGGTCTTGCATTACTTTGTCTAAGCTCTCCATCTTGTCGGAGCTAGATAGATCTTCCTGTTGGAGGCCTATTAATGAGTGGGGGCTAGTAATCGAGCTTCTAGATCCCCAACTAGGGCAAAGAGCGAGGCTCAAAGCACTATCTTCTAGCATGAGATCCTTGGACAAAATTCTCCTGGACCTCAAGTGCATGAAGGAGACCTCTAACTAGGCACACTCAAGTTGAACTGAGGTTCTGGATTTTTTTTTAATTTCCTGGACTACCCCATGTTAAAGATAGTGTAAATTGCACTATCCACATAGTGCATAGGGGCAAACCCTAACCCTAACCCTAAGGGGTTCACATGTATATCTTCATGTTCTTTTAATACACTTAGTGTATAGGTAGCTATATCGTGTGCACTTCTCTCTCTCTCCCTCTCTCACTTCCGCTATCATGGTATAAGAGCCAATGGTGCTCCACTCCCTTCGTGAGTGTTAAGCCCTCCTTGTGTGAGGCATCTTCCATTGAGAGAGATTTTCATTGATAAAGAGAGAGAAAGCCCTTGCTTTCATCAAGGCATTAAGCCCTTGTTCTGTCAAGGCGACAAGCCCTCCATTTGAGGCATCTTCTTCTCTTGAAGAGTTCATCTTATAGATCTCCTCTCTATCTTCATTTTGCTTCAGAAAGCTCTTCATTTGGAGCTAGGGAGAGAGAATTATGCTCATCTTAGTGTTCCTTCCTCTTGAGTCTTTATGTAGGTTCATGTCATGAGAACTTTGAGAGACAGTTTTTCAAAGGATTTCTGTGTGAGAAAAGGTTCCTGCTAAGTATTTGCCTCACAGATTTCTTCGAGCTACTCCCTGCTTCTTCTGCTTTCGGCTCTACATAGCCCCAACCGAGTAGAGCAACTCAACAACAGCCTACAACAAAGGACACCTCCAATGCTCAAGCATGAATTGGTCGCCCTCTATGGCTCCCTAGCCAACACGACTCTACAAAAGCTAGCAACCATCTCCATGCTCTTGCTGTCGTGCCATCTCCAATGCCCTCTCCACAACTTGAATAGTCTCTCAAGGCCAGTGTCTTCTACAAGCACCCACGTTGTTTCCTCTACAGTTAAGCACCCTCAACGGCAACTGAGACAAAGATCGGCCCATCCAGGGCTCCAACCACATGCAGTCCTCCAGCCAAGCACAGCATCCACTGAGGTCTGCCATCCTCCTCAATCCACCAGTGTATAGCCCACAGGCACGAGCAAAAGAGAGCTTACCTCGTATAGCCCCACGGCTCTGCAACTCAGCTTCTTTGCTACCCAAGCTATGCATAGCGCAATGGCGACCCAGACGTAGCATCATCAACAAGCAAGCTCCTAGATCCACGACAAGATCCATAGCCATCAATGCACTCCTCCACAACCTCTAGGCTATCAGATAGTAGCACATGTGACTCCCCATAGAGGCTCCATTTAGCGCAGCTCCAATCTCAACGAGAGCTTCAACATAGTGCCTCATACAACATCCAGCCCCATGACCCACAAGCCCGCAGCCTCATAGAAGGCTCATCAATGTGCCTCCTCCCACAAACCTTCAAGGCATCTCTAAAGGTAGCCAGCACAATGGTTTCCAACAGCTCCAGCGACTCGTAGCAATGACCTCCTGTCGACTCCAAATGAAGAAAAGATGAAATAACCTCTTCAAACAGGGCCCGCCATTGTAATAAGCTCTCCCATGCCATTGGCCATCGCCACAAGCTCCACCATTGCCATAGCTACCACGGACGTGATTGGTAAATGCCACAAACCTTAGACCTAAGTTTTGGCAAATTTCCACGTGGCATGTAAGGTTCAACTTGGGTTAGGTCATTGTGACCCTGGGTTTGAATAGTGATCAAAGTTATGCCAAGTGGCACCTTAGCCATAGCTTGCATGTCATCCCCACGTGCCATGTCATCTTGACACATGGCACATGCCACATCATCTATAGTTTAGTGCCACCTCAACAGTGAGTCAACTCTCACTTCAGTGCTAACTCAGCATGACACTTGGTAGCCTCTGTTTAGGCACAATTGCCTCTTCATAGGAACATTTGTAATTTACATATGACCACACATTGCCACATCATCACATCTGCCACCTCCTTTTTTCTACCCTTCTTTGGACAAAGTATAGTGCAGATTTCAAATGCCCATAACTTTTGTTCCACGTGGAATTTGGAGGTGATCCAAAAAGCAAAAATGCTCGCTAGATCATGCTCTATGCATTGAGCTCCTCAGATCTACCATCCGAGATTTTCACAAGCTAGCATAATTGAATCCTCATCATCGGAACCACCTCTTGATCCTTTACAGCACACCCAGCACTTAAAATGAATCAATATAAAATTCATTTGCTACATTTCTT
This sequence comes from Dipteris shenzhenensis, assembly GCF_047967505.1. Classification (NCBI taxonomy): domain Eukaryota; kingdom Viridiplantae; phylum Streptophyta; class Polypodiopsida; order Gleicheniales; family Dipteridaceae; genus Dipteris; species Dipteris shenzhenensis. The sequence goes on from NC_141608.1 coordinate 14,009,794, forward strand.
GCATCGATGTGTAGTCTAGCTATAGACTAGCACTGCCATAGAGGAGATCCAACTCCACCAAGCCAGCCATTACCATATTACCCAATTAGTTCCCATCGGCATCATTCCATGCGGTTCTATCATTGGTGTACACTTTCACACATCTGACACTAGTTCAATCCACCTAGCATTTGGCACTTCATCACTCAGTGTGACACTTGGCAATGATCTTCCTCTCGGATTCAGGATTGTTGCATTCTTCTTGCATGCCCACATGCCATCCATGTACAGTCACATTTGTTGACTATTTTTGGCATTGGTTTTCACACACATACCTCAGCCTTGTACAGCCTCTTGACTATGCTTATCATCATTCTACTATAGGCTTGATCCTTGGCACACACAGTAGTTCTCACATGACTTGGTTTTGACCATTCAGTGTAAGCCCCCTAGTGGCAGCTCACGCATAGTGTTCTCATGGGTAGACACTCTCGTTCGGTACATGGGTAAGCCTCTTGCACAGAGCACCAGACCGCCTCCAGCATGGAGTTATCCACATCACATAGTTGATGATACACCAGTCATGACTCTGGACCAAATCCGTGAGTGGAGAGAGAACCTTCTTCGACCATTTATTGCCACAGGGTATGTACCAGTCTACGATGCAAACTCAAGCCTCATTGGCCTTGACAGATCAGATGCAGATGCAGATGCAGATGCTTCACATGCCCATAGTTTTTTATCACGCACATTTCTCGGTAAGCCCTCAACATGAGGCACATTTGACAATAAGTCCTCAATACAAGGTAGTCCCATCGACATTAGCTCAGACTGATTCTGGTGATGCACATCCATCACCTTCATGCATGGATCTGACTCCATCCTTTGCCACAGATGCAGATACTCAACAAGAGTTTAGTTATGATCATGCAGTTATTTAGCAGGTAAGTCCTCAGTATAAGGCACTCACATCTTCTACTGCATGCAGGGATATATGTCCCAGTGCATTCAGCTCTTCATGTGATTCCATTCGAGCATCCATCTCTGATGCTTTCACTTCTGACACAGAGCATACGTTGGGCTCAGTTCCTTTTAGCAGTTCAGATCAGCACATTAGTCTTCAGGACATTTCAACATTGGCTCACTCATGCCAAATTGCACCACCCTTGGATCCAGTTATCACCACCACTTTCAATCAACAGATTATTCCTCAGCACGAGGATACATATGCATCAGTGCAGTCCTACATCAGTGCAGTAGACATCATCAAGTTCAGCCATAGCGCAACCTAGGGAGACTCAGTGTTTCATCATGCACTTATGGCTGTCATATATAGTCCATACTTGATGCACATCAATGGTTGGATCCAGGATTATAGATCAGTCCCTACATTAGCATTCAGTACCTCATTTTCCTTAGGGACATCTTATGCACAACTGTATTTTAGGCTACTAGGCCTTTACACTGTCAGCTCCACCTCGAGCCTATGACAGCTGCTACATCCCATGCCAATGGATATTTAGCTATGCACACATCAGATGACCTCCAGCTCATGACATTTGAGCATGCAGGTTGGACAGGTTCCTATACCTTGTCATTTGTACGGGCCTTTTCATCAGTAGAGCAACGTATCATACATACCTACACATTTGGCCCTAGATTTTCAACCCCTGGATCACTCTGCCTACACCGACTATGCGGTCTTCTTAGACCCCGCATCATTCGACATAGATTATGCTTCTACTGCAACATACCTCGCACATTATTGCTATTAGTTCTTTTGGGTTGGTGACACTCTCATATGTCACAACCTATCGGATCACATCACCATAGCTACATCGACTAGCTTCACATCCAGATGCCTCTTCTTCAGAGCAGCTGCACAGTCCATGACGACTCATGACATGTTCATCTTTGACATGTTCAGTACATAGCTATACATGCAAACATTCATGCATTCATATCTTGATTGACTAGTATTTGATCCAAGTGGACTTGACCTTGTTCATATTTCCTTCCCCTCCCTTACACTCACGTGGTGCCATACGATAAACCTTAGTGGACCCTCCGGGCCTCTTCCCTTCGACCTATTTTTTCGGTTTTGTTCCCAAAGGCAAAGGATGATCCACAACTTAAGAGGGGGAAATCCACATTATGTACAGGATCATAAGTTGTCCTCATGCTTTTGCTATGTAGTCACTGTGCTCACATACACACATACTACTCTGATTTCTTTTCAGTTTTGGATGCTATCATATGCACCAAACAAAATCCACAAAAAAGTCTTGTACATGCACCCTCTACTTACCTAGTGCAATTTAAGAGGGGGTGTTAAAGATAGTGTAAATTGCACTATCCACATAGGGCATAGGGGCAAACCCTAACCCTAACCCTAACCCTAAGGGGTTCACATGTATATCTTCATGTTCATTTTGTTAATACACTTAGTGTACAGGTAGCTATATCGTGTGCATTCCTCTCTCTCTCCCTCTCTCACTTCTGATATCACCCCAGAGGTATCCCAACGGTCATAGGGATATCTCTACCCGGGGAATTCACAGGGGGAAACTTATGATATCACGTGAGTGTACAATAGGGGGTTTTTTTGAAATGAGGCATAAGCTTATACATTAGGGGTGGGGGCCCTTTTTTTTTCCCCAATATTTAAGCTAGGGGGACCATGTCATATTTAAGAAGGGGGGACATAATATATGTTACCTTGGGTAACTAGTACAAACAAGTTTGATTTTGTGTATGGTTTTAAATAGTCATAGGGAAAGTAACCTAAATTTGCTTATTGTGTAATCTAAATGCTTGAGAGAGAATGTAGGTTTAAGGAAAGGGGGGGACATAATGGAATTTTGGTGGTATCTTATAAGCTTAAATAGGGGTGTTTTATCATCCTACGTGGATCTTAAATAGGGGGTTTTCTTGAAGTTCATGCACGCAGGTGACGTCCCCCTTTAATGAAGAGTGTGCCACTCGCGATATGCCAAGGTGATTGTTGTGCATTTATGTCACCGACTTGTTAGCTGGAGATGCGGTTGGTACACCACCCACGAATAATAGCTGGATGACAGCTATCCTTATCTACACTAGTTCGTGGCTCAGTTAGTATGCCACCTTAGTTAGTTGAGTTTGGTTTGAGACCCACATATAGGGTTCTTCTATTTCTTTGTACTAGAGTTCTTTTGGCTTTCACAACTAAGAAGAGGAAAACTGTTTTCAGCCTCCACCTTTGTGTGTATTCCCCCATTGTGCATGTGAGAAAGCCACAAGTGAGACTCCTTCCCTCTCTCCCACAATCTTCACATGGTATCAGAGCCTTGTTCGTGGTAAGGAGCTCAAGAAAGCAAGCCAAGTTCGTGGTGTCCTGGTAAGAGGACCAGTGTTGCTTTCCTATTTCGAGTTTGGGAGCAAATCTCTGCAGGTAGCACAGCCAGAAGTGCAAGAGTGCACTGTCTCAGATTGAGACGCCCTTCGCAGTGTGGCGAGAGCGCAGTATATGCTGCGGGCAAGGGCAAAGCCCTTGGTGACTTTATTTTTCTGATTTGAGGCCGTTTCGGGGCCCGTTTTGAAGGCGGAAGTTCTTCGCAGGCACTCAGAAAAAGGCCCTATTTTTGGCTGTGCGACCACTGCGTGGCTAGTCGGTGGAAAGGTGCCGTAGAAATTGCATCGTATGCCTATGTGCAGAGATATTGGGAGTTGCAGATTCATGCCTGTTGCCTGTTGATGCAAAATCGTCACTAGGAAGTGACTGTGTGGTGAAATACCACTTTCGTCAGTTTTGCAGATCTGCCCGTGTGAGGCAAAAGCTGTGTTTTTTGCAGTGACAGAATATTTTGCAGTGTTCTGTAATGGCATCTGATTCTCTTTCACAGATTGTCACTGAAAAGCTTGACAAGAACAACTTCCAGGCATGGAAGTTTAGAATGACGAATTTCTTGATGGGAAAAGGCTATTGGGAATTCATTACAGGAAATGAAGAAGAACCTGTTCTTCCTAATGTTCCCAGTCAACAGGAAATGCAGGCATTCAAAGGATGGCATGAGAGAGCCAGAAAAGTTATGTACTGGCTGTCTATCAGTATTTCGGACTCCATGATTGTGCATATTCAGGATGCAAGTACACCAAAGGAGGCATGGGATACTTTGGCAAAAATGTACAGCACAAAACGCAAGCCAGGAAAATGCAACTCAAACAGGAGTTGCACAATGTGCAGAGAGAAAATTTGAGCATAAATGACTACCACATGAAAGTGAAGAAAATTGCAGATGCACTTGCTTCCATTGGGTCGCCAGTGGATGATGATGACTTGGTTTCTGTGACCTTGAATGGTCTAGGAAAGGATTATGGACAATTCCAGACATCCATTGCCGTCCGTGAAAAATTTCCTGATTTTGAGGAGCTGATTGCTCTTCTAATTTCTGAAGAGCAGAGAAATGGTGGTGCATCTTCTTCAGCAGGAACTTCAAAAGAAACTGTCTTCTACTCAAATGCTGGCAGAGGTAGAGGAGGCCGATCTGCAGGCCGTGGTAGAAATCAAAATATGCAGCAAACGCAAGAAAACCAGTCCTATGTAGGAGGACGTGGTAACTCTAGAGGCAGGGGGAGCCAAAGAGGCCGTGGTGGATGGCAGAGAAGCCAAAATGCAAACAACAATGTTGAATGCTACTATTGTGGCAAAATGGGTCATATGGCTAAGGACTGCTACAAAAAGCAGAATGACATTATGAATGGAAAATTGCAGCAAGGCAATTATGCATCTTCTAGCAGGCAGCGTGATGACAGAAATGAGCATCTATTTATGGTGCAGCATATGACCAATTCTGTGACAAGTGCAGAAGAACGAAATCATGTGTGGTATGTTGACTCAGGTGCGTCAAACCACATGACAGGTCATGCAGAATGGATGCAAGATGCAAAAAAAATGGAAAAGCCAGGATTTGTGGAGACTGATGATGATACTGCACGTCCTATTGTGCAGATTGGCAAAATTCCTTTGTCTATGCAGGATGGGAAAAAGAAATACTTGTCTGATGTATTTCATGTCCCGAACATCACCAAGAACCTGGTTTCTGTTGGTCAGATGGTTGAGCAGGGCTTGAAGGTTAGATTTAATCCTCATGGATGCTTTGTTGAGGATATGAAAAATAATGGTCGCTTGATAGCAAAAGGAAAGAAGAAGGGCAGGATGTTTACGTTGGATGCAAACATGCCTGAATTGAGTGCAGCAATGTTTGCACATGGGACCGGTGTAGTTGCAGATATTGATATCTGGCACAAACGCATTGGTCATGTTAATATTCAGCGACTTAAATCAATGCAAGCCCAAAATATTGTTGCAGGATTGCCTAAATTCAAGGTTGCAGAAATGCACAAGGTTTGTGAAGCCTGTCAATTTGGGAAACAGGCAAGGAAACCTTTTCCTAGGCATGTTCAAGAGAGTAAAAAGCCATTGGAATTAATCCACTCTGATGTGTGGACTACAAAAGCTGCATCTATTGGAGGCTGTCACTATTTTGTCACATTTATTGATGACTTCAGCAGAAAACTGTGGGTGTATTTTATGAAAAAGAAAAGTGAAGTGTTTGGGCACTTCAAAGCTTTCAAAGCTATGGTTGAAAAAGAAACAGGCCTGCAAATAAAATGCCTAAGGTCAGATGGAGGGGGAGAGTACCTCTCAAATGAGTTTGCAAGGTTCTTGCAGGAGCATGGTATAAAGCAGCAATATTCATGCAGTCATACCTCACAGCAAAATGGAATTGCAGAAAGAAAAAACAGGCATATTGGAGAGGTATCTCGGGCTATGCTAAATGAAAAAGATCTACCAGATTATTATTGGGCTGAAGCAGTTGCTACAGCAGTCTATATAATGAACAGGACTCCCAGTGCAGCAATACATGGCATGACGCCAGAGGAGATGTATACTGGTAGGAAACCAGATATTTCTCATTTGAAGATTTTTGGTTGCATTGCCTATGTCCATGTGCCAGATGAGTTGAGGTCCAAGTTGGATCCAAAAGCTGAGAAGTGCGTCTTTATTGGTTATTCTCAGCAGCAGAAAGGGTATAGATGCTATAACCCTTCTACACGTAAGTTCACAGTGAGCAGAGATGTTGTTTTTGATGAGATGAGCAGCTGGTATAAACCAGTAAATGTGATGATTGATGTAGATGCACAAAATGGTAATGCTGCACAGAATGCACAGCAGCAATCACAAAATATCAGTGGACCTGGAGTGTCCTCTACCAGTGTTTCACATACTTCGCCATGGACAGGCAGATTGAGATCAGGAGAATCCCCTCAAAGCAATGCAGAGATTGGTACACAGGTATCACGAAAAGGAAAAGAGAAGGTAGATCAGCCCATGTTTGATGTGAATGCAGGTCACTCTTGTGTGGATGGTGAATCCAGTGGCTCAGAACAGAGCATTGATGATGAGTTGGGTATTCCTTCTGTTGTTACATCTGGAGTAAGGAAGACCAGGGATGTTTTGATAGCACCTGGAAGTGAGCCTCTTTTGCGCAGGTCTACCAGGGTTAGGTATCCTATGGATAGGCTGAAATATGATGGATTTACAGCTGTTTACTATGCCTATATGGTCAAAGTGATACAGGAACCAGAACCCACTTCTTTTGAGCAAGCCATGGGAAATGAAAAATGGGAGAAAGCCATGGATGAAGAAATGGATGCCTTGGATGCTAATGCTACATGGGAATTGGTGCCTTTGCCTAAAGGCAAGAATGCAATTGGTTGTAAGTGGGTTTATAAGATCAAGCATAATGCAGATGGTTCTGTGAATAGATACAAGGCAAGATTAGTTGTCAAGGGGTATGCACAGACATATGGCATTGATTATGAAGAAACTTTCAGCCCGGTTGCAAGGATGGCAACCGTAAGAGCAGCCATTGCTATGGCTGCATCAAAGGGATGGTCTTTACATCAGATGGATGTAAAGAATGCCTTCTTGCATGGTGATTTGCAAGAAGAGGTCTTTATGGAGCAGCCAGCAGGTTATGTTCATGCTATTCATCCCGAGTTTGTTTGCAGGTTGAAGAAAGCCTTGTATGGCTTGAAGCAAGCACCTAGAGCATGGTCTGACAAGATAGGATAGTATCTTGTCACTATTGGCTTTCAGATTTCCAAGGCAGATTTCTCACTCTATGTGAGAAAAACAGAGAAAGGGATTATGCTGTTGGTCATTTATGTTGATGATTTGATCATCACAGGTGATAGTGATGAAGATATCCTTCATGTGAAAATGCTATTGACGTAGAAGTTTGAGATGAAGGATTTGGGAGAGCTACGTTATTTCTTGGGCATTGAGGTGATTAGATCACTAAGTGGGATACAGCTCTTGCAGAGGCAGTATGGATTGGACATGCTGTCCAAATATGGGATGACAGGCTGTAAGCCTATTTCAGTTCCTTTGGAGCAGAATGTGAAGCTGAGCGCAGATGCAGGTGAGCTTCTGGAGGACCCTACTATGTACAGACGCATAGTAGGAAGTTGGATTTACATGACTATTACCAGGCCAGATTTGAGCTATGCTGCTGTTGGGTTGGTGAGTCAGTTTATGCAGGCTCTAAGGAAACCGCATTTGGATGCGGCTAGACGCATACTCAGGTATGTGAAGTCCACATTGCAGTATGGACTATTTTATGAGGCTGGGGTTCAGATACAGTTGCATGGATACACTGATGCTGATTGGCTGGTAGCATTTCAGATAGACGATCTACCAGTGGATATGTGTTCTCTTTTGGGAGTGCTGCAGTCACTTGGAGCAGCAAGAAACAGCCTACAATTGCCTTGTCGAGCACAGAGGCTGAGTACAGGGGTGCAGCAATGGCTGCATGTGAGGTAGCTTGGTTGCATAAGCTACTTTATGATATGCATCAGTCTACAGATGGGTCGGTTGTCATTTATTGTGACAACATGAGCAGTATACATTTGGCAAAGAACCCAGTCTTTCATGCTAGAACAAAGCACATTGAGGTGCATTATCACTATGTGCGGGAGAAGGTTTTACTAGGTCTTATTGATCTAGTTTATGTCAGCACAGAGGATCAGGTAGCTAACATATTCACGAAAGCATTGGGCGCAGAGAAGCTGCGCAAGTTCAGAGACCTGCTTGGTGTGCAGGATTTGGGATTGAGCTCGAGGGGGAGTGTTGAGATATCGAGTTCCACTCGCGATATGCCAGGGTGACTGTTGTGCATTTATGTCACCGACTTGTTAGCTGGAGATGCGGTTGGTACACCGCCCACGAATAATAGCTGGATGATAGCTATCCTTATCTACACTAGTTTGTGGCTCAGTTAGTATGCCACCTTAGTTAGTTGAGTTTGGTTTGAGACCCACATATAGGGTTCTTCTATTTCTTTGTACTAGAGTTCTTTTGGCTTTCACAACTAAGAAGAGGAAAACTGTTTTCAGCCTCCACCTTTGTGTGTATTCCCCCATTGTGCATGTGAGAAAGCCGCAAGTGAGACTCCTTCCCTCTCTCCCACAATCTTCACAGAGTGAATCCCCCAGGTATCTCTATGGTGATGGTCGTAGGGATAAGGTATCACACTGGGCGACAAGATATCGGTAGAGCAGCGATCGGTTGAATAATTATGGCGACAGGTGGTGGAGTAGGCGTAATGCACCGATCAACGGAATAAATCTTGCCACATGTTCGATGGGATAAGACACAAGTGGTATCCCTACGGCTATAGGGATTAGGTTAAGACAATGGGCAGAGGGATAAAGGGGTTGATGGGATACTGATCAATGCGCCGGTCGGTGGAATAATTATGGCGACGAGCATGGGATAGAAAATAGCGACTGTCGGCAGGATAACTAGGCTGAAGTAATAATTATAGCAACGACGGCGTGATAAGCGTAATGCACTAGGTGGCATGATACGAATATGGCCACAGACCTGGGAGTGGGCTTACTGCGCGGTCGGCAGAATAACGAGATAGCAACAATCAATGGGATAGCTCTAAGGCCACGGGTCAACGATTATCAAATCGATGTGATAATTAACTCTGACATGCATTTAATCAAGGTGGTGGGTTAGGCCGTGTTCAAAAATTAGATTAATGGGATACGGCTAACGTGTCGGGTCAACGTGGTTTGATCGACGGGATACTACTAACGCACCAATCGGTGGGATAGCAATAACATGCTGACTCGTGGGGATAGTGGAACATTGCGTCTCGATCGGTTTTTGTGGATTTTGAGTTTCTATTCTAGTTTTTTAATGCTAGGGGGTGCTGCACTACTGAGTCTATCTACACAATGAAAAAAACTTGAAAGAAAAATAATTTTTGCTAGCCAAAATGCAAGATTTCTTGAGGGGTGGGTTCCAGCACACAAAACAACTTCGAAATTCAGCAAGAATCATCATTTTTTGTTGGTTTTTGTGTGTTTGGACATCACACACTCCTTAGCAATCTCACAAACTAAGTTCTTATCAACTCAAAACACTAAAAAGCATAAAAAACAAGCTTCAAATGATTCAAAATGGCTTTCCAATAGAAAATGACAGCTTTCCTAACTTTTCCATCCAAAACTCTCACTTCTTCACTCTTTCCTCTCCTACAACTCCACTAGCAAAGCTCCAAGTTAAGCTTGAAGCCTTGTGCAATGGGTAGATAATGAAGGAAGACTAGTGGAATGCAAAAGCATACCTCCATTCCCCGGCAGCGGTGCTAAAAATGTGTGTCTCGACGGTGACACACGTGTGGTGGGGATGTTGAAGAGATGTCGATGGAGCCTCCACTCCAAGCTACTTCTTGTGAGAGCAATGCAAGGCATGAGCCACTCAAGCGGCCTCCAAGTTGTTGTTGCAATGTGTTTCCATGATAGAAAGAGGGAAGGGGGAGAGGGGAAAAGAGAGGGGAGAAGGAAGGGAGAAGGAGAAGGAAAGAAGAGAGTTAAGGGGGATGGAGTGAAAAACACAAGGGCACTACAATGGAAACAAGAGAACACCCGAAAACACTATTAGAAGAGAAGAGGGAGCTTGTATTCAAACTTGTGCAAACAAAAATAAAGACCAAATTCAACACTTTGGCCTGTTATACATGTCACCTTTTAAAGGAAGGACCAACCCTTTACCTTTTAGCACTCTCCCTCTCTTTTCAATAAAAGGCTCTTGGGCCCGTAGGGTGCCAAGGCATATTGCTATTCTTTTCATCTCTCCCTACTAGCGGAAATAGCACTTGTGTTAACCATATTAGAGTGCTTGGGACAAAAGCCTAGAATTAGGAGGTGTTCCTAACCGGTTTCCAAATAGCGCTTGTGTTAGCCTCGCGCCTCCAAGGCTTAGGCTGTTTGGGGCTCAAACTCCTTGAGTTCCCTCAAGCCTTGGGCCATTTGTGGTTCGAACCTCATGTATGAGGCTCAAAACCTGGAGCGATGAGGCTTAACTTCTGCGAGACACTTAACTGCAGCTTGCAGTTGGAACATACAACATGTGCACGTTGCCTGCACTCTTTTGCCTTGGGGTATTAGCTGGAACCTACAATTTGTGCATGTTGCCTGGAATCTTTGGCCTTGGGGTATTTGGGGCTCAAACTCCGTGAGCTTGTGCTGTACTCCTTCCATGACTGTATCCGTTGAAGTAAATCATGAATGTGCACGTTGCCTGCACGCTTTGGTCTTGGGGTAGTTGGGGCTCAAACTCCCTGAGCTTATGCTGTACGTCAATGGATACGTATTCGTTGAAGTAAATCATGAAGCCTAATCAACTCTAATCACTGATTACCCTGCATTCAATGATTGTACTCTATGGAGGTTAACAAGGAGCTCGCCCTCTTCAAAATTATCAGCTTCCTATGAGAGACATGCAATATCATTCTCTCGATCATAATGTTCTTAAGACATGGCCCTGGAATGCTATGATTATCGCATACAAGCACCAAGGATACATCAAAGAGGCCCTTGAACTGTTTCAAAAGATGCGAGAGGAAGCCTGGAAGCCAAACACAATCACACTTGTAACACTTTGCATGCTTGGCTTCCAAACACAATCACACTTGTAGTTTGACAGATGGTAAAATGATCCATGTCTCCATTGTCGAGACTGGCCTTGAATCAAAAATAGCTGTGGGGACTACTCTTATCCACATGTATGGAAATTGTGGGGCTCTTAATGAAGCACACCTACTATTTGATTAAATGACTCAACGCAATGCTATCATATGGACAAGCATGGTTGTGGCCTATTAAAGGCCCTTCTGTTTTATATGCTAATGCAATAGGAAGGACTAAGACCAAACAAAATCATCTTAAGCACAAGATGCGAGAGGAAGCCTAGAAGCCAAACACAATCACACTTGTAACACTTTGCGTGCCTAGCTTTGTAACACTTTGCGTGCCTAGCTTCCAAACACAATCACACTTGTAGTTTGACAGAAGGTAAAATGATCCATGTCTCCATTGTCGAGACTTAAATAAAAAATAGCTGTGGGGACTCCTCTTATCCACATGTATGGAAATTGTGGGGCTCTCAATGAAGCACACCTAATATTTGACAAAATGACTCAATGCAATGCTATCACAAGGACAAGCATGGTTGTGGCCTATTAAAGGCCCTTCTATTTTGTATGCTAAGACCAAACAAAATCATCTTAAGCACTGTGTGTGATGGCCTGCTGCCCTTTCAAAGGGTGAGCTGATGCTCAACGACATGTTCGACAGTGTGTTTAACTTGGATGCCCTTGTAATATTGTACACCAACTGTGCTGCCGTCGCCTGCAATGCAATTATTGCGACATACGCATCTCAACAGCAGAGCCAAAACGCTCTTGGACTATTTCGACAGATGAAGCACGATGGCATGGAGCCAGATTACGTCACCTATACCAATGTTCTTCGGGCATGCTCCGCCCTGGCAGATGGTAGAGCGATCCATTCATGCATGGTCAAAGATGGTATAGACTTAAACATGACTGTGGGGACTGCCCTCGTCAATATGTATGGGAAATCTGGAGCTATTGCCGATGCACAGCTGGTATTTGACCAAATGAATCAGCGCAGTGTAAGCTCTTGGAATTCCATGATAGCTGCATATTCTCGGAATGGGCATTGGCAAGAATCCATTCGACTTTTTCAACAGATGCAGCAGGAAGGCATGAAGCCAAGCAAGGTCACCTTTGCTAGTGTTTTGCCTGCATGCTCTCACCTGGCAGCCCTAGAAGACGGCAAATTGATACATGCATGTATAACTACCCAGGGTTTGGAATCAAATGTTGTTGTGGCATCTGCCCTTATCCATATGTATGGAAAATGTGGTGCTGTGGCTGCTGCACGGTATGTATTTGAGAAAGCACGTAACAGCGATGTAATCTTTTGGACTTCCATGATTGCTGTATATGTACAGCAAGGGTATGCAAGGAATGCTCTTCAACTCTTCCAACAAATGCAGCAAGAAGGGTTGAAGCCAAATGAGGTCACATTCATCAGTGCTTTGAATGCTTGTGCTTGTCTTGGAGCCCTCTTGGAAGGTGAAGTCATCCATGCATGCGTTGTTGGCTGTACACTTGAGTCAGACATAGGTGTAGGAAATGCTCTTCTTCATATGTATGGCGAGTGTGGGGCTTTGACAGATGCACGCTTGGTTTTTGACAACATTTTACAAAGGGACCTGATCTCCTGGAATATTATGATTACAGCATATACCCAGGCAGGGCTTGGTGAACAAGCCCTGCAACTTTTCCAACAACTGATACAAGAGGAAAACATGAAGCCAGATGAGGTTTCCTGTGTCAATGTTCTCAGTGCTTGTGCTAGCTCGTTAGCCCTGGCAGAAGGGAAAGTGGTCCATTCATATATAGTGAAGGCTGGGTTTGAATCAGATATTATTGTTGCGACAGCCCTTACTAGTATGTACGGCAAGTGTGGTGCTCTGGAGGATGCACATAGTGTGTTTAGTAGCATGCACAAACATACTATAGTCTCTTGGACTGCCATCATCAATGCATATGCCCAGCAAGGCTGTGGCAAAAAGGCCATCGAATTGTTTCAAAAGATGAAGCGTGAAGGCCCAAAGGCAAACAAGATCACCCTGGTCAGTGTTCTGGGTGCATACGCCAGCATTGGAGTTATTGCAGACAATGATGTGATTCATGCATGCATTGAGTGCAGCTTTGAATCAGACATTGTGCTGGGTAATGCTCTAATCAATATGTATGGAAAAAGCGGAGCTGTGGATGATGCACGGTCCATATTTGACAAAATGCATGAGAGGAATGTGGTCTCGTGGAATGCCATGATGACTGCCTATGGACAGCATGGTTATGGCAAGGAAGCCCTTGAGCTTTTTAAACGAATCCATCAGGACAATATCAGCCCAGATGAGCTCACTTTTGTGAATTCCCTGAGTGTTTCTGCCAACTTGGGAGCCCTTGCAGAAGGGAAACTGATGCATAAATGCATTGTTGCCAGTGGTTTTTTGTCAAACGTTGGTGTGGGAAATGCCCTCGTTAATATGTATGGCAAGTGTGGGGTTTTAAAGGAGGCACATTTAGAGTTCAATAAAATGGAACGTGATGTGGTCTCCTGGAATTCCATGCTTGCTGCGTATGCGCTCCAAGGTCGCGCCAAAGAGGCTGTGCAACTGTTACACCAGATGCAGCAGGAAGGCGTGAAACCAGATGCGATTACCTTTCTCAGTGTTCTAAGCGTGTGCAGCCATGCGGGTCTGGTTAATGAAGGTTACCAGTTTTTCATATCCATGATTCAGGATCATAGAATTGCACCAGCAATGGGTCACTATGGGTGCATGATTGACCTTTTTGGGCGGGCTGGGCGACTGGATGTAGCAGAGGACTTGATCTACAAAATGCCCTTTGAAACCACTGCTTGGATGTGGATGACTCTGCTTGGTGCCTGCAGAATACATGGTGATGTAGATCGAGGAAAACGTGCTCTAGAGTACTTGTTAGACTTTGATCCACAGAATGGAGCACCGTATGTACTAATTTCCAAGATCTTTGCTCAACATGGGAGGTGGGATGATGTAGAAATAGTAAGGAAAAAGATGCTGGGGAGGGGAGTTCAAAAACTACCAGGGTGTAGTACGATTGAGGTCAACAACAAAGTCCATAGTTTTCTTCCTAGAGATAGATCACACCTTCAAACAGAGGCAATATATAGAAATATAGAGAATTTGAACAGGAAATTGGAGGAGAGGGGTTATGAACCTGATACAAGGCTAGTTCTCCATGATGCAGACGAAAGACAAAAGAAGTTCATGCTTTGTCACCACAGTGAGAGGCTGGCAATGTCTTTTGGGCTGATTAACACACCTGATGGAACGCCCCTGCTTATAGTGAAGAATCTGAGGATGTGCACTGACTGTCACACCGCTTTCAAATTTATAAGCAGAATCGTAGGCCGAGAGATTACTCTGAGGGATGCTAGTCGATTACATCACTTCAAGGATGGAGTGTGTTCTTGCGGGGATTATTGGTAATGTATAGCATCATAAGCATTGGTTCTTCTCTGCCTGATTGTTATGCCCAAGTCATTGGTTCACAAAAGACCCCTCAAACTATGTACAATGAAACTTCAAGTTTTCAAATTTATCTCAGAAATTTATCTTCACAATTTTTGAAATTCTTAAAAGCTATATTTTGTTCTTAAACCTGTAAAGTTCTAGGGTGGAAAGTTGAAGGTTTCTCTATCTACAAACGTAAAACTTCTCCGTCTGTGTAACAGTCTGACACGGGTACATGACTCCAACATCTCTTTTAGAGCATGAAAGTCTTGTTTAAGAGCCAAAGTTCTGTACAAGTACATGACTCCAACATCTCTTAAAGAGCATGAAAGTCTTGTTTAAGAGCCAAAGTTCTAGGATTCAAAGGTTTGATTACACAATAAAATTGGAGTGTTTGATCTCTTCATTTAAATGTAACCGAGATGTACAAACGAGAACAGTGCACAAGAATCTACCCTATTTTTACAATTGGTATCAAATCCCAAAGTATCAATAAAAAGCATTGAAGTTAGTTGACTTGATTTCTCCTCTTCATTATCACACTAGAGGATCTGGATGAGCTTGCCAGTTTGTTTTTCCATGTGTGCTTTGAAATCCTTAAATGCATTGAGGCAACTAATTTCTATTTGAAGAAATATATGAAAGACCTCTTGGAATAATCATCGATGAAGGTGATGAAGTATAATGATGTACCTATTAATAGAATCATAACCCCATAAGTTTGTGTGAATGACTTGGAGAACATCTGAGATCCCACACCATAAAGTTGGAAACGTTTGCCTATGCTACTTTCCCATGCAACATGATTCACATATATCTTTCCAAAAATAAAATTTTGGAAGACCTTGTACCATGTTTGATCTTTCCAATGAGACTAGGATTTTGAAATTAAGGTATCCAAACCTCTTTTGCAGCAGTGTGCTGAGATATGTATCTTGATTCTTGATGATGAGCAACAAGTGTTCTTTGAATGGGAATGGGTGATGAAGATTGAACATTCTATCGAACTTGGCACCTTTGGAAATGATAGAAGTAGTATTATCAAGATCCTTGACCTTCTTAGTCATTTGACCAATAAAAAGATCTTATGACATAGTTAGAAACCATCATCAATATTTTCTATAGTAGATGTACAACTATGCAATGGTATATTACCAATTTCTTCAATTTTATGAGGTATGTTAGCACCCATAATCATATTCTCTATGGCATCTTTTTTTGGATGTAGTTTGAAAACTAATCACTTGCACTTGAATCAAACCACCAAGTATTATCATCTTAATAATTCTAATCAATTGATTTTCTATAATGTTTGTATTGAGAAATGAAAACTTTGTTCTGGAATCACTCGCAAAAATTATCTTGATGTTGATCATTAGCATAATGTGTAGTCTATTGCCTTGATTTTATGTCGATTGCCAACCTGTTGTTGCACTAACCATTGGTTGCATCCCATTGTTTATTATCTTGATATTGATCATTAATATGATGTGCAAGCTTTCTAGATGTTGATTGCCTTGATTTTGATGTTGATTGCCAACTCCATCATATTTACCATTGGCTGTATACCATTGTTCTTCTTGCATTAAGGTTCTCAATGGCTTGAGATTCCACACAATAATGTCAATTGCTTGTCTTTTTAGGAGTAATTTTTTAATTACTAACTCTTATAGAGTTTTCTTTGCTTCTAGGATTCCATGTCCCCCTCTAAGTGGAAGGACCTTGATGTTAATGGTGATGACCTAATGAAGATTGATAATTATTGGAATGTTGTATGAATAATTTCCTCTAGCTTGATTGTGGAATCCACCTAAATTGCTTCCTTTTCCTTTATGAAATCTAGTGGAGAATGATTGATCATGACTTTTAGTATCAATGTTTGGACCTCTTCTTATTTATTCTTGCATAAGCATATTTGGCATAATCTCAAACTTATGGTGGTGCATCTCTTGTGACCATTTCTATCACAAAAAAATGATAATAGGACCACTGAGTACAATATATATTAAGTTTCAATCTTGATATCTAAACCAATTGATCTCTTATGTCCTTTGGTCTAGCTAGGTAGCTAGCACACATTTTTGTTTGCAATTTGGTTGCATTGTTCAACTGATTCTCAAGGATAATGATTCTAGACATGTTCTTTGAACTGATTCTCTAGATGTTTCCATAGTTAGAACTAGCTTCTTGTTTTTCATGATTAGAATTTGACATTTAAGTTGATATGATTGAATGGCAATTATGCTTTTTCACCCCATCCATTTTGCTATTTAGTAAGTTTCTGCACTTGATCTACTATCAATAGTGTTGTTGAAGGTGATTTTGGGGCTTTTGGTCTATTTTATTGCTCTTTAATAATGTTCTACCACTTTTTCAATTGGAATATCTTCACAAGTTTGAACTTCCAATTTCCATCATAATCCAAGTTTGAACTTCTGATTTCCATTATAATTGTCCAGTTTATCATTCTAGTGATCTCGTCATGTGATTTTTCCATACATATAGAATAGGTGAGATATATTAGAAATAGTAGCTTTGCCTTCTTAAAATTGTTCCTTTCAATGAAACAAGGATACCCATGAGCATAGATCTAAAAATGACCAATTTATGGTTAAAATTGTTAAAAATAGTGACCAAAATTATTACAGGAGTTATGATTCACCAAAATGTGCTAGAAATAGCCAACTTTACAATTATTTCATTTGATATGATGAACAACTCAATATCCTAACTTGTGCACTGATTGCCATGGATAATGATTCCCAAAAATAGGCTTTATGGAACTTTCAGTGTGTGAAACCTTAGTTGAAGTTGGGCTCAATTCGAATGCAACTCAACTAAGATATGGCATCTAAAAATAGGTGACTTTAGGTTTTTGAAAGTAAACAGTAAGGGAGGAACCTAATTTGTCACCCAAACCATACATCACAAATGTCCAAATTAGTCAGTGAAATTTGGCTTTTGGTGGAGTTTGATCTCCAAAATGACCTAGAGGATCAACTATCCTAGCCATCCACTAGCTTTGATACCATATTGAAGAAGGTGGATAGAGTGAGATAGAGTGCATAATAGATGACCAGCTATACATTACAAGAAATGAAGAAGAACATGTATATACATCTTTATCCCTTAGGGTTAGGGCTAGGGTTAGGTTTTTCCCCATAAACCTATACAATTCTCTCTAGATGATACTATTTACACCATTTTCAACAACTATCCCACTTCAAACTTCAAGATATGGATTTTCCCTTATGTCTTGTGCCTCCATGAAAATTGAACTACTTCACTCCTTTCCACCACCATGGGGTGCATACTCTTTTTTTGCTTCAATGTAAGGCCTCAGTCTCTATCTACTAGGCCACTTTCTTGCCCCTTTTATCTAATTCTATATGTCTTTTACGTCTATTGTCTTCTTCATCTTTTGATTTACTTTGCTGCAATTTTGATCTAGCACTCCCTTCACAATACCTCAGCCATAGTCTATTTTATATTCATGCCTTTTTTCTATCTTGCTTCTCACATCTTTTAACAATGTACATTTTCATAATACAATCAAAGTATTCTTGAGGAATGGACAAAAGGATGGCAACTCTTCTCCATACAAATTTTGAGGGGAGCTAGAGATGCTTTGGGCTCTAGTACCATGGTGAAGTTAAGTGGAAATACAAACACCTTAAAGGCTACTAATTGATACTTAAAATAAGGGTATGAGCAATGTGCAAATTTTGTGTATGGGTAATCATTAGATATTTAAAATAATAATTAATACTTAAATAGTCTATAACTTCTAGAAATCAAAAGTTTGTAGATAATTACTATCTTAAGAACCAAACTTTAATTTAAGGCTATAAGAAGGTTGGTTCCTCTCTATGTACACAAGCATGATTTTTATTAATGAATTCTAAAGCTTTTCTTTAAAGCAAATTATTTTTAGAATTGTTACTTACTATTTTAGAAAATAGAATACACTATTAATCAAAACAATGTGTCTTAAAAAAAGAAAACATGAAGTACATTAAATCATATTGAAGCACACCACCCCCATTAAAAAAATACATGAAATCATATTGAAGCACACCTTAAAATTCAATTTCATGACCGAATTGAAAACAAAAAACACTTAACCATAAGAAAATTGCACATACTTGGTGATTTCTGTTGAACTCTCAAGCATATTCTACAAATAATGAGAAGCAAATGTGGGAGTCTCATATTTATAGGAAAAAATTTCCATTTTTAGTAATTCCTCTATGGTTAAAACCCTAAACCTAACCCTGACTTTTTTGGTCAAGCATATGATTTGCACCTTTCATTGTTGCATGGCACTTTTTGGTCGTGCCCTTTGAAGGTCGACAAAGTTTTGCATGGGAGGCTCGTTCAACACTACATCTATCTCAATTTTTTCTTCTCATAGTTCCAAGGGCGCTTCCTTCGCTACATTGTATGTATCTTTTACGACCTTGGATGTGTCTCCTACTCCTTTTCCTAGCATGATGTGGACATAGAAGCCCAAGTACTCATATCCATGGCCCGGATCTTCCCATTGAAGAGAATGAAACAATAGATGTCATCGCAAGCACAAGAGGTCAACAAGTGCTATCAGGTATGTGGTCTATGTCCAATTTCATTCAATGGTTCTCTTTGTTTTGTTTTTGAAGATAGCAATTGTTTCTTACAAGGGACATCTAGCCCAGATGGTTTTGTTAGATATGCACAATGCCCCACCCTGCTGGTAACCACCAATGGTCCAAGGTGCTCAAGTTGTAAGGCCCTCGTATGAGGAGAAGCCATGTATGAGCCCGGGACACTGGATGGATCCTAACTTGCATGTTAGATGAGGTCTATCAATGAGACCATTGATGGTAGAAAGGTGATTGTGTGGGAGCCCCTTATTCTTATTGCTGGGGCCTGGGGGCTAGCGGCCCTCTAGTGGGGGTTCGGGGGCGACGAGAGCCCTCGAGGCGACAGTATAGGGAATATCTCCTAAATATTCCATGGATGACTAGTTGGTTCCATCGACTAGGTTGACTAGTCGGCTTCACCGTCTAGGTTGACTGGTTGGTTCCACCAACTACGTTGATCTGACTACCGCCCTCATAGCTATAAAGAGGCGACCTCCCTAGTCCATTGCATCAGATCAGTTCAGATCAAATTAGATCTTCCAGTAGAGATATTCTAGCTAGTAGCTCTTCACTTAGTATCTGTCTAGATCACCATCAAAGCTCCACTGTGGGAGCGCATGGGTAGACAGAGCCATCATCTGTACTACATCAGTATTGAAGGAAAATTTTGTTCATCTCTAGTTTGCTGTGTACTCTCTATTCTTTGTTCAGTTTTTGTTTCGATGCGCCGTGTAATTCAACATGGTATTAGAGCCCAGGTGGCTCTAAGGATCGAAGAATAGAAGAGAGGCGAGGGCTTCAATAGCATATGGAGTGATGGCAACAAGAAGTGACTCAACAGGAAGTAGCTCAAGTTCAGCAGGGTACTACTACACCAACAATCCAGGCATTGAGGATTCGCCCACAAGCCTTCACTTAAGGCAAGCTAGATGGTATGAACTACACTGTGGAAGTTTAAAATTACTGCTATTCTGGATTCATATGAGCTTCTAGAGACAGTACTGGGGATTGCTGACCCGGAACCACAAGGAATCCTTGACCCAACAAATTCGAGGAGTACGATACCTTCTAATGCCGACCTTCTACGAGCTTGGAAATGCAAAAATGCAGATGCTCTATGTGCCCTAGTTACAAGTACTACTAATAGTGTTTTGACCTTGATTCAGCATACATCTAAGGCAACTGTGAACATATTGAAGAGCCATTATGAGACATGGAATCAGACAAGGATCCTGAACCTGGCTTGCAGTTGAGAAGTTTAATGAAGGAGAGACAACGGAGGCGTTCATAACCCGAATCAAAAATCTGTGTGACCAGATGGTTGGTGCTGGGATACAAAAGACTAGCGAAGAGCTAGCTCGGTGGTGTCTTTGAATATGTCCACCAAGGTTTGATGGACTAGTAACAGCACTTAACACTCAGGTGAGACCCCGGTTGGATCTATTTCTCGCCGTTGAGGAAGAGTGTTCCTTAGTTCAAGAAGGATCTATATTGTTCCATGTCTAGCCTCTACATGAACCCATTACTGTGGCAGTTGGAAATAACGCAAAATGCCCTGTTGACGGTATAGGTATGGTTTCATTTGTTTCTATAAATGGAGATGTTAAGAAACTATCTAATGTGCTGTATGTTCCACAAATCAAGAGAAATTTGCTATCAGTTGCTTCCATAACTGACCTTGACCATGAGATGAGGTTTAACAAGAAAGGAGCAAAAATTTTGGATAGTGTTGGCAATCTTGTTAGCACAGGAGTAAGGAGGAACTACCTGTATGAGCTAAGTGCTCTTACAGCCACCACTGGAGTGGGCACAAGCAGAATTTGGCACGAAAGATTTGGCCACATTGGATTTGTAGTGTTGAAGGAGATGCAGAAGCAAGGTATGGCTGCTCACTTACCTGCAGTAATAGAAATCAAAGAACCATGTGAAGCTTGCATGATGGGCAAGCAACAGAGAAAGGCATTCCCACAAGAAAGCAAGAATAGAGCAAATGCTCCTCTAGAGTTGGTGCATGTTGACTTGTGTGATAAGATGCCTACGCAAGCCTGGGGGGGATCTTCCTATTTTTTATTGATTGTCGATGACTATAGTAGGAAGATGTGGGTGTACTTTCTTCACGAAAAGGCTCAAGCTTTTGGTAAATTAAAAGAATGGCTACAGCTTGTTGAAAATGAAACAAGGAGAAAAGTGAAGAAAATCAAATTGGATGGTAGTGGTGAGTTTGTTTCTACAGAGTTTGGAGATTTTTGCAAGAGCAAAGGGATCAAGTGACAAATGATGACACCACATACGCCTCAGCAAAATTTGGTTGTTGAATGCTGAATGCAGACCACCATGGAGATGGGGAGATGTATGTTGAAAGGTGTTGGACTGCCAAACCTCTTTTGGGCTAAGGCTATCAATATTGCCGTTTACATCCTTAATCACAGCTATACAAAGGCACTCAAAGGTAAAACACCACATGAGGCTTGCAGCGGTAAGAAGCCATATGTCTCCCACTTTAGAATGTTTGGGTATGAATGCTATGCGCATGTACTAGACAAAGAGAGAAACAAGCTGCAACCAAAAAGCACCAAATGTATCTTCTTAGGCTATTGTGATGAGAAGAAAGCCTATAAGTTATATGATCGAGAGGCAAAGAAGATCATAGCAAGCCGTGATGTGGTGTTCAAGGAGCAGCCACATGCAGTGGAGGTAGAGAAGAGCTCTTCCACTTTATCATCAAGCGAAGAGATAATTCACTATGGACTTGTCCCAAGAGCTATAAAGGAGGAGGAAATATCAGATGATGAAGGTATAAGTCACCAACCTATTGTTACACCACCAGATAAGCCATTACAGCAATGGGTAAGGCAGCTCTATGACCATGATAACCAAATGCCTATGTCTGTTGAGCAGCATGCAGATGGACCAAGGTGGGTCTTAATCGAGGAGCAAAGGAGGGCTTCTGCTCACATAGTCAATATGGCCTTGATGGCTAAGATTATTGCAGAAGTAAAGGAGCCTGTGAGTTTGGAGGAAGCACTTGCAGACCGAGATTGGAAAAATGCTACGCAAGTAGAATATGATAGCATCATGAAGAATGAAACTTGGGAGCTGGTAGGTCGACCACCTAACAAAAAGGTTATTGGCACCAAGTGGATTTGGAAGGTAAAGTACAAGGCCAATGGGACTTTGGAAAAGTACAAAGCCAGATTGGTTGCACAAGGATTTTTTGCATGTTGAAGGGTTTGATTTTCAGGAATCTTTCGCTCCGACTGCCAGAATGACCACTACTCGCACAGTACTATCGGTGGCTACTCATAAAAAGTGGCCAGTTTATCAAATGGATGTTAAATCAGCATTCTTGAATGATGACCTCAAGGAGGAGGTGTACGTGGCTCAGCCACTTGGGTTTGAGGCCCCCCATTCTGAGAACAAGATATCTAAGCTAAAGAAGGCTCTGTATGGGCTGAAACAGGTTCCCCAAGAGCATGGTACCAATGGATAGACAAATTCTTTCATAAATCAAACTTCAAAAGATGTGCCTCGGATGCTAGCTTGTATGGGTACAGGAAAGGTGCGAAATCTGCTATTATTGCTCTATATGTGGATGATCTCCTTATTACAGGTGACTATCAAGACATGACCCAGTAGACTAGAAAGGCGTTGAGCACAGAGTTTGAGATGACAGACTTAGGCTTGATGCACTGCTGTTTGGGGATTGAAGTCTGGAAAGAGCCAGGCAAGATCACCTCTCAATAGAAATATGCAAGGGAGATCTTGAAGGAATTTGGAATGTCTGACTACAAGGAGATAGCTACACCTATGGAGGTTAATGCGAGGCTATCTATGGAGGATGCCTCACCACCAGTAGACATTGGGAGGTATAGGAAGTTGGTCGACAGTCTCATCTATTTGTGCAACACCAGACCGAACATCAGTTTTGCTATTGGCGTTTTGAGCAGGTTCTCTAATAAGCCACCGGGAGAATCATTGGAATGAAGGGATGCGGATGCTCAGGTTTGTGAAGGGCACTCTTGATTATGGCATCACTTATGATACGGGCACATCCTTGGCTGGTCATTGTGACTCAGATTGGGCTGGAGATGTTGATTCTAGGAAATCGATTTCTGGATATTGTTTCTCTTTAGGTTTAGGTATCTTCTCTTGGATCAGTAAGAAACAACCAACAATGGCATTGTCTTCTACTGAGGCTAAGTACAAGGCAACATGTTTTGCTGCTTGTGAAGCAGTGTGGCTGAGGAGGATCTTATGGCACATGGGAGTGTAAGAGGATGAGGCAACTGTGCTGAGGTGCAACAATCAAAGTTGCATGGCTATTGCTAAAAATCCAGTGTTTCATGCATGCACAAAACATATAGAGATTCAGTATCACTATGTGCATGATTTGATCGAGGATGGGATAGTGGAATTGGTATACTATCCAGCAGAGCAAAATGGAGCAGATATCCTCACCAAGGCACTCGGGAAGGATCAGCTTCAAGGTCATCTTCAGAGACTCGGCAATGGGCCGAGAAGGTAGTTCACCTACGGGTGGACATTGAGGAGGGGTGTTAGATATGCTCAATGCCCCACCCTCATAATAACCACCAGTGATCCAAGGTGCTCAAGTTGTAAGGCCCCCATATGAGGAGAAGCCATGTGTGAGCCCGAGGCACTGGATGGATCCTGACTTGCATGTTAGATGAGGTCTATTAATGAGACAGTTGATGGTAGAAAGGTGATTGTGTGGGAGCCCCT
Source organism: Dipteris shenzhenensis (assembly GCF_047967505.1). NCBI lineage: Eukaryota > Viridiplantae > Streptophyta > Polypodiopsida > Gleicheniales > Dipteridaceae > Dipteris > Dipteris shenzhenensis. The sequence goes on from NC_141608.1 coordinate 14,033,632, forward strand.
TATTCTTGTTGGGGCCTGGAGGCCAGCTAGTCCCTAGCTAGGGGGTCCCAGGGGGGCCAGTGGCCCCCTGGTGGGGGTTTGAGGGCAAGAGTCCCTGAGGCAATGGTATAGGGAATATTTCTTGAATATTCCATGGACGACTAGTCAGTTCCGTCGATTAGGTTGACAAGTGGGCTTCACTGACTAGGTTGACTGGTCAGTTCCATTGACTACGTTGATCTGACTACCGTCCTCATAGCTATAAAGAGGCGACCTCCCCAGTCCATTGCATCAAATCAGTTCAAATCAGATCACATATTCCAGCAGAGATCTTCCAGCTAGTAGCTCTTCACCTAGTATCTGTCTAGATCGCCATCTAAGCTCCACTATGGGAGTGCACAGGTGGATGGAGCTATCATTTGTACTATATCATTATTGAAGGAAAATTTTGTTCATCTCTAGTTTGATGTGTACTCTCTATTCTTTGTTTAGTTTTTGTTTCGCTGCGCCATGTAATTTAACAGGTTCTCGTTAACAGGTTCTCGACTCTCTCAGTTATCACAAAATGGAAATCAAAATTCAATCTTGTCTATTGAGGAGAGACTAAAGGAAAGACCAATGGATGTGGACATGAAAAAGTCTAGCTACATAAGAGAGAGAGCTCACATAATGATAGACACCGCACATTTGAAAGAGACCAGCAATACTCTTTGTTGCAACAGAATGTGCCTAGTCACTTTTGGAGTTGCAAAATTAAGAGTATTACGGAAAAATTATGTTCAAATGAATAAAGATGATCAAAAATTTTATTTAGCATGGTCTCTAAGACCTAGGGAAAATTTGTTGAACAAAACTATGGTTGAGTACTCATTTGGTTCAAGGATTCTTTGTCGCAAAGCATTTAGACTCGAACATTGTCTAGGCAATGAGAGGCTAAAAAAATTGCAAGCCCGCCTCTATAAAGACCCCCGCATTTGTACAACAGATCAAATGAGAGTGCATGGACCACATGTCAATATGGTAAGTTCTTGGTTGCAAGACTTTGTGCGAAAACATGCCGAGGCTCTTCCAAATAGTGATGACTTGCACTTACCTGATAATTTCTCCAAGCGTGAGATCCATTCCAAGTACAAGGATGCCATGGTTACTACAGGTGACGAGTATGTGACATACCAACATTTTTGTAGGATTTGGAAAAATGAGTTCAACAACGTGAAGATACCAAAGCTCTGTCGCTTTTGTGTATGCACCACATGCATGGACTTGAAGGCCTTGCATAATATAAGTCAAGGATAGGAGAGAGGTGCATGTAATGATGCCATGAAAATTTATTATTTTTTATAGAAATAGTTTTTTTGCAACATCTAATGGTTTTCTATATTTGTAGAAGAAGCAATTGTGGAGTTGCAAATGCATTGATAAATGCAAGCTCTAGAAAGGAAGAAGTTAGTGAAGCATCACAAGAAGAGCTATCAACAACTTGATAAGTACATAACAATCATCATTGACGGGATGCTTCCTTCAACTTGCACTAGTCAGCTTTTGACAATTGATTACCCACACAACATATATTCCTTGAAATCACGTGAGACTAGAGCCAAAAGTTAGTCCACTTGTGGCAGGAATCCTTCCTCCTTCATTGGCTTGCTTAAATTCTTTAGCTTGTTACTAATTTCATCACTTTGTGGGTAGATTTTTCTGCCCACATCAAACTAAAAGACTTGATTGTTGACGTCAATCTAGGCTGCTTTTGTGCTACTACCAATTTTCTCAGCATCTGAATTCGGTCGACTTTGGCTCCCACATCCGTGCATTGTCATAGATATTTGACATGAGCACATATGACGAAGCATTCTTTGCATTTACTTGAAGAACTTCATTAAAGCATCATCTTCCCAATTGCACATTGCCATATATTATGCAACCTATGAGCAAATATGTCCACATTATAACATTTGACAGAATTAGCATGGATCGCAATAAAGTCTCAGCATCATTCAGTTGTCCTGCACAGCTCAAAAGATCAACCATATAGCTATAGTTCTCTTTGTCAGGTGTGATGCCATGGTCTTCCCTCATGGATTTGAAGTACCGATGGCCTTCTTCTAGAAACCATCCAATCATCTTGTCCCTTCCTGACATAATTGGAATGATTATAAATGTGGTAATCTACCTACAAAATAGGTGTGAGGTGGTACTTTTCCTTTTCCCACATCTTTCGCTTTCTCAAGGAAGCATATATCTGCACTATGATCATTTGCAACATTATGCTTTGTTGACGAATGTCGGTATCATACTCACACTAGTGCAGTAGCTAGCACCACTTCCATTATTCTATTATTTTGTTAATTCTACCTATTTTGTTTCACATGAGAAAATATTTTTGCGAGTTGATCAAAGTCAGCATACACGAGCCACACAACCAGCTAGACAACAAATGAGCTGATCATGACCAACACATTGAGCCTCACAACTGATTTGAGTCAATTGTATCTATGTATTGTATCTATGTAGTGTAGCTATAATTCATATAAATAAATTTTACTAAACTATGCATGAGCTGATAAAGACCAGCATAGCGAGTCTCACAGCCAACACAAGTTGAATAAATCAAAGGAGTTACAAACTTATACATCTATATACTATTCTAATACATTATAATAATAACAAAATTCTAACATTACTAGTACTTTATTCCTTTATAGTATACTAATAGTTAATAACATAACTACACAATATGTACCAAATTTTTTACAAAACAACAAAATATTACAATAATTAGCATTTTAAAAATTTAGACTAAATAAACATAATAAAATTGCTTTTTAAAATTTTACACTAAGATAGGTAAACAAAATATTTACAACTATGTGTGAGTTGATCAAAGCTAGCATATGCGAGCTTCACAACCAACATAAGATACTTTTTACAAGGAGACATCAGACGGTAGCCATGTTTACAGTTGTTTTTCGAGTTTTGAGGCCTTCGAAGCTCATTTATGGTGTCAAGAGGGCCAAATTATGCATCTAAAAATAGATTTATAATTTGGAGGTTTTGGCTCGCTCAATTGACATATCATCTACTCTTTCTTTATTGGTAAATAAAAGCTTTCCATTATTTATTTATGTGATCTAAAAGAGAGTGAAAATTCCCCTTTGGATAATAATGAGTAGAGCATGCTATTAGGTAAAACAACCTAAAATAATAAAAGTTATTTTTTGAGAGAAATATAAGAGCCAAGGGAAGGAAAAAACTTTTAGACTTTGAGAATACAGAAAATTGAAAGATATTTTGTGATATAGTGAAAGTGTAGGCATTATGTTTGAAAAATGCATGAATTCTGTAAGTTTTTAGTTTTTTATCACAAAATATAGCTTTTGCTATAAAAGTTATATGAATTTTTTAAAGAATCTTAAAACAAGTACCAATGTTACTACCCGAAATAGATGTTACACTGTTCCAAGGGAACCCACACCCACATACTACTAATGTGGCACCTTTAGCTATGACTATCCAAGCCCGCTTTAGTTTGGGCTATGGAGTAGACCATTTGTTCAAGGATTTTCCTATGCGGAGAGCTAAAACTCCAACTCCGACTCCAACTCCTCCACCTGCTAGCAAACCATTTACATTGCTCAATGTGGAAGATAGTCAAATGACCTTTGTGTCCTTAATTTCTAACGAGAGAGATGTGTAAGAAAGCTTGAAAGGGTAAGGATAACGCTTCACCACTTGGAGAATTTTCTTGGTCCCCAAGAGATAATTCTAAATTAGCCATGAAGGTTGGCAAAGGGGACGACAGGGTAGTGATACAGGATGGATCTAAAGAGCACACTGCAACCCTTGCTACCACCTCATCATTTAGTAGAGCTTCTTCAAAGATTGCTACATTGATGCTACAAAGACATATAGTGCAAGAAAAAGTAGCATGACCAAGGGGAAAATAGGTGTATGGCAATGCCTCCTCGAGGCACAAGACTTGGTACGAGAGTGCCAAGCAAAGTTCGACCAAAGGCTCAAAGTGAGCAAGGGGGAAGACACAATTCATCCAAGTTTCCAAGGACTCCCCCAAAACACAAAGACACTTGAAGTGTCTGAGAGGGTAGAAGAGGAGGTAGCAACACAACCTCCTTCTAAAGGACCCAGGCTAATGCAGCATATGTTTGAAGAGGATCCAGCTCTTCAAAGCTTAAAGGGAGGAGAAGACAAATGCTTCTAGGGATTAGAGGAGCCAGTGCCAATTGGCCAAGATCATGTGACCAGACCTCGAGACATCACTAGTCTAGCATCTTTCCTATCCACGGAAGTAAAGATGCCCATAGCAGCTCTACTATGAGAGGTAATCCAACCTTATGGATTGGGTGAATGGGAAGATTGTGTCCCAAGGAACCTCTAGTCCAAAACCACCACATCTCAACGCCCATGATTTCCCTAAAGTTTTATTTAATTGATTGGGCCAGTACTTCAAGAGTGATGACACTAATGCAGTGCATCCCATAACCCATGATGGAAAGAATGCAACAGCTATTCTAGATGGGGGAGTAGGCATGAGTATAATAACCAAGAGCTGCTGGGAAAAATGAGGTAAAACCAAGTATGAAACTACTAGAATTATCATCATATTAGCCGATGAACAAACTTTTGATCCAATCAGAATTGTAAGGGACGTAAACATAAAAACCTTTGGTCTCTCATATAAGGTGTCCTTTGCCATCATGAACTTTCATGATTAGCCAAGATCCTATGAGATGATCCTAGCCACACTCTTTATGTGGGAAACAAGGATGGTTCACGGCTGATGGACCAATTGAGTTTACCTTAGGCATGGTGATCAATCCTTAAGGGTAGACCTTTGAACTTGGAAGGCCCACCCTATGTCTGGGAACCTATTCACATAGCTGAGATAGATATGACTCAATGGATGGCATTCATAAAATTAATTTGATGAATGTAATGCCAAAGTTGATAGTGAGGATAGGTATGAGCATTGGTATGCTCCACTGCCAAAACCTGAACTCTCCCACAATTGGATGCACATTCTAGCCACCATAGATTTTATGGAGTACTGGGGTACACAATTTGTGACCCTACAGATCCAAGAGCAAGGTACTATAGTATCTTTGCACATGATGAATGCACTCAAGCCCTCACGCTAAGATACACTGGTGCAGTCTCAACACACCATGAGTTCTCCTTGAACTGGATTGCCCATTTAGATTTTGAGTTTGAGTCAGAGTCGCGGTATAGGAATAGATAACAAACTCTTTTCCCATTATAGATCTAGTTCTATCTTGTTGTGATCAGGCTAGAAGGATTGAGTTAGCCACTATCTCTGATAGAGTCCTGTGCCTTGAGATGAGGAAAAAGGGAGTGGCAAAGTGTCTGAGCCCTGGTTTTGTAGCTATGATTGTTTGTAATCCAAATAAATCTTACTGAGCAATACAACTATGCTTGTGTTATCAAGTTGTTACAACTTGCATCAGCAACACTTCTAGTTTCAGTCCATAAGCTTAATCACCCATCTCCATATGGTTTCACCGACATAGCACAAACCCCATTTTAGTGTTTCTTTGGACATCTAATTCTACATCTTGAGTAACATAGGGATAGCCTAAAAAGCAACCCCAGGAGTGGAAGAGAGGCCATATTCACATTTAATTAAGCACTCACAGGGGCATAGGGTGTTCATTGGTCAAACTGAGGGGTGCACATGAATGATTTGCCAGGTCTGAGTATTCTGTCACACATGGCAACAAAATGTAGGCACTCTCGAGCAAGTTATTGTGCCACAAAATTTGAATCCTTAGGCAACTTTCAATTGTAAGCTTCATACGAGAGACACTTCCACTGTGGGTGAGAGATTCCAAAGATGTTCTCCAAACCCTACACAGGATGTAACTCTACTTCTTGGTTCTTGATATGTACTTTAAGGTGAGGGGATTAATCCCTTATTTCATTTTGAGGATACTCAGCAAATTGGCGACAATTAAGGGAGACACGGTTAGAAGCTGCTCAGCTAGTGCAACACATTATGGCACATTGGTTGCCTCCCCAAGTATTAATGCATGAACATAGTGAGCATAGCTGATATTCAAGAAAAATATGAGAATTATTTTATGAATTAGTTGAGCTCACACTAGATGTGGATAGACACTGAGTGAAGGACAGTTTGAAGCTAACCCATGTTCACCTGTAGGCCTAGCATGGCATTTCAACACATCAGTATCGAGAAGCCATGGGCATACATTGGCATTAGGGGAGATTTGAAAGGGCCTCATAAGGAAAGGATTAAGAAATGGATTAAGTTAATCGGAAGTGAACCTACTATGGTAACCCATGGGCTAAAGGTCCCGTAGTGATGAATCATTTGACATGGGTACCTTTAGTTTGAAATAGGGCATGGAGGTGGATGGTGGATAGGTCAAAGGCCTAGGATGTCTTTGGTGGATGGTGGATGACCTTTGGTGGGCTCCAAGCTTCAAAATTTGACTTCGGGGAGGCTTGATTAAGAGGGGAAATGTGCTTTCAATGTGCACCCTTCATCTAAATCTAAGATCCATGGCTCGGAATAAAGTTCTGGTTTGGAGGGCTAGGATGCAAGTAGATTTTGGATGGTGAAGATCAATATAACAAGATCAAAGGCCCAAATTAAAGTGCTTGTTTGGATGTCCCAGATTTAAGCGCCTTTTCCACTAACATCCTCCCTTGATCCCCTTGCTAATCTATGGCCCAAATTTGAGCGCTTTTTGCACTCATCTCCTCCCTTGGATCTTGGTCTTGATGAAGGGCTTATATTGACCTGACTCCTCTTTTGATCTCATCCATTGGATCTTGGTCTTGATCAAGGGTTGATGTTTGATCCCTCTATCCTTTAATGCTATCCCTTAGATCCACCCCTAGATCTAATGGGGCTGGGATTGCTCTACCTCAAACTTGAAAGTCAGATGGCCCTAATGCACATGTTCGGATGTTCAAAAAGGTGCATGGAACCAACAATCCGGGAGTTGTGGTACCGCTCCAATAAGAGGTGGTTTTTGATTCAACCTTATTGGGCAAGGCAGCACACTAGTTGGCAGAGTACATAGTGAACCATTTCACCACATATGATGTAGCCCACAATACATTCTTGAGGCAGTTTCGTCAAGACAAAACGATCCCGAAAATTGTGGAGAGATTGCGTAGCCTAGAACAAGGCAATCACATGATATGGAAGGATATGCATCCAAATTCAATTTACTCTTGCAATGTGTACCTCTTGCTCAAATCCCTACTCATCAGGAGGTACTCAATGACTACTTCATTTTGGGGCTATCACAAGATCTACGAATGGCATTGGCCACAGTGGATCAGACACAGACAACACTTGTGGTGGTCATGGTGCAAGCAGTGCGAGCAGGGGAATCGTTGCACGGGAGGACATTTAGAACTTGCAAATCTGAGGAGCAAATCTAAGAAGAAAATGTCCAAATCCAAGAAATCAGATGACAGTGAGGAGGATTCAGATGCGACCAGATTGGATGGAAGGTCTGAAGGTACCAGTTCAGAGGATTCCGACTCGAAAGCAGAGATGAAGACCTAAGAACCTCTAAAGGTGGTAAGGGTGTGCCAATGGCTTCTAGAGAAGGATCTATACCTAAAGTCTTGAAGGGGATATGGTGTACTCATTACCACAATCCTGGTCACTCCGCAGTCGAGTGCACTCTTAATGTGAATTGGTGCACGATTTGCTTGACTAATACACACAACATAGTGACATGCCATTACAATGGGCATGGCCAAAGAGCAGTTGGTCAATAGAAGCAAGATGCGGCTGCATCTTTTGTGTAAGGAGAGCCACAGCAGCAAGCGTTCCCACCACAACAACAAACGTTCCAATTAAGCGGAGGTGGTGGTGGCCATAGATGCAGACATGGAGGTGGGGGTCGTGGTTAGAATCGTTTGAAGACCTATCTATTTTGTTTGGGCGAAGGCCATTGGTAGAACGAATGCTTGGAGGCTCGGTAATGGGATTAGCAAAATGCACGGAGTGGCAAAAGATGGTCGGGAAAATGCCTAGCACTTTGATGGTACACATTGTTGATGATGATCCGTTGGTGTGCCCAGAGATTAGCATAATTACCCATGCTGGTACTCAGGTATGAGGACCAACTCCCAAGAATGGCGACAAGATGTTGGATTGGTTAGATCTAGAACATGTGTGTCGCCATGTCTATGAGTTGGTGACAAAGGAGCCACCATTGATGTCTCTACCAGAGTCTGCAAAATGACACCTAGTGAAGGGCGAAAGGTGCAGTTTACGGAACCAGTTATTCAATCAGAGGTGGAGACTCAAGCCAAATTCAAATTACACTTACCAAGAAATGGTCCGACGAAGGTCAAAATAACTCCGTTGTTGGTCGCTAATCAAGCCAAGAGGTGGGTGAATTCTTTGCAAAGGGAGCTGGGGTTGGAGTGCATTTTGGAGGCTCCTATCCAAATTTTATTAGGCTGATTGCTTAATCTAATTCCAGGATTCCACCAACAATTGTTGGACTCCCTGCACACGAAGTCAGAACCAGAAGAGGTGGAGCTATGTCAAGCTGATTCATGCCTAATTCTGGCAGTTCCTTTGACCGACATGAGAATTCCAATGTTTTTTGCAAAGCCGTAAGGTTGGACTTTTTCTTAGGTGCTGGTAGATGGTGGTTCGAGGGTCAATATTGTCACTTTGAAGACCTACCAAGAAATGGGCTAGATGTCTTGGGAGCTGGCACCCTTCTTAGTCCACATGGCTAATCAACGTGGGTCTAACCACTTGAAATCTTGCAAGGCATTATTCTAGAGGTGGCGAGCATATCATTCGTAGTGTCTTTTGTGGTGCTCAACATGGAAGCTACAACACCAGAGTATAGCATCCTTTTGGGTAGGCCTTGGTTGTGGCAAGTGAAAGTCAAGCAAAATTGGGAGCAAAACTTCATTTCAGTGCGTAGAGGAAAGAAGAAAGTGCGGGTCACAATGGGAGTGGCAACACCATTGGTGGATGTGGTCTGACCTGTGTTGGTAGGAGATAGTGAACATGGCAGATGGATAGTGAACATGGCAAATCCAAAGTTGGTTCCTAATCTTCACCATTGATGTGGAAGGCATTACAGACAACTACATGCATCACAGTTGTTTGGCAGATGCGGTCAGCCCTGTCTTGGAGAGGGAGTCCGAGCAAGTCGTAGTAGAATTGGATATATGGGACCTCCTGCAACGGGAGAGGGAATTCAAAGAAAGAATGAGCAGAGTCACACATGTTGAGGAGGATGCTCTCGATATGGTTTTTCTCAGAGCAGATGGTGCATCTAAACCAGTCAAAGTCAGCACTTTGTTGACAACTAAATTCTGTAGCAAATCGATTGCCCTGTTGCAAGAATTTTCTAATGTGTTCGCCTGGGACTATGCAGATATGAAGGGTTTGGATCCAAAGTTTTACCAACACTAGGTTAACCTCAAACTAGATGTCATGCCGATGAAGACACAAAGGTATCATACGAATCCGCACCTAGCCAAGTAAGTGCGTGAAGAACTGGAGTGCTTGTTGTGGGTGGGATTCATCACACCGATTGATAATCCATAATGGATTTCCCTGATTGTCATTGTGCCAAAGAAAAACAAGAAATTGTGGATTTGTGTCAACTACTACAAGCTGAATGTGGCCACAATTCGTAATCCATTTCCCTTGCCCTTTATGGATTCGCTGCTTAATGAAGTGGCAGGGCACAAGGTGTACTCCTTCTTGGATGGATATAGTGGGTACAACCAAATTCGAATGGCTCCAGAAGACCAGCCCAAAACATCATTTATCACACCCTGGGGGGTCTATGTCTGCAGTGTTATGTGGTTTGAATTGCAGAATGCTCCCTCAACCTTTCAGAGGCAATGCAGGAGATCTTTAGGTCCTGTTTGACAGATTTCATGAGTATTTTCTTGGATGACCTTAGTGTGTTCGGCACTTTCGATGAGCACCTGGAGCACTTGCGGAAATGTTTCCAATGATGCAGGGAAGTCTCCTTCAATCTGGACCCTATGAAACATGCATTCACAGTCCGGAGCGGCCGACTCCTAGGACATGTGATCTTGGCAGAAGGAATTGTGATGGATCCAGATAAAGTGGCAATAATTATGCAAGCCCCGGCACCAATGATGCCTAAGGAATGCTTGTGGTTCTTGGGCCAAATTATATGGCATGGCAAACATCTTCCATTCTTGGATCACATGGTGATTCCATTGAATGCATTGGCTCATGTGGAACTAAAGGCATTTGTGTGGACCGCAGAGTGCAACCAAGCATATTGGTAGCTGAAGATTCAGCTTTCTAGAGCACCGGTGCTACGTCTCCAGACTGGGAGAAGAATTTTCATGTGTTCATGGATGCCTCAGATCGAGCCATTAGGAGTATCTTGATGCAGGAAGATGTAAATAAGTGGTATCACCCAGTCTACTACGTGAGCCAACAACTCTCAATGGTCGAAAAGAATTATTCCGTCATAGAGCAGGAAGGACTGGGCATGATCTACTCTGTCAATAAATTCTGGCATTATTTGTTGGACTGATCATTTATCTTCCATGTCGATCATTCTGCATTATTATATTTGGTGAAGCAACAAAGTCTTACAGGCCAATTGGCATGATGGGTGTTGCTCTTGTAGGAATATGACTTTGATGTCATTCATCGATCGGGATCGTAGCATGCAGTTGCAGATTCCCTTTCCCGACTGGAGTCTAGGGAGCTGCCAACAGGAGTGGAGAAAGAATTCCCTAATGTAGAGCTAGCATGTAGAGCTAGCATCGATTTTTTGGGTGGATTCGATCACAACAGAGGCTGAAGTCATCCCAGAAGGACCATGGTTGTGGTATGATGAGATGCTCTCATTTCTCTCTACTAGCATCATGCCCAAACACATGAATCAAGATCAGAGGAAACATTTGGCATTGCAGAGCCATTCCTTTGAAGTAGTCCTGGGACAGTTGTACCGATGGCATCTAACGAAGGCACTATTGCGGTGTGTTCCACCTCATGAGCAGGAACTAGTATTAATGGAAGCCCATTGTGGGGGTTTGGATGGCCATTTTGTGGGCGAAGTCACCACAAAGAAAGTTTTGCAAGTAGGGTTATGGTGGTTGACCATACAGAAGGATGCTCGATGGTTTGCAAAAATTCGCGACCTTTGCCAATGATTGGGATAGCCCACTAATCGAGACTGCATGCCACTTAATCCCATTTTGCCTCTGGAACCATTTCAAAAATGGGGCTTGGATTTCATGGGTCCATTCAAGCCCGAAATTGCTACACTTTGGTAGCCACTAACTATTGCACCAAATGGGTAGAAGCTTGGGCCTTGCGGGACAACACCACAAAATCAGTGCAAAGTGTCTACACCACGATGTGTTCACTCGGTTTGGGTGTCCAATTGAGATTGTCAGTGACAGGGGGACTCATTCTGTCAACAATCATTAAGCGGATGAATGCTTTTTATATGGTGATTCATAAGAAGTCTTCTCCCTATTATCCTCAAGCAAATGGACTGGCTGAGTCTACCAATAATACGTTCAAGAGGATCATGTCGTTATATAGGTGAATGAGCACCGCATAGGGATTGGGATGAAAAGTTGCTGGTAGCACTATGGGCATACCACACTTCATTCAAGGTGGCCACATGATTGACTCCTTTTAAATGGGTGTTTGGGCTAGAAGCAATCACGCCGATCGAGCATATTGTTCCGAGTCTGAGGATTGTGGTAAATGACAAGCTCCTTCCATAGGACTCTATGGTATTCCGGTTGGATGTTCTTGACCAATTTAATGATTTGCGGCTGGAGAGCTATTATTTTACCTTGGAGGTTCAATCTAGGCACAAGCGGAGGGTGGATTTGGTGTCTAAGAAGAAATCTTTTGAGCCCAGGCAACTGGTTCTTTTGCTCAACACTCGCCTTGGGAAAATGCCAAGGAAATTGAAATTGCGATGGTCGGGTCCAGTTTTAGGCTTTTCATAATTGCAGATCGACATCATTTTATCTTGCGAATTTGCAAGGACACATTCTTCCACATCTAGTTAATGGGTTTTGGCTTCGTCCATACCATCATGACGGCATGCTTCAATGCCCATTCCCCATCTCTAATGAGGCATAGATTTCCTGGGTTGAGGTTGAGGCAGTCGAGCCATCGCATGAGGACATGTGGCAGAAGGGTTCGCGGCATGATGACAACAGTCTTCTGTGAGATCCTAGCCTGGATGCCATGCAACTCACTGTTGTCAAGACCGGGATATTGGCCATCTGAATTCTAACTCTTCCTCCATTGTTTGCATGTCTCAGTTGCTTGCTACTTGCTTGTCATCGCACTTGCAATTCTCTTGAGTGCATTCGCCTGCCAGCTATCATCAATGTTCTCTGTTATCTTGGTTCTTTTCCTTTGTCTCGACATGGGGATGGCTCATGCTCAACTTCTCCCTCTTCTTCCGTTGGTGTATATAGATTCTCAATCGATTGATGCTCGTCTTCAGCGGCTACCGATTTGTAGTTTCAGCAGTATCGATTGGCAGAGGGTGGTCATCTGCTGTTAGCATCGGTGCTTTGCCAATAATTGGTGATGGGAACTGTTGTGGAGTTTTTGGATGAGCATCGAGAGCTGAGTGTGCAATTGTTTCATCAATGTCTCTTTTTGCCTATGGATGGTGTGATGGTCGTGCAACCGACGTGTACACACTGGTGGTGATGGAGGTGGAGTTTGGAGCTCCTACCATGAATACAAGCTGAGTGGGTGTTCAGATGCCCAAATGAGGGACCTTATCATTGGATTCTCGAGTTGTTGTTCTTGCAGGCTAAGACGTATACCATCATGCCTCAAACTCGAGGGATGATAGATGTTGCTGATGAGAGGGTGGTGCCATGGGCATGAATCCTTAAGGAGCAAATTCATGCAGAGGCTTTACAGGTGGCAACTCATGTTGATAAGAAGCATCCAGTCAATTCCAAGATTGGGCAAGTCCTGGAGATTTTGTTTCCCATCCATTTGGAGTCGATAGCGCCTCGACGGTCAACTGCCTTGGTGCTTACTCTTGCACCTGAGGGGCCTACACAGGATGAAGCACAGGGATCTTCTGGTGAAGTGGTTAATGAAACAATGACGGAAGAAGCCTTGCCTTAGCCAGGGGTGGTGTCTCCCCTTGCACCTTCAACTCCGGTACATACTGGTGCTATGGGAGGTGTTTCAACTAGTGGGGTGGCGACGACAAAGATTGTTGTGTCTACACCAATGGCGTTACCAGTCATGGCAAAACAGGTGATGGTGACTCTAGTGTCTACGGCAGCGGGGATCCTAGGCGACTCCAGTGGTGGGAGGTTCCCTGACGCAGCAGTGGATGGAGGAGCTTTAGCAGAGTACAACAACAACAATTGCGGCAACTACTACAACATATGTGGCAGTCGTCGTTGATGCAACAAGGGTGTCGGTAGCAGAAGTGTTAACGATGATCTCGGAGTCTGTGGTGGGTGTATCACCAGTGTCTTCTACCAGGTTCAATTTTCAGTCGTAGCCTGTGCATGTCCAAGCTGTAGCTTTGTTCTCATTTGCTCATGCGAATAGCTTCACAAATTGGTACAGGAGCAGAATCTGCTAGGATGACCAGCTTGGAGGCCGAATTCACACAGCTGCACATGGAAAATGAGTCTCTATGAGGTCAATAGGAGCGGGTGTGGCAATTGGAGGATCAGATGTCAATTCTTCAAGCGAGAGTTTAAGTGGCAGAGGCATATTCAGAGGCCACGCAGGAGCTGCATGCAGAGTATGTGTTGAGCATTAAGCAGGAGTTGCTATGTCGACATACTACTAATGCACTAGCATAATATTTGTGGGCTTTTTCAAGGAACGTGAGTGTTAACATGGAGTAGATGGGCTCGCTCCTAGAATTTCCTTAGGGTGGTGTGAGGGTGGAATGGGATAGGCAAGTGGCTAGATGGAGTGCGGCTATTGTTCCGTAGACCTGTCAGGAGCTAGTTCTGCACGAATGACAAACCAGATCAGATGGAGATGTGGGCGCTAGTGTGGGTTCTAGTCAGTAACAGGGTCTGTATCTATCGACTAGTTCTAGATAAAAGGGTCTAGCACTTCTTCAGGTGGCGGTGGTATGGATAAGGGAAAAGGAGTGGCTACGGAGATAGTGCACATTGAAGAGGATTGGCAAGCCAAATATGATGAGCTGGCAAAAGGCATTGTGGAAGCTATTCTTTGCAACAACAAAAGAATTGATGCACTGAAGTGACAGAGGCATTCACTTTTTTTGTGGTTGGAATGGTGCGCCCATTCTTTCAGTCTATCTTTACCTTCTTGTCCTCCTTGGTGGAAAGAGGTAGATAAATTTCCAAGGAAGTATTTTAGTAAGCACACACCTTTTTTGGGGTTACCAGATCCCCCTTCGTGACTATGAGCCAATAGTGATTCAAAGACTTGCGATGGCATAGGAACGATGGCAAGATCAATTACTGTTGGGTGCATGGATAGATGAAGTATTACCCACAGAGTAGTGGCATGAATAGCAGGTAGTGAATCTCGATCTAAGCCTCAGTACAATGGCTAATGGATCTAGAGCAGGATCCAAGATTGAAGATGTTTATGCAGAAGTGACAGTTAGAGACAAATGCAGATGCTGGTTCGAGTGGAGCAATGACACAATTATCGACAAAGTTGCCTGAGAGTAGTGATGCAGGACTGAGCAAGCGTGATGGCATTGTTGTGTCTATTCACTACATTTCTAGTTCAGATGAAGAGTAGAACTAGAGTGATGGCTACAAAAGGGCCTCACCAAATAAAGTGTTGTTGTGCAGCAAAGCACATACGTCACTATAGTGGTTGCTTTTGGACAGGGAACATCAAAGATGTCCGAAATGCGGAGATGCTTTTGGACAGGTAGGAGAAATATAAAAAGGATGTTCAGACAGGCATTGTGACTATAGAGAGTGGATGTTTTTCTGATTGTTTTTTTTCAAAAGGAGATGCTTGGTAATTCTTGTGTCCTGAGTAAAGAGAGAGATTTAACTTACCGCACCTGGTTCTCTATCGAGGCTATGCCTAAAATGATTGCTGCACATGCACTTTGCACTATATAAGGCATCTAATTGTAGTTCGAGGATGTGCATGTGTGGTTCGCAAAGTCCACCGTGAGTGCCATGTGTTATTGCATAACCATGCGGGTTAGCAGCATTGACCTAGAGGGGTTTGTGAGGGTAGGTTAGCTGCACAAGGGTTGACAGTTCAGATCTCCAAGCGGTTGTAGTCTTCAACAACTGTTTCTCTAACCGTCAGACGGTTCTGTACGCATGTTATTACTAGCATTCCGAGATCATTGTGTACGCAGATGTTGTGCGAGCTATTGCTCTAGAATACATTGTTCTTCATCATTCTATCTCTCACAAATCTGTATTCTATCTCGTGGATGTTGCGTGTATTGTTTGTCTATTGCTTTTCGTAGCGTATGTGTGCATTTATGATGCTACAACAGTTAACACATCGAAAGAAGCATGGGATATGTTCACAACCCTCTACAAGTTAAAAAACACTTCCAAGATTCTCACACTAAGAAACCAAATCAACCAAAGTTTCCACAATAGCAGGAGTGAACCGGTCATGCTTATATAATCCGGATCAAAGACTACAACAATCAACTCGCAGCAGAGCAGGAGAGACCATGAACCCATCAAAAATGGTTCAAGTCATCCTGAATGGACTAGGATAGGGATATGAGAATCTAGTCCAAAGTATTGCCATCCAACGGCAAACACCGATGCTAAAAGAACTTTAGTCAGTCCTACTTGGTGAAGAACTTAGGACGCAAGCCATTCAAGCATGCAAGGGTCATTCTAATGATCAGGCATTCATAGCTTCAGACAGAAGTAGAGGTAGAGGTAGATCATGTTGAGAGTTCACGCTCAACATCATGTGATCATGTGTGCATAGCACCATCATGTGATCATATGTGCATAGCACTAACCTTATAGAGTGCTATAAAGGAAAGAATTAGATCCCCTAACCCTAACCCTAAATGGGTTTGTATATATTCTATTTTTTCAACTAAATCTAGTGTACAGTTAGTCATTTGTGGTGTGCTCTCTAGCTGTGCCCTCTCTCCTCATCTCCACTCTTCTCCTCTCCCCTCTTCATATTTTGTCATTGTATCAGAGCTCCCTTTCCTTCTGATGAGGCATGGCGATTCTTGAGAGTGTGAGAGAGAAATCGTGAGATTGAGCGTTCTTGAGTGTTCTTATGAGAGTTCACTTCCGTAGAGAATTTCCATTCATTGGAAGAATTTTCATCCATTGGTGTGAGAATTCCGTTCATTACTAATTGCGAGAGAGAGTTTTTAGTTCATTTCTTTTGAGTGATTGTGAGATCTTGTGAGGACGAGAGCTCCCATTGTCAATAAAAAGAGAGGTGTACTTTCTTTGAGTACTAGTAAGCCTTTGAGGAAGAAACAAGCTCTCCTTGAGCTCCTTGAGCCACCAACTAGATTTGGCGACCTCCATCACCTACTTGTAGCAAGCACCACGAACTCCTTGCAGCAGTGTCTTCATCCTATTGCACCCAAGGACCATTGAAGTCCACTCCTACAAGCTTGTTGCACCCAAGGACCTTTGAAGTCATCTACAAGGTTACTTCATGCAACAACCAACTCAACGGCTACAACAAAAGAGCAGTGAATGGCTCCCCACAACAGCTCCATGCCAACCTCATCCCGCTGTCAAGCACACGGCTCTCGCTTCTTGAATAGCCAACCTCCGAGTGCATAGGTCACCCCAATGAGCATCTTCGACCTCTCAGAAGTATACTAGCCCCTTACAAAGCAATCGTGGAGTAGTAGATGGATGAGATCGAGTGCAATGGATTTGTCCACATTATAGCATTGTTAGACCAAGGAAAAGATGACCTTTGGACATAACAAACGACCTTATCCAAAGAGCAGCCTATAGTAGCTATGCCTCCTTTGTGACAATCGGCTGGCTCCAAACTATAGCCAGCCTCTCCAACTTCAAATGACCTATAGAAACCATGCCTCTCCAACGATCCAACCAACCCAGTGATGGTTGAATCCAGCCATTCTCTAGCAGCTTGTGCACCTAGTACGTGGCCATTCTCCAACGAACTCTGTAGTGGGTAGCGACTGAAGGCATTTGTGCCAGATCGACAACTACGATCTCCTACTACCAGCGCCTCTACACAACCCTCTTGAGTAGCTCCAAGCCTCACTCGCAACACCTTCTGTAGCTCCTATAACAGCACGCCCCACCAAGCTCCCTCAACCCATACAACAGCTTCAAGTGCATCGACTCCTATAGAATCGAAACGCACCATCTCCTCTGACTCAGAGCCTCCCAAAACACGCTCCAAAATGCAATGGCTCTAGGGCTCCATATGCCTCCTACAGTGACCTCAATGGCCCAACGACGGAGAAGATGATAGAATCTTAAAGATTCCATCAGCACCTTAGAATATTCTGACTCTATTCTATCCTTGTGGCTTGGTTCATAGGGTGCCATGTGGCAGTCCTATCCTAACTGCCACATCAGTAGTCTCTTGTGCTTGCCATGTCAACAAGAGGGCTTATCTTACCACATCAACTCACCTTCCATGTGTCACCTTGTCTACCACGTCATCCTACCAGCTCATCAGGCCACATCACCACCGACTCCCACATCATCAATCTAGTCAGTAAGAGCCATGTCATCACTGACAACCACATCATCAATGCCACATCATCAATGACACATCATCTGCCACATCATTTGCCATGTCATCACTACCACATCATCAGTGCCATGTCATCTGCTGACATCATCTGTGCCACCTCAGCTGTCCAATCATCCTCTGTAGGCACACACAGTGCTCCACATTCACTTCATGTGAGCACTCCTGCCACCTCAACACAGGGCTCCATTGGTGCACCTCTTGCTAGGCACAATGCCACATCACACTGCATGTGACCCACAGTGACACATCATCATTGAGCACCATTTGCACTCCTTTTGCCCCTCCACTTAGATCAAGTCGTATCTCTTGATCTAGGAAGAATTTGAGGGCGCTTCAGAAAGGAAAGTTGATTGTTTTTTCATGCTCTATGTGCTTGTCATATCATGTGCACATTTCGGTGCAAGTTACACTCACATTTGAGCCTCACCGGCAAAACCACTTCCTTCATGCACATTTGCCTCTACATTGACACATCTAACCCAGCACTTAAAAAGAACAAAAGAAAAGGAACTATTTACTGTTCTTTCATCAATCGATGGTTGGCATAGATCTAGATAAGAGTAGACTAGATCGCCATGGAGGGGATGCTTTAAATTTCCCCAAGTTGCCAATCTAAGCCATGCCCGAAATTCCTGACTAGTACTTACTCGGAGTCAGTCCATATGCTCACATACGGTTTCACATCATTACATTACCTGAAACCTTACCTTCATCAGTTCAGGGAGTAGACTTTAGAGAGTATAGAGGCATTGCAGATTGTTTCAACGGGTAGATAGCACTTAAGATACTTAAACTCTTATCAAACATTGAAGAAAATACCAGTGCCAAATTAAAAAATATCAATTTTTAGTGTCACAGCAGGTAGAATGCAACCCATCTATTATGCCAGCCGATAACTTATAGAGATGGAAACAAGGTATGAAGAAATGGAGTAGCAAGCTCTCTCTTTGGTGTTTTCAGTCAGAAAGTTTTGCTCCTATTTATTACCTCGACCATTTTTCTTCCTTAACTTTCAATCTATATTAGCATATCTAGTTCACAAGCCTAATCCTGGGGGGAGATTTGCAAAATGGCTATTAGAGCTTCAAGGTGCCTCTTTCTCTTTTATAACTAAAAATACCACTAGATCCACTATAATAGATTTGCTCATAGGATGGCAGGATCTAAGAGAAGAAAAGAAATATAAGAAGGACATTAATGATGAAAGTGAGACACCACCAACAGCTTTTGTCTTGTATTTTTATGGGCCTTTAGTTCCTTCATGCCAACAAAGAGCTGGGGGGATAGTCTTAATGAATTCTGAAGGTCAAGAAGTATGGGCTAGAGAACAAGAGCTTCTAGGTATCACAACTAACAATGCATTCGAGTATAATGCTTTGATTCTTAGTTTGGAGAGTTGCCTTCAAAGTCAAGTTAAATAATTGGAAGTAAGAGGAGATTCTCAGATTATTATAAAGCAAGGGCATTACAAGACAAGAAGTCCTCATTTGAAGGAGCTTAATCAAAAGGCTATTGCACTATGTAGTCAGTTTGATTTTTGCAATTTTGTTCATATAAATAAAAAAGAAAATCAAAGGGTAGATGAGTTAGCTACTCAAGCCATTGTAGTACAAGACTGAAGGGTAGTTTTTTTGGTAGACGCTGGATGGCTAGAACTACAAGATGTTCAGCAATATGTGAAAGAAGGCATGTTTCCTTGAGGGTTAACTCCACAATAGAAGCAGAGATTGGTAAGGAAGGCTTGTCTGTATACTATTGTTGATGACATTCTTTACAAATTGGGAAAAGATACGGTGCTCCGTCCAGTGGTCCATCCCATGGAGACTAGGAGAATCATAGAAATGTGTCATGAATGCTCTGGTCATTTTGCTTCAGCAAGCACAGATAGGAGAATTCTTAATGCAAGTTACTTTTGGCCACGCCTCCATAAGGATGTATACGAATGGTGTCAAAGTTGTAAAGTATGCCAAAAGTTTAGAAGGTGATAGTTGATTCCTAGGCCCTTGAAGCCTATTCCAGCATATGGACCATTCGAGAGGTGGGGATTGGACTTTGTGGGACCACTCCCTTGCTCATCTCAAGGCAAGCATTATTTATTGGTGCCACAGATTATGCGACTTGGTGGGTAGAGGCCAAGGCCATAGTCAATAGTAAGGCAAGCACAATTGCAAAATTTCTCTTTGATCAAATTTGTCCACGCTTTGGTTGTCCTTTGGAAATTCTCACTAATGGAGGAACCTCTTTTAAAAATGAACTAATTGAAGATGTGGTGCATAATCTTAAGATAAATCATAGCATGTCCATGCCATACTATCCCCAATGTAATGGCTTGGCAGAGAAAACAAATGAATTGTTGTGCAACTCAATGGGAAATCTTGTAGACACCAAGAAAAGGCATTGGGATAGGCACTTGGAAGAAGTTTGATGGGCTTACAGAACCACACACAAGCTAGCTATTGGGTTTATACCATTCCAACTAGTGCATGGGATAGAAGCCATTTTGCCCATTGCTGTTGCAAGAATAGAAGGACAGGAGGATGCCTATGCTCAATGCTTATTCCTAGAAGCCTTGGATGAATGCAGATTACAGGATTTACAAAACTTGGAAGCTTCTCAAAAAAGGCGCAAGTCCCGTTTTGACACCAAATTACACAAGAAGAAAAATATTGCAGAAAGAGATTTGGTCATGAGATTTGATAGCCGTTTGGACAAGCGGCTAGACAAAAAGTTTATTGGCCGATGGGAGGGACCATATCGAGTCAAGAAGAAGTTCACCAATGGATCAGCTTAAGGATGTTGATGGCATGGTGATACCCGGACGCACCAATGAGTATCGCCTTAAATACTTAAATGCTAAACCACTTTGAGGGCCAGCAGGACCACTCTGTCACTAGAGAGGATTTGTTGGGGGGGGGGGGAAGATGTGATGCCAAAATTTGATATTTTTTATTTGGCATTGGTATTGTTTTTCTCTATGTTTTATAAGAGTTCTAGTATCAAGTGATAGCCTAGCGGCTCTCACTTATTTCTATTTTCTAAGATATTGTATGGGATTGAGAGGATGAGTGGAATGGATCATTGTAAATATCATGTGTATGAATGATAAGGGGGTTTCCATTTTTCGAGCAAAAACCCCCCACGGACAAAAGGTAGGAGGGGTCAAAATATATAGGCTCAAGTCATTTTTGGGGAGCAAAAAAATCCAAATTATTTCAAGGAATATGTAAGTAAATATGAAATACTAATAAATAGATATAGATATAAATATACCTTTATATAATATACATATATAATGTCCAAGTGGTGGCGTATTTTATCACTTTCAAAAATCCTTTCTTTTGCTTTCACCATTGGTTGGATCATGAAATTTTGAGCAAATATCCTCTTTATAGTTCCTCAGGATGACCTAAGAAAATAATATAGTACTTTTTTAATAGACCCTCTAAGTGTATTTTTCCAGAGGAATATGGTTTGAAGAGCTTGCCCCCTAACCCTATTCCGCCGGCGGAATACCCTTGGAGAGCCTACGCAGAAGGGGTCATAACTTTTGCTCCTTATCTCAGATTGAGGAGATGTAAAAAGGAAAAATGTTCAAAATTTCATGATCTATGCAATGGTAGGCTTGAAATTATACTTTTGATACTTATAACAGATAAAAAGTAAAAATTTCAAGATGTATATGAGAGTTATAACTTCTCCTAATTCATATTATGGTAGGAAGGAGTTCAATAGAGACCACATTTCCTTAAAAGTACTTAGGTTTGGAGAATTGGGAATATTTTGAAAATTCATTCCTTGCCTTTCCATATTTGATAATGTATTAGAGATTAATTTATGATCGATTATAATGGCCTCAAGTATGAGGTTTCCAATATCTTTTTCCCACTCATCCAAGGAACATGGTATACATTGTTATATGAGAGCTTCAAATATGGGATTACTAAAGATTAGGGAAACTCTTTTAAATCGATTTAATTACCATAATCCTCAAAAGAGAGTATGGTAGGGAGGTATTTATAGGAGTTTCTAGAGTGTTTACTATTTGTTCATATATAGATGATGTTCTCTAAAATGAGGGTTATAATGAAAAATAAGTAAGTATATGGTTCCATAAATGAGAAATTAAGAAAGAATTGTATATTCCTTTGAGAAATATACAAGCATGATTGGTGTCAAAAATTATCGCTCGAACTTTTCTCCTCGTAGGTTTTTGCTCGGAAAGTGTGCACATCCGAATGATAAATACCTTGGTATGGGGTGAAAGTTATTTGTGTATGGGATATTATGGGGTTTTTAGAAAATAGTAAGAGTGAGTCATATAAAGAGGTGGGCTCATGTCCATGTGTTCCAATAATATAAGAGAGATCACATGCCAAGTGTGTAGAAGGCATGTGGAGGAGTGTGGAGTCAAGCGGAATCCTTTTAGAATTCCTATGTGGAATAAGGAGGATGTGGACATATGGAAAAGAGAGGGTCCCTATGGGCTCCATGTGGGGAGACACTTTCTTAATATTTTAAGAGTCTTGAGCATCTTTTGATGGGACACATGGCAAGAGTAGCCAAAAAGGACATGGATGGTGACATACGGGTTTATGTGATTGATGAGGAAAGGAATCTACAAGCAGCAATTGTAAATGGGTGAAGGAGGGTGACAAATTTTCTATAAAAGGAGCCCTCCTTTTCCTTATTCAATATATCTTCCACCATTAGGTCTCATGTTGCTGTAGCTCTAGTCTCCTCAAGCCTCTTCCATGAGCCTTCTCTCCCTCTTGTAGATATTCTCTTATGTAGACTCTTGAGTCCATCTCTCTCTAGTTCATTCTCTCTCTATGAGTAGTCTTGGAGCTTCCGCTCTCTCTTGTACATATGAAACCTCTTCTTCTTCCTTATGTTTGTAGTATTTTGAGTTGCATTGGAGTGGATTCTCACTCCATTGACAATGAAGATCACTTCGTATTCTCTCTCTTGAGTCTCTCTTCACTTTTCTTTCTTTCAAAGCCTTAAAAGTTCTTTCTATTCGGTTGCTCATTGCACACACATGGTCCATCCATTTCCCGAGCTACCAAGGTAGTTACTTACCCTCTTCTATGAAAAATCTATGAGTGGTGGATCGTTGATGAAGGTGGGTCTTGAGGGAGCATCCTGCTTAGTTTTTATGACAATTTGACTCCCTGTTAGTGTTTTGCTCATAACTTTTCGCTCGATAGTCCGATTTTAATGAAACTTATATCAACAGGAATTCTCTTTGAGGCGCATGTCTGTATGTAATTAGACCTTGAATCAGATACTACAGCAAAAAGTTATGAGTCTCTGTGTTTGACAGTATGTTTTCATGATAGTTTTTACCCCCATCTAGTAAAGTGCCCATAACTTTCTGGTTGCTTCTTTGTTTCTTAGGAGATATATATCATGCGAATCTCTCTTGAAGATGCATGTCTCTATGTGATTAGACCTTGAATCAGACACTACAATAAAAAGTTATGAGTCTCTGTGTCTGATAGTCTGTTTTCATGATAGTTTTTACCCTTGTCTAGTAAATGGCCCATAACTTTCTAGCCGCTTCTTTGTTTCTTATGAAACTTATATCACATGAAGCCCATCTCAAGGCGCATTTGTATATTTTTTTGAATCTTTGATATCATGTCTCTAGTGAAAGTCATAGGCCTCTATGTCTAATGATAGTTTGCAGAGTGTTTTGAGCTAAGTGTAAAGGGAAGGAGGTGCAATGTTTCCTCGGAACCTACCCATCTGACCCAATCAACCCCTTCAAACTCCTCGATATATATCAGTTCATGTTATGTTGAGCTACAAGATCTTCTTTCAACAACATATCGCTCTTCTCTTTGGCACAGACCGGCTTGCTGAGATTATGGCCTCTGCTGATCCTTTCCTTCTCCCTATGCTTAAGTACAACATCACTTGGGATGTTACCAAGGAGGAAAGTATGGTGTGGTATCTTGGCATAAAATCTTGCTTTTAATGTCCCTTTCTCAATGATAAATATCTTTGTCACTCAAGTCAAAAGCAGTAGGAAGTGAAGAGGTGCGTGAAGTTTATTACCCCCAACTTCATGTCACAGTGTCATGATTGCCCTTCTAACTCCCAATGATGAACCCAAATTAAAGCATTTTAGAACATGGTTTCTTTTCCCAAAATAAATCATTTCATTCAATTCAAGTGGAACCAAAAGTTAGTACCACACCTTGAGAACTAATCAAAACCATTTCGAAGTACATAACCATTTCTCCAAGATACCCAAGTATTACTATCTATGGAATGTAAGCCATAGACAAGGGCCCCATAAGTTCAACTTCAAGCTCATAAGAACCAATAGAAGTACAATTGCATGAATAGATTGAGACATCTAGGAAAATTGGAGCAGATGCATGAGTAAATCTAGAAAATTTGTGGTGTCTCAAATGACAGTGGATTGATTGACCTAAGATTTTTTCCCAAAAAATCCCAAAGGGTATCCCAACAAGAATGCATAGACAATGGCGAGACTTACAAATCTTTAATGGCATTAATGAATGTTAAATGGCCAATCTTGAGTGGGTATTTGCATTATCTATATGGCCAAAAGGACTTGTGGAAAAAGATCATGAGCATTTGATATGTAGAATTGAGTCTTAATAAAGCCCATTTTAGTACATTGGATCAACTCTTAGTTCATCTACCTTCATTATCCTAGAAGAGACAACATAGAAGCAAAGGAAATATAGATTAACCTCTTGCCAATTTCTATCCACTGCCTCTCAAGAAATCAGTAAGGAGAATGTGAAATCATAGTGTATGTGTTTAAGGCATCCTTGCATTATGGCTAGAAGCACATACTCCATGGTTTGCAAAAATGTAAAATGCAATAGCATACATCACATACTCTAAGTGAGCTTGCATTTTACGTTTGATCTTCACATACATCACATGCATTAGCTGACATACTTGAAAAAACTGCAGCAAGTTAATATTTTAACATGCGTTCGTAATGTTTTTGTTAGGGGACGGGTTGAAAAGACCTTGTCTTTTAACTCAATTCAATAACGCCAAAGCACAACGTGACCAAACTAATGAGAAGCAAGGAATGAATGCACAAGCAGTGTCAGAACACCACATCTCCTGAAAATACCTGCAAGATGTTAGCCGAAATCAGAAAGCGTTGCACAGGTGTCACTGGTTGCTTCTGCTACAAATGATTTCTTAGCCAGCACACGAAACTTGTGACTGGTTTTGCTACTGATGCTGTGAATAGTTTCTAAGCCTAAAGTTATGCCTCAAAATTTTCGGGGAGATTGGGGTGAGTGTGCCGAAGCCAGCATGCAATTGATTGAAACAGGATGGTCCTAAGCTATAGTACTGACAAAGCAGCATCAATAGATGTCATCAACAAATCCTCCTTGCTCAATATGGCTTCTGACATTTGAAGGCGGACAAAGGATCATCCTGAATGCTTGTCTATGCAATTTCTGACGCCGGTGGCAACTTCTCTCAGCCGATGGTGTGTTGTTGCCAAGAGCATTTGCTTTGTTGCTTTGTTGGAGAAGCTTGGGGGATTGGCTTCAGAGCTGTGAGTGTTGGAGCAGTGGCTACCCGTTTCCAAACTGGTTAGCTCACTATGAGCTACTAGTCTGAGAGGTTTCCTGTAATCCATTCTGGGCATCGCGCTGCTGTGCGCCAAGAGGGAGCGGTTGATTTGCTGGCCGATGACTCCCAATTCCCGAACTTTGAGTTAGTTCATAATTTACAATTCCAATGGCAGTGTTGGGGAAAGATTGGTTTGGGCGACAGCACACTCAAGGGAGCAGGAAAGGAGGTAGCTAGATCCCTGAATCTATTTCTTTTTAAGAGCAAAAAAAGATATTATAACAATGAAAAAGAATGCGAAAAAATTATAGCTTTAGAAGCTTTGTAATGCATCACAAAGCACCCTAGGTGCAAATAAGAGATTTCCTTGAATTGCCTTTTTGGCTTTCGGAGGGGAAGGTGTAATTGGAAGTTGTGGGTTTTAATAAGAAAATTTTGAGAAATTAAAAAGTTATCAAAGTATTTGAGACATTGTTTGAATGCAGTGTGAGTGCCTTAGTAGACTTTTGGCCGTACATTTTATTTGGCATGCCAGTGTTTGCATCACGCAACATGATGAGGAGGTAGCATATGACAACATGAAACTTCTGGCATCATATTGAATATCATCCATACTAAGTTGCCTCTAGCATGGCCCTGAAAGGAATACTTTTGCATGATATTTATTAGGCACCCTAATGAAGAATAGCTATCATACGAGTTAATTTCGGACCTTCCATAAGTCAATGAAGTATTGTCCACTCAGGATACTATTAATTCCGAAGTGTCCTTTTAAGGTATTGTACTGATGGTCAGGTGTCCTTTCATAATTTCTAATTGGCTTAATTTCCTACGAGCAAAATTTATTCACTTGCGAGCCTTTATAGTTTTCTCTTCGAAAGCTTAAGACATAATTTATGTCTTTTGTTATTCAATTTGAAAGGTTAAGGTTATTGACTCCTACACTCAGTGGTGGTCAAGGGCCAAAGATTACAAATGGTTGCTCTCTGAACCAATGCATCTGAGTTCACACATATTAGAACGTCATTTGTATCCTTCACTAAATTACCCAATTCTTTTTGGGAGGCCTAATGAATATCATTCACCTTGTATTTTCATTTTATGCCAAAATGCATGAGGTTGAAGAAGCCCCTAAATTATTTATTGGGCTAGGATTTTCCCCTAATTTCTTCCTTATGACTCTTACCAGTATATCCTCCACTACTCAAAAAAGATTCCATGAAGGACATAACAATGGATATCAATCTAGTTGTATCAAACGGTTTCATAACAGTGAAAACTGTGTGCTCTCCGCCTCATCTCGCCTCTCTGCTCCCTTCCCCCTCACCCCCCCTCAGCCTCACCTCGACTCACACCGCCCCCCCCCCTTGCTTCACCTCACCCCCCCCTCTCATCGCTCCGCCTCACCTCCCCGCCCCCTCGCTTCACCTGCCCCCTCACCCCCAATCCGCTCCTCCCCCGCCCCTCGCTTCACCTCCCCGCCCCCTCGCCACACCACCCCCCCTGCCCCTCCCGCCCTTCCACCCTCCACTCCTCCCCGCACCCTTCACCCTGCCCTTCCGCCCCCGAACCTCCCGCCCCCTCACTCCGCTCCACCCCGCCCTTCCGCCCCGCCCCTCCACCCCGCCACCTCCTGCCCCGCCTCCCCCCGCTCCCGCCTCCTCCTCACTTCACCCGCTCTCCGTCCCCACTCCCCCACCCCGCGTCACCTCCGCCTCCCGGCCTTCCGCTTTGCCTCCTCCATCCTCCGCCCTCCATTCTCCCCGCCTTCTGCCTCCGCAACTGTCCTCTTCACATCCAGGCTCCACCCTCCCGCTTCTATCCCCCCCTTTTTTGGGTGGCAGCCTTTTCTTCATCGGAAGCCTCGTAGTTTGTCTTGGCGGTATGGCGGCTCCCTGCCCGGAACCGGAGGCCCAGTCGGACCCTCCGTCTCCAGATGCCTACCGCGTTATCCTGACAGAGCAACAATCATCTCGAGTTCAGGAGGTTGCCAATGACTTTGCCCGTACCTCTGTTTACGGCAGAGTCATTGGACACTCTCCCTCCAGATCAGCCATTAGGGACTGCTGGCTCCAGTCCACTCTCATGCTAGAGGATGGCCATATTGAGGAGGTGGCCCTTATGGGAAGGGGCATCTTCTGGCTCAAACTCTCCAATGAGAAAGCTGCGAGCAACCTGATTGCTGGTTCCCCCACGTCGGTGGATGGAAAGATTATCATGATAGTCCTGTGGTACCGTGGATTCAGTGCAGCGGATTTTGATGTTCGGTTCCGTATACCTCGCCATCCAGTGACGCTAGTTTTTCCAGGTCTTGCTGCTGAGCTGCGGCCGATTGTTGTCAGGGACCTGGGCTCCCATTTTGGCTGGATTATGCACGACACTTTTGCCGACGTGGTGACTACGGCAGGAGCCCCTCGAGTCCGTGTGGCTATGGTGGATCCTGTGACTCTCCCTGCAGTGATCGAGATCGTGACAGATGCCGGCAGCATCACCCAGAGCATGGTAGTCATCGGACAGCCAGGCCAGTGCCTGAGGTGCAACAGCTTTGGGCACTTGGCGGCTGCTTGTCCACGTTTCACCAGCTCTTCTCGGCCTCCCCCACCCCCGCCCCCGCCCCCTCCGCCCCCTCCCCCCCCCTCCGACGGATAGCCACGTCAGGAGGAGCCGAGGCAGCCGGAGTCTGGTCCAGAGTTAGTGGGCGGTTGGACTGAGGTTAGAAGGAAAAGAGGAAAGAACAAGAAGATTTCGGATAAAGGCAAGGAGGTAGAGGTTACCCATCCTGCAGCAGCACCTCAGAGACCTGACAGGCAGCCACCCCAGGGACTTGGGAGAGCTTCTTCTTCGACGGTAGCCCACCCTTCACAGCCTCAGATCCCCCTCTCTTCCGCTCCCCCGCCCCTTTCCACTCAGTCCCAGCCCCAGCCCCTTTCCACTCAGTCCCAGCCCCTTCTCCAGTTTCACCCCCCTTCTCTCGACCCGCAGCTTCAGCCCCTGCCTCTTCCTCCTCAGTCTCCTCCTCCTCCTTCTCAGCCCCAGTTCCAGATGCATCCCCATCCCCCTCCCCCCGTCTCTCTCGACTCTCCTGCAGAGTTAGTTGCACCGATGGCTTCCCAGCCGAGGGCAGCCCCCGCTCCTCCTCCTCCACCTCCTCTGCTAGTCGCCTCCGTGGAGTCTGAGTCGCCTACCCCCCAGCCTCCTCCCCCCCCCCCTCCACTGGCAGGACACTCGGAGTCTACACCACCACTGGAGCAAGCTTCTCTGTCCGCTAGCCCCTCAGTGGCAGACTCTGATGGGTCTCAGCTTCAGGAGAGAGAGCTTCCTCGAGACTTTTACAGATCTGGCCCCTGGGACTACTTGGATGTGGCCGACCTCGGGACCTTCCCGGCTTGTCTCGACATCAGTATCTTCCTGCTCCGCAAAGGGGCGGATGGGAAGATTGCCGCCTTGGCCCCTAGGGATGGCCCTAGCTTTGCTTTCACATTCCTCAGCGACGGCACTGAGACCTGGACAGACGACTCGGTCTGGGAGGCTCTCAGAGAGCAGACGCATGCTCAGGTTTGCTCTTGGATAGGCCCGTCCGGTGGGCAGCTTCTCGAGACTCAGTGGTCCGAGGGCGACGTGCGCCTGTGGTGGCGTTGGGCCGCCAAACGCTTTCGACTGATTGTGATCCTCGGGCCTCCCCTGTCATGGCCCCTCCCCCAGGATGTCAGAGCCTGGTCCCCTCAGAAACTCCGAGCCTTCTACGGGATGACTACTTCAGAGATCTCGAACTGGCTCGAGAAAGCATTTGCTCATGGCACCAAAGGCCTCTCGCCTTTGCTGAAGGTGTTGAAGAACGGGCAGGACGACCCCGCCTCCCCTTCCAAACCTTCTCATAAGCGGCAGTGCCTCCACTCCAAAATGTTAGCTTCTTCATCGACTTCGACCGCGAGCAGACAGTTGTTCGCAGCCTCCTATTCCTCACCATGAGCCTACACCTCGTATCCTGGAATGTGAACGGGTTTCACTCTTCTGGCACCCATGGTCCCAGGAAGCTCATTTTGCAACAGGAACTTCAGCCAGCAGTGATTGGTCGTTTGGATGTACTTCTGCTCCAGGAGCACAAGCTTTCTGTGGCTCATTCCCGTAGCTGCGGGAAGGTTCTCCCTGGACGTTCCGACACTTATTGGGAGCCCTCGATTGGCGCACAGGGGAGGAGTGGAGGTGTCTGTACTTTCTTGTGCGAGCAGTTAGCCCAGGGAGTTTTCGGTCATGGCACGTTGATCCCAGGCCGTGCCCTTTGGGTAGGCCTGGAACTGGAGGATTCCAAAATAGGAATCCTCAACATTTATGCTCCCACAGACCTTCGGTGCAGAGCCACCTTCTAGAGGACACTTACAGGGATTCTTCCAGACATGGATTCATGGATTGTTGGAGGTGACTTCAACAATCTGGAGACCTTGGAGGACTAGCAAGGTAGAGGTCCGGAGTTTACAGGTATGGCTCAGGCAGAGCAGTCCGCTTGGGACTCTTTCATCTTCGCGACAGGAGGTAGGGACAGTTGGAGAGACCCGTCCTTCCGGCGTTGGCACGGGAGCCTGGACTTCTCGTGGGGCTTCCGCAGGGAAGGAGGAAGACTCCTGGAGAGGCTGGATAGATTTTATGTCAGTGATTGGGCCATTAGCAGAGGCGGTCAGGTAGGTATAGTTCCAGGGACGACACTTTCCGACCATGCGTCTGTGCTCCTATCATTAGACTCGGTAGCCCAGGCCCTTCCCCCCGTTCATGCTGGATTCCCGACTCCATTTTCTCGAGGGTGGACGTGCGCAGCAGTATCTGCAGTCTATGGGACAGAGATTGGGGTGAGTGCGTGGATCTGGTTGATTCGGTGGTGCAGGCTTTGCAGGAGTCCAGCCAGATTTGCCAGCTCGCAGCCCTACAGGTTCGACAGGAGTGGTGGGGCAGAGAGAGAGCTCTTCGGAGGGACCTCGCCTCCATTCACAGCGACTCCAGCAGGCAGCCCCGAGCTCGGAGGAGCTTCAGATCCAGGCCCTTCGAGCCAGAGCCCTTCTTGAGGAGACCCTCCAGCGCCAGTCAGAGTTTTCCTATCACGCCTCTCTCTCCTTCTGGGCTCGGAAGGGTGACCGGATGAGCAGGGAGTTCTTCAGGACGCATGGCCAGAGAGCAGCAGGTGATCAGCTCTGGAGTCTCAGGACAGCAGAGGGGCACATTGTTACGGATCCGGGTGAGGTCATGGGGTTGGCTACCGACTTCTATAGGACTCTTTTCCAGCAGGAGCCACTTGCCCCCCTCGCACTCGACGCTCTCGGGAGGAGGTGTGGAGGCACATTCCATCCCTGGTCCAGCCCAGCATGTAGGCGACGTTGTTGGCACCGTTCACTACGGATGAGATGTTGGAGGCCTTGATGGCCATCGACGGGCAGAAGTGCTCGGGCGAGGATGGGGTATCCCGGGCATTCTTCACCTCCTTCTGGGATTAGATCCATCAGCCCCTCCTAGTAGCTCTTCAAAGGATTTTCAGCAGCGGTTATATGCCAGAGAGCCTCTCCTCGGGACTGATTTGCCTCATCCCGAAGGGAGGAGATAGACAGGAGATCCGTTAGTGGCACCCGATCACCTTACTTACCACTGCTTACAAAATCCTTGCCAAGATGATCAGCGCCAGAGTTTGGCCTCTACTTCCAGACCTCATTCATGACACTGAGATAGGCTTTGTCCAGGATCGCAGCATCCTGGATAATGTCTTCACCTTCTCAGAGGCAGCGGAGTGGGCTCAGCACAGTGGGTCACACCTAGCCATCCTACTTCTCGACTTTGAGAAGGCCTACGATCGGTCCTTTCTGGAGGGGACCCTGGAGCGACTAGGTTTCCCAGCAGGATGGATTCAGGGTATTTCAGCATTGTACAGGACAGCTTCTAGCAGGGTCATCATTGGCGGCAGGATGGGTGAGCGTTTTCGTCTAGAGAGATCAGTGCGTCAGGGCTGCCCCCTGGCTCCTTACCTGTTTCTCTTCTTCGCTGAGGCTATGACATACTACCTTCGGGTGAGATCTACTGGGCTCAGGGGTGTTCGCCTCCCACTCTGGGAGGACACGGAGCTCCTGGACTTGGAGTATGCGGATGACACAGCACTGTATGTCCAGGATGATGAGATGATGCTGGAGAGGGTGAGGATGGCCCTAGAGATCTCTTGTTCGGCTGCCGGTGCGAAAATCAACTGGAACAAATCAGTTGGTTTTCTCACAGACCCCGGGGCGTGCTCTCAGTGGGGGAGGTTTTTGGGTTTCAAGTGGATTCCGTGGGGACAGACAGCTAGATATCTTGGTTTTCAGGTCAGCCTGGATATCACGCCAGCTCAGCAGTTTCTCGGTGCTAGATTCCATCCGACGGAAGCTGGCTTTCTGGAGCACTGCTAAGCTCTCCCTTGCAAGTCATGCCCTGGTAGTCAACCAGGTCCTCCTAGCCACGGCCTTGTATGTGGCTTCCTATTGGTGTTTCTCGAGATCCAGTGTGGCACAGCTTAGGAAGTTGGTTCGGAACTTCCTTTGGTCCGGGGAGGATGGCCTCAGAGATACCAGAGCCAGGGTTGCTTGGCAGACAGTCATTCTTCCGCAGGACGAGGGAGGCCTGGGGGTCATCAATCCAGAGCTTCAGAGTCAGGCCCTGTTAGGCAAGCTAGTCATCCGCAGTTTGACCCCAGGGGGGCAAACGTGGAAGATGTTACTTCAGCAGGGGGTCGGTTCTTGTGTCCCGCGCCGAGGTGGAGAGTGGCTTCCGTCCCTCAGGTGGATCTTCACTTCCGCCCCGCTTACTCAGCCCCGTTCCCCACTCGTTCGTAGCCTCCTCATGGTGTGGAGGCGGCTCCGCCTCAGTCTCATTCAATCCCTTCCTAGCTATCAGGAGGAGATCGATCGCCAGCCGCTTATTTGGAACGATCAGGTCAGAGATGCCGAGGGCCTTCAGTTGGGGGAGAGATCACACATCAGGTGGGACGGCTGGATGCGGGGGCTAGCCCGGTCCCTTCGAGAGTTTGGAGGGACACGTACAGACATTTGGAGACGGCTGATCTTGCAGACGCAGCTGGAGGTGCCCGTGGAGCCCAAGCGAGACGTACAGAGATCGACGGTGCGATTCCAGCTGATTGGTTGGTTCCACCTGAGCTTCAGATCCTCATGCCAGGTGATGACCGTTGGCTGGGACAGTTCACCCCCCGTGGCATCCCACTGGTGGTCGCAGGGCGGATGGACAACTCCTCTATTTCCTTCTTCGCAGTTTTGGGGGATAGGCGACTCAGTAGAGAGGATGTGCTCATCGACCCCCTACTCCCATGGCAGAGGATTCGGGTCGTAGGCCTTGTGGGGAAGGTGTGGCGGACCGACCCATTTGCATAGAGCAGGATCAGCTGCAGCTTTGGCGTCTCTGGCTCTGGGAGGGGCAGGCCTTGTCAGAGCTTGATTGGGACCCAGGAGAGTGGAGATGGCCAGAGATTGCGACAGGTCAGGGGCCGACCTCCTTCTTTGCCTACAGCACGACTTTGGGCAAGCCAGTTCTAGGGAGGATGCAGAGCCGCCCTCCCACCCAGCGGCCCAGTTGGTATGCACAGGGTATTTCCAGGTTCTTTTTGCAGGCCTTCTGGAAGGCCTTGTGGGAGAGCTGGCGGCCGCGGAAGATCTCCTACTTCCTGTGGCTTCTTGCCCACAAAGGTCTTCCAGTGGGGAGTTGGTTGAGGCAGATTGGATAGGAGGACGTTGCCAGATCTGTCATGAGGATGAGGAGTCACCAAAACACTGCCTATGGAGTTGCACTCACGCCCAGGAAGTGTGGTGGTGGACTTTCGGGATCCTTACTCGCGCAGCACGTTTTGCTGGTGCAGCACCGCACCTGGTTTTCATCATTTATTCCAGGACTGTCAGCAGGACCCCACATTCCTTATTACACAGGGGACGTGGGGGCCGCTCGAGAGTATCCCACAGCACCTGGTAGAGGCCGGCATAGGAGCTCAGGAGAGGCAGCCAGTCTGGGAGATTATCAGCAGCATCGCAGGTTGGCACATCTGGACCTCGCGCTGCGCGCAGATCCTCGGTGGCACCTCCTTATCGACTGCCCAGATCATGATTGACATCTGGAGTGAGATTATACATACCCTCAGAGGCCAGTGGGACCAGATACAGGGGGACTCCCGGGCCGGTAGGGAGAAGCGGAAATGCTTCCTCCGGGTTTGGGACACACAGGGCCTCTTCTTCGAGCAGGCTTCGCAGGGCCTTCGGTGGCGCTACTCACCACCTCTCTAGCTGTTCACTCACACTCGCCTTATCCCTCTGTGAGAGAGAGCTTTACTTTTGTTATCTTTTTGGGCTGCGTCCGATTTGTGAATGCAGCCCGTCAGCTACAATGCTAACCTCTTGTATCTTGTTCTCGAAGTAATATAATTAGCACTGTTTTTTCCGAAAAAAAAAAAAAAACAATGGATATCAATGAGTTGCTACAAATGGTGGGTGTGAAGAATCAAGTGTCCCATCCCCACATTATAGACCTAATGTGATTTTCCATGGATGCCAAAGAAAGGCTATTATCGTAGTGAATGCCATAACATTACTCGAGTCACTATTGTGGGAGAATCAAACTGAATAGATTTAAACTTGTGGAAGTTCTTGACCTTAGAATATCTCCCCAACAGTATCCAATATGTTGCTAAAAGGTATAAATTCAAGAATATAGCCAAAGAGTTCATGCAGTAATTTGCAAAACCAACTATCATCATTTATGGAAGATGACTCTAATCAAGCATAAAATTGTATGACTTTCATAACTTGCAAAAATGCCAATGTTATAGTGTTATGATGCATACAAATCCTTACAATGTTTAGGAAAGAAGGATTGATCTATAAGGTTCAATTCAATATCAAAAGCCACATAACATGCTAAACCCTCATATTGAGGCCCGTTTTGTCCTTTAGAAAGGGAATAATATGAGCATTCCATTGCTTCTCCTTTTTTTCTCTATTCTTTCAAGAAACCTTGTGAGGACCAGTTTTAGATGTGATATAACCCAAGATATAAGACATAAGTTTGAGTATATTGATACCAATTTCGTCCTTAAAATTATGGCATGCTTAAGGTTGAAGTGATAGATTTGGTTTATGCAAACATCACTACTACTAGATGTTCGAGTGCCCTGCTTCTATATCCCTGTGGTGTAAGATGATAAGGGCAATCATGATACCATAGGAAATGGTGATCTTTGTGGACATATGGGTCCATTCTTGGTGCATGGTTTCAGCATCCTGTGGATTAGCATTCATAGTAACATTTATTAGTTTCAATTTGCACGTTTATTAATGTAAATTCTTCATATGTGCTAATTTATGCATATGTTGTTTCTAATTTCTTTATGGATTTAGAAAATGGATAGTTCGAAAGGAGAAAAATGGTTGGATGTGACACCGGAGAACAAGAATGCCCATATTTGCATGTGGTTGCTATGTGTGTGAAGGAAAAATGCACAATGGACATCCGCATCCGTATATCCCATCGTCGGATCAGCACCAAACTTTTCAAGGGTCTTAGAAAAATTGGTCTTAATGTACTTCCAAAGTATCAGGTGGATCGGATGCTGTTTGTGCCACTGAGAGCAAGAATGCACATACTCGCACGTGGATGCTACGCGATATGAGGGAAAATTTTGCAATGGACACCGACATCCATATATCACACCATCGGATCAGCACCAAACTTTGCAAGGGTCTTAAAACAAGGTGTTCTAATGTCCTTGCAAAGTGTAATGTGCATTGGAAGCCACATGTGACACTGGGGAACAAGAATGCCCATATTTGCATGTGGATGCTATGTATGTGAAGGAAAAATGTACAATGGCCATCTGCATCCATATCTCCCACCGTCAGATTAGCACCAAACTTCGCAAGGGTTTTGCAAAAATTGATTCAATGTCCTTCCAAAGTATCAAGTGGATCAGATGCTGTATGTGACACCATGGAACAAGAATGCACATATTCGCACGTGGATGCTACGCCATATGAAGGAAAAATGTGCAACAGACACCGACATCCATATATTCCACCATCGGATCAGCACCAAACTTTGCAAGGGTCTTAAAACAAGTTTTTGTAATTTCCTTGCAAAGTGTAAGGTGCATTGGATGCCGGATGTGCCACCAGGGAACAAGAATGCTCATATTCGCATGTGGGTGCTATGTATATGAAGGAAACAAGTGCAACAAACACCGATGTTCATATACCACACTATTAGGTCAGTACCAAACTTTTCAATGGTCTTAAAACAAGTTGTTTTAATGTCCTTGCAAAGTGTAAGGTGCATTGGATGTCAAAAATGTGACACCAAGAATCAGAATGCCCATATTTGAATGTGGATGCTATGTATGTTAAGGAAAATTTCACAATGGACATTCGCATCCATATATCCCACCATCTTATCAGCTTCAAAATTTGCAAGGGTCTTAGAAGAGTTGGTTTTAATGTCCTTCCAAATTATTAGCTGGATCAGATGCCATATGTGCCACTGGGGTGCAAGAATGCACATATTCCCACATGGATGCTACGCAATATGACGGAAAAATGTGCAACGAGCATAGACATCCGTATATTCCACCGTTGTATCAGCACTAAAATTTTAAAGGGTCTTAATAAAAGTTTTTTTAATGTCTAAAAAAGTAAGTTGCATCGGATGCTCAATGTGCCACTAGGGAACAAGAATGCTCATATTCGCATGTGGATGCTATCTATATGAAGGAAACAAGCGCAACGGACACCGAGATCCATATACCACAACATTGGATCAACATCAAACTTTTCAAGGCTTTTAAAACAAGTTGTTC
Organism: Dipteris shenzhenensis; assembly: GCF_047967505.1. Taxonomy (NCBI): domain Eukaryota; kingdom Viridiplantae; phylum Streptophyta; class Polypodiopsida; order Gleicheniales; family Dipteridaceae; genus Dipteris; species Dipteris shenzhenensis. The sequence continues at coordinate 14,069,808 of NC_141608.1, forward strand.
TAATGTCCTTGCAAAGTATAAGGTTCATTGGATGCCAAATGTGACACCGTGGAGTTCGAATGCCCATATTTGCATGTGGATGCTATGTATGTGAAGGAAAAATGCACAATGGACATCCGCGTCTGTATATCCCATCGTCAAATCAGCTCCAAAATTTTAAAGGGTATTTGATTTTTTTTAAAAATGTCCGTGGAAAGTGTAATGTGCATAGGATGCCGGATGTGCCACCAAGGAACAAGAATGCTCATATTCACATGTGGATGCTATGTATATAAAGGAAACAAGTGCAACAGACACCGACATCCTTATACCACACTATCAAATCAGCACTAAACTTTGAAAGGGTCTTAAACAATTTTGTTTTAATCTCCTTGCAAAGTGTAAGTGCATTTGATGTGACACTGGGGAACAAGAATGCCCATATTTGCGTGTGGATGCTGTGTATGTGAAGGAAAAATGCACAATGGACATCTGCATCTGTATATCCCACCATCGGATCAGCTCAAACTTTGCAAGGGTCTTTTAAAAAATGGTTTTAATTTCCTTCCAAATTATCATGTTAATCAGATGCCATATGTGCCACCATGAGCAAGCATGCACATATTCGCACATGGATGCTACTTGATATGAAGCAAAAATGTGCAATGGACATCGAGATCCGTACACCACACCACTGGATCAGCACCAAAATTTGCAAGGGTCTTAAAACAAGCTGTTTTGATGTCCTTGCAAAGCGTAAGGTACATTGGATGCCACATGTGACACTGGGGAACATGAATGCCCATATTTGCATGTGGATGTTATGTATGTGAAAGAGAAATGCACAATGGACATCCGCATCCGTATATCCCACCATCGATTGCAAGGGTATTGAAAAAATTCGTTTTAATGTCCTTCCAAAGTATCAAGTTGATCGGATGCCATATGTGACGTCGTGGAGCAAGAATGCACATATTCGCACGTGGATGCTACACTCGATATGAAGGAAAAATGTGCAATGGACACCGACATCCACATATTCCACCATCAGATTAGCACCAAAATTTGCTAGGGTCTTAAAACAAGTTGTTTTAATGTCCTTGCAAAGTGTAAGGTGCATTGGATGCCGGATGTGCCACCAGGGAACAAGAATGTTCATATTCATGTCTGGATGCTATGTATATGAAGGAAACAAGCACAATGGACACCGACATCCATATACCACACTGTTAGATCAGCACCAAACTTTGCAAGGGTCTTAAAACAAGTTGTTTTAATGTCCTTGCAAAGTGTAAGGTGCATTGGATGTCGGATGTGACACTGGGGAATTAGAATGCCCATATTTGCATGTGGATGCTATGTATGTGGAGGAAAAATGCACAATGGACATCTGTATCCGTATATCCCACCGTTAGATCATCTCCAAACTTTGCAAGAGTCCTTTTTTTTTAATTTTCATGGCTAGAAGCACACCGATGCATGTATTTCAATGCTCATGCATGATGCATGGTGAACAACTATCCATTCCAAGCCATGTATAGATGGGCATGATACTTTGCATAGGCATTGAAATTGCCTTGTTTTAGGCTTGTACAAAGTATCACTCCCAAAAAATACCATTTTTATGGTTAGAAGCACACCAATGCATGTTTTTCAATGCTCATGCATGATGCATGGTGAAAAACTAGGAAATATCCATTCCAAGCCATGAAAATGACATGAGATGGTCATGATACTTTGCACAGGCCATGAAATCACGTATTTTAAGGCTTTTACAAAGTTTCATGTCCATAAAATACCATTTTCATGGCTACTAGAAGCACATCAATGCATGTTTTTCAACACTCATGCATGATGCATGGTGAAAAACTAGGAAATATCCATTCCAAGCCATGCAAAGGACATCATATGGCTATGATACTTTGCACAGACATTAAAATTACTAAGTTTAAGGCTTGCTCAAAGTATTTTGTCCATCAAATACCATTTTCAAGGCTACAAGCACACCAATGCATGTTTTTGAATAATGATGCATGATGCATGGTGAAAAACTAAGAAATATCCATTCCAAGCCATGAAAATGACACCAAATGGCCATGATATTTTGCACAAGCCTTGAACTCATCCATTTTACTGCTTGCACAAAGTATGATGCTTATCAAATGTCATTTGCATGGCTAGAAGTTGACAGATGCATGTTTTTCAATGACCATGCTTGATGCATGGTGCGAAACTAGGAAATATCCAATGAAAATGACATTGAATGGCCATGATTCTTTGCATAGGACTAGAAATCACCTGGTTTGGGGCTTTTGAAAAATATCATGCACATATAATACCATATGCATGGCTAGAAGTACAACGATGCATGTCTTAAAGGGTGTAAGGTGTGGTAAAAAAGGAAATATGATTTAAAAAAGTCAACACACACCCTAAAACAAGGCCTCCCAGGCTACAAGATTTTGTAATCCAATACAAGTCCTCATTTATTAAACCTAGTAAGAAATTAGAAGTGAGAGATGAGAGAAGTACTAAAGTTTTAGGAAATGCAAAAACAAAGGAAAACTTTGTTTTTGTTGGTATAGGTGCCAGTATATACTGATGCCTATACTGACTCAGATAAACTTTCAAAAAGCAAACCCAAATGCCTCTGTTTTTGCCACACCTCTCTTGTTTGAGATCTTGCCAACTTTTTGCCTCTTCCCCATGACCTTTCCACCATCTCCCTACCCTCCCTTACCATCCGTACACCACCCACACCACTGTGGGCCCACTCCCCTCCACTCCAAGCTTGAAGAAGAAGATTTCTATTTTGGGAACTAAAGAAGTCGATGATATTCTAAGTGGTTTGTCTTCAAATTTCTTCTTCTAGCTAAGCTTCCCAACCATTTCATCTGCATTAGAATAATCTTTAGAATCTGCATTGTGTGTTTACACATTTCTTATGTCTTTGTGGTTGCACAAAAGGCAAATATGAGATTTTTCTACGGCTCATTGGAGATGCTACCAAAATTTTCCAATTACTTGCTTGCTTGATATTATTGCATCTTGTTGCTTGCTTGCTTGCTTTCTTGACTTCATTGCTTTCTTGGTATCTTGTCATCTTGTTTGTGTTCTTTCATTTCTCTTGTTTGTTCTTTCATTTCTCTTGTTTGTTTTGATTACTTTGTTGCTTGACATTGTTGCTTTTTACTCATTGCTTGATTTGTAGCATAATCTTTAGCACTCATGCACAATGCATGGTAAGAAATTTGAAAATACACATGCCCAACCATGAAATTGATGCATGATCCCCATCAAACTTTGAAAGCACAAGGGTTTTTATCTTGTTGAAGCTATGTAAAGTATCATGCCTATCAGACACATGTAGATATGCTAGAAGCACTCATGCATGATGCATATTTAAGAATTGTGAAAACATGCTCATTCTATGTACCTGTATGTCTTCTTCTTAGATGGTAACTTTCCCATTTTTAGCACTTTAGCTAGACCACACAAGCCTCTTATTCACTACAATGTGACTCTAGATATTTGCTCCTTAGACATGGAGGTGATGGCTTGTTTGTCCTTCACCCATTTACTCCGTGTGGATGATGGTGTGATGTTGATGAGATGACTTCAATTGGTCCTTGTGCTGCATCTTTCTTTGTTAACCTAAATTTGTGGGGTAACTCCCATTGTGCCATACGATAAATGATAAGCATAAACATCATGTAGTTTCCCATGCTATTTTCATAGTGGTTGGTGTAGCTCCCCTTGAAGAAATAGGACACCCAGTTTGTGGGATGCCATTGTGGATTGTACAGCTTGATAAGCATATTGGGTGTAATGATGTTGTGGTGCTATATCATATTGACTTTGTTTAGAAACTACACCACTCTAGCCAACTTGATGAGGCTTGATATTTGGATCTCATCAAAGGGCATGCCTCCTTTGTGCTTCCTAGTTTAATAATCAACCACTTCACATAGCTTGGCATCAAGCATTGTATAATTCTGTAGTCATCTACCTAGGATAGGAAAACAAAAGGATGCCCATACATAATCAATATGGAAGCGGTAATAGGCAAGGTTGGTTCGTTGTGTTGAGGAGATGTGGTGTTAGAGTTGATGTCGTAGTTTGACAAGAACTCTACGATGATGTCCATGTTGAGATGGAAGGGAATTGAATTGGTCATAAATTGAATACCCAACATGCTTAAGTGTGGGAGCACCTCAAGGTCATGGAGGCCTAATAGCATGCTGGGCTTTGATAATATATCTAGTACTCCTCAATGGCACTATGTCTCTACTTGGAGTGGATTATCTAACCGCCCTAAGCAGTGATCCAGTTGGCTCCCAAGGGGGAGTGCACCGATTGTAGGATGGAAAGCTACCTTTAGATGGGTGCGACCTCTAGATCCTCATGGGATAATGTCCCAGCTAGATTGGTTGGTAGACTAGTAGACCGAGGTTGTCAATTCATCGGCCTATTCCTCCTCAGAGACATGGTACAACATGGAGATTGAAATGGTATGGGAGGATGATGCCACATGATTGGGAAGTGGTGTAAGAGGTTGGGGGTGTTCTATGAGGATATCATGTTCGAAATCAAATGGCTGGTCTAGGTTCATTGGGGAAAAATAAGATTTTAAATTTGCAATGACGGAATCAATGGATCGAGAGGATTAGGAGGACATTCAAAGAGTTGATTGGAGATAAGGAGCAGGTTGGAATGAAAGGCTAAATGTAGGCTAGAATTCTTTGGAAATGTTGACAAAGTCTAGCTGAAATTGTTAATGCAGTGAGGGGGTACAACCTGGCTTGTTTATGTAGAATTCCCTAGTGCTATGATCGTTGTGTTACCATCCATGCATTAGCAGTTGCATTGCTCTGTTAGTAGTATTACAATGGGGTCACTGTATTGTTCATAAAGCTGCAAGAGTCACTCCATTAGGCTCAATATAGCAGTGTTGCTACATTAGCAATAGTGGGGTCATCGATTGTTGTGTTAACCTTAATGTAGTGACTTACATTGGGGTCACTGCATTGTTCATAAAGCTGTAAGAGTCTCTGTGTTAGGCTCAATGTGGTGGGGTTGCTACGTTAGCAATAGTGGGGTCATCGATTACTGCGTTAACCTTAATGAGGTGACTTATCGCCCCACTAATTTTTGAAGTGTCCATCATCTTATTTTGATTTTGGGAGTAGAGAATGTACTTTATATGAAGTAAAAGTACTCCTGAATTACTACTGGTGCATGAATATTTCTTTAACCCATAAGTCCTAGGATCAACAAACCCGTCTCTTTTTTTCATGCTTTGTGAAAAAATAAAAGCACGACCATGGCATTTGCTATTTTTATGGTAGGCAGCCTAAAGAGATGTTTTGCTTTTATTCCACCTCCTTGAGCCACGTGTACGAATGTGGTCTGTGTTAGAATCCAAGAGCATGTGCCTAGCGTGCCCCCCGCCAAGACCGCTAGCACCTCACGGAAGTGCACAACCTTCATGGCCACTACGGAGGCTCTGGCATGTGTGTATGGCAGGTCCCCACCCCTGCCATAAGGCACCCTTGCCTAGCCAGCCCTCCAACCTCCACAAAAGGCAAGCTTGGGGGAATTGAAGATAGGAGGGGCAACTTGGACTATTTATGTCCCTTCATCTTCCACACACCTTTGTATGTGGGATAATTCAACCCTTTCTCCTTCTTCTTATCCCCTTTGTCCATGAGAGATTTGCACCTCCAACACCCCCCTCCAATCGATCATGGAGAGAGGTGGCCAGGGATCAGACCCGGGCTCTGATACCATGTAAGAAAATAGTACGCAGCGGAAGATAACAACAAAACGCAAGTACACGATGGAAAGCTGGAGAGAATACAAAAAATTCTGATATACCAAACTGCTGATACAACTGATGGTTGGCTGTCCACCCGTGCGCTCTACAGACAGAGCTTCGATGGTGATCTAGACAGATGCTGGACGGAGGACTATGAGCGTGAAGAACTGGTGATCTGATGATAGGGGGTGGCCACTTATATAGTGTAAGTGGTTGACGGTCGGCCCTGTAATAGGCAGTCGGCCTAATAGACAGTCGGCCTGGAAGACCAACCGACCCTTCAGAAAACATGCCGTCGGGCAGATGAAGGATCGCGCATAGGTCATACCGTCGGGCCTGGGGCTACCGGCAGCCCCCGGACCCTGCCACTGGGGGCTTTGCCCCCAGACCCCCACCGGGGGCCTGCGCCCCCCGGACCCCCTGCTATCGGGGGGGCTATCGCCCCCCCGAACCCCCCCTTTGTGCAGACGGGTATCTACTCTTGGCTCCTAAGCCATCTCATAACCATCTGGTCTACTCTAAGACCCCTTCCAGTGTCTAAACTGGGGATCCCTCCCAATATCTGATACCCATCATGGCTTCTCCTCATATGGGGGCCTTACAACATTGGGTACACAGAATATTGGTGGGTTACATGAGAGGTGGACATTTGAGCTAACTCTAACACCCCCCCTCAATGTTCACCCGAAGATGAACTATGTGATCGGACCAATGCCGAGTCGATGTAGATGCCGCAACAATAAATCACTCCCAAGAGCCTTCGTGAAGATGTCTGCGCAATTATCCTCTGTGGGACAATACTCCAGCTCTATGACTCCATCCTCGATGAGCTCTCGTACGTAGTGATACTGGATCTCTATGTGCTTTGTACGAGCATGGAACACAGGATTCTTTGCAATGGCCATGCAACTCTGATTGTCGCATTTCAGAACCGTCGCATCTTCGATTGGAACTCCTATGTCTTGCAGGATCCTCCTTAGCCAAACTGCTTCACAAGCAGCAATGCATGCTGCCTTGTACTCAGCTTCCGTCGAAGATAGTGCCACTGTTGGTTGCTTCTTGCTAATCCAAGAGAACACTCCTGAACCAAGTGAGAAACAATATCCAGAAACTGACTTTCTAGAATCACAATCTCCCGCCCAATCTGAGTCACAGTAACCCGCCAAGGTCTTCCCTGCTCTGTAGGTAATGCCATACTCCAGTGTACCTTTCACGTACTTTAGCACACGCATCCCTGCTTTCCAATGGTTCTCTCGAGGTTGATTTGAGAACCTACTAAGTACACCAACTGCAAAACTGATATCAGGTCTAGTGTTGCACAGAAAAATGAGACTCCCCACAAGTTTCCTATACTCCTTGATGTCGACAAGTGGTGATGCATCCTCCACTGAGAGCTTACCATTCACCTCCATGGGAGAGACCACGTCCTTACACTCGGTCATATCGAATGCCTTCAAGATCTCGCGAGCATATCTCTGCTGAGAGATGAAAATCCTGCCAGGTTTTTGCCAAACCTCAATGCCGCGGCAAAAGTGCATGAGCCCCGACGGTATGACCTATGCGCGATCCTTCATCTGCCCGACGGCATGTTTTCTGAAGGGTCGGTTGGTCTTCCAGGCCGACTGTCTATTAGGCCGACTGCCTATTACAGGGCCGACCGTCAACCACTTACACTATATAAGTGGCCACCCCCTATCATCAGATCACCAGTTCTTCACGCTCATAGTCCTCCGTCCAGCATCTGTCTAGATCACCATCGAAGCTCTGTCTGTAGAGCGCACGGGTGGACAGCCAACCATCAGTTGTATCAGCAGTTTGGTATATCAGAATTTTTTGTATTCTCTCCAGCTTTCCATCGTGTACTTGCGTTTTGTTGTTATCTTCCGCTGCGTACTATTTTCTTACAGTCTGTTGATGTAAATTGGTTTTTTTTTTGTGGGCCGTTGATGTAACCATGAAGGTTTTATTCAAAAAATTAAAAAAACATGTGGTTGCTTTTAAAAAGCAAAAAACCATATACATGCTTTTCACTATAAACTTATATAAATGATTGAACAAACTTCTAAGCTAGAGCGCAACTTGTTCTGTTGTAACTACGTGAAGAATTCCCTTACAAGATTTTGTGGGGGAAAGAGCACCAACAATAACAGTGTCTAGGTTTGTAATCTTCCTTCCCATCTAGCTTTGTTTTTGCAAGAGATGAAAATTCTTGATACATAACTTTGTTGTTGACAATCCAATGTAAGAACACGGCTGACTGTGTGCAAAGAGATTTTGGATTTTCGTGCAAAGTTTAAGGATTCTGTATGCGCCTTGCCCATGCAGATTTTCATCTCTTTTGTCTGGCTTGTAATTCCATGTTGCAGACGGATGTAACCTCATCTGTATGCTACAAGCTCTTTCATGTAAATTCACTCATTTTTTGGCTTATAAATTCATGTTGCAGACTAATGTGAGCTCGACTGTGAGTTGGTATGGTGTGAGGTATCTTGTTTTATGAATATCATGTCGTAATTGCTTCTTATGTCATCATCAAGAATGTTCCAAATGATTTGTTGTTTTGAGAATATATTGTGCTCGATCGCGCGGTGAATTTTTTATAGGTGAAAGAATCCCATCAGAAAGATTTCTTCCAAAAAAGCCTATGACGTGGCTGGAATACCACCCCCAGCTCAAGATTTGCATGAATTCTTTGCAAGGAAAGAGCGCCCACAAAGCTAGAAAGTGGAAAAAGAACACAATAAATAAAAACGGAGGAGATCCATGTAGTTCAAGTTGATCTCACATTCAAAGATCTGCTGAAATAGTCGATGATTCAGAGCTAATGTAGTTTAATTTCCTTGGATATCTGAGTGGCATGAATCGAAGGGAGATAGGGAGAGACTACTGCGAATGTTGCTCTTGAGGATGTAGGCAAGCAAGGACGGGCTTGAGGCCCTAAGATAGAGACAACTGAAGAGGAGGAGTTGTAGGAGATGGCTGATGATTGAAATTGTCGAGGAGAGGCAACCCACAAAACTCGACATACAGGACAACGTGCATGGATCTGAAGGTAGGGGAAGACAAACGAGTAGCACAAGGGCTAGAGAAGAGAGAAACTAGAGAGCAAGGTTGAATGGGAGAGCATGGATGAAAGGGGGAGGCAAGGTTGACACCAGCGAGCTCTATGCTCACAACTTTCCTCCTTCAGAATGTGCTTTTTTAGATGTAAGTTAGTGGCTTTGTGGATCAACTTCTTTCAGCAAGCATCGAGAATCGATGCCATGGTCTACTACAACCCAGTGGTCTTCTCGAAGGCAGGGATGACAAGTAAGATAGCGATGCTGGGAGTGACAGCAGGGGTAAGAGTGGTGAAGCTTTACTCATACCTTTGCTCTACATGTGCTCATGGCACCACAACTCTCAACAAATGGACTAGGAGAGGGATACGAGAATCTAGTCCAAAGTATTGCCATTCAATGGCAAATTTCGACACTAGAAGAACTTCAATCAGTTCTACTTGGTGAAGAACTCAAAACTCAAGCTATTCAAGCTCGAAAAGGTCATTCTAATGATTAGGCATTCATAGCTCCAGACAGAAGCAAAGGCAGAGGCAAAGGCAGAGGAAGATCATACCAAAAAAGTGGTCATCATCAGCAACAAAATCAAAATCAGCATCAACATGAGCATTAGCATCATCCTCAGTAACAACAGAATCAGCAAAGAGGAAATCATTCCAACCGAGGAAGATTTCAAGGACGATGGAATGCATCCACCAATGTGTCAAACATTCAGTGCAACCACTGTCACAAGTTTGGACACCATGAAAGAGATTGCCGCAAGAAGCAGTACGCCCAAGGCGGTCAATCTAGCAGTAATCAAAGGAATTCTCGAGGCAGAGGAAATCATCATGGTGGACATTCTAGTCACAGTCATTTTACAAATGAACATGGAAATATGTTTATTGCAAGCGAGGAATTTCATCAAACTGATACAGTGTACCTAGACGTGTACCTAGACACTGATTTCAATCCCAAAGAGGATTTCAGCTATCAAGTCGACCAAGTTGAACAGGATCCTTGGTACATCGAAAGTGGTGCATCATCTCACATGGCAAATCATTAGGAATGGTTCACAGAAATAAAGCCATTAGAAGGTCAGAAAAATGTCATCTACACAGCAGACAATACACCGAATCCAGTTCAAAGGACAGGTGTTATCCCTATGAACAATTTCAGTAGTACAAAAGGATTAGTGAAAGATGTGCTCTATGTTCCAAAGCTCAGCAAGAACCTTTTCTCAGTAGGTCAAATGACGGAACACAATTACAAAGTCATGTTCGATGGTGATGAATGCACTATCAGAGATAAATCCAAAAGATGTCAACTAGTAGCAAAAGGTGTCAAGGAAGGACGCTTATACAGAATGCTAGCTACAGTATCAGATAAGCATGCCATGTCAGCTCAACCACAACAGATGCCACTATCTGCAAAATGTCACAAGAGATATGGTCATGTCAACTGCAAGTACTTGTTAGATCTCAGGAATCAAAATATGGCAACTGGGATTCCGAAGCTATAGTTTCTTGGAAAAGTTTGCGAAGCATGCTGCTTTGGCAAACAAAAGTGAACCAACTTTGTCAGAAGTACCTCTCGTGCATGAGGTATTCTTGATTTGATACATACAGATGTATGGGGTTATGCCCAGTCCCGCAGCATCAATGGTTCACTTTACTAGTTGACTTTCATCAATGACTACAGTAGATATTGTTGGGTCTACTTTTTGAAAGAGAAATCTGAAGTGTTTTCCAGATTTCAAGAATTCAAAGCCATGGTAGAAAACTAGACAGGCAGAAAGATCAAGGTCATGAGATCTGACAAAGGAGGTGAATACATGTCTTCAGCATTCATGAACTTTTGCAAAAGTTACGGCATACGAAGACAATTCACATGTGCAAATACTCCTCAGCAGAATGCAAGAGCTGAAAGGAAGAATGGGACTTTAGCAGACAATGCTAGAGCAATGCTTAGTGAAAAGCATCTTCCAAATCAGTATTGGGAAAAAGCAATAGCTACAACAAACTACTTACTTAATCGGCTTCCTACCTAATCGATACAGGATATGACTCCTTATGAAGCATTCACTAGACACAAGCCACACATTAAGCATCTCCGCATATTTGGTTGCATAGCATATGCTCACATACATGATGATCATCACAAAAAATTGGATGAAAAGACACGCAAATGCATCATGGTTGGCTACAGTGAAGAAAGCAAAGCATACAAATTGTATGATCCCATCAACCGCAAAGTCATTATCTCCAAAGATGTAATCTTTGATGAGGAATCAGAATGGAAAACCTTACCTACACAGGAGATAGAAGCATCGACTTCACAGTCATCTACAGAACAGGTTGATGAAGAAGAGCAAGATTTGCCAGCAACACCCCAAGAAAAGCCTATAGTCAATGACAGATACTACAGGCAACTCATCGGATCTCTTATATATCTGACAATCACATGGCAAGATATTTGTTATGCAGTAAGCTCACTAGCACAGTTTATGGCAAATCCAAAACAGTCTCATTGGAATACCTTGAGATACATCAGAGGTACAAGACAGTTTGGGATAGAATACAGAGGAAGTCATCCACGATTGCATTACCAAACCACTCGGTAAAGAGCTATTCGAGAAACACCGACTAGCTCTTGGTTTGACATAGAGGAAGAACATTCCCATTAAAGGGGTGTGATGGAATGTAATGTTCAGTCCTTCTTCGATTCCCCAGAATCATCATCTTGAGGGAAGGCCTACTTCATGATGTTGATCTTGAGGGAAGGTGTTGAGAGTTCACACTCGATATCATGTGATCATGTGTGCACAGCACCATCACATGATCATATGTGCATAGCCTTATAGAGTGCTATAAAGGAAAGGGTTAGATCCCCTAACCCTAACCCTGATGAATGGGTTTGTATATATTCTATTTTTTCAACTGAATCTAGTGTACAGTTAGTCATTTGTGCTGTGCTCTCTAGCTGTGCCCTCTCTCCTCTGTTGGAATACTGAAAGGAAAGAGTAGAGTGGACACAAAATCAGAATACTTGCTTATAGAATGAAGAAGAGTGAGGTCCTTAAGTAGGCACCTCATACAAGGTCACTGACATCACTGATGACCTCAAAGCTCCACAATCATCTCCTCAATCTGCTCCTAGATTCTCTCAATCATCCTATGTGGCTTTCCACCACCTAACTGTGCTTGTGGGCACCTAACTGTGCCTCTAGCACTCACACATAGAAACATAAGGTGTGCCTGAGGCATACACCTTGAGATATCCCAACAAACCCCCCCTCAAGGAAATGCCTCAGGCTATGTCAAGGATACATCTAGTCTCATAGTTTCTTATGCCATCTCATGGTGGTCAAGGATAAATCTATGGCTAGGTTCTCATGCTAGCAAGGGTTCCCTTGGGTGTAAGGTAAACAAAAAGGGATACAAAAAGACCTTCCAATGGTTATCTCCCCTGCATGTACATGCACACAATGTCTGCAGGAGGTACCATGGAACAAAACATACACATGGCCTACATCATAAGGTGACCAGAGGTGTTTACAAAACACACAATAGTTTATTTTCATTCATTTTGGAGGACTATCCAGGCTGAGTACCTTGACATAAAAAGAGAGATCTGGAGCATACATAGAGATGTGTTTAAAATGCATAATCTTCAAAGGATGCCTCATCTTGTGGAGGTTCATTAACTGTAAGTAGATTTGCATTTTCTATCTTTGCTTTGGCTCTGCAAAACTTCTCATGATGGTTGTTCTTGCCACAGTGCTTGCATGGATTAACTTTGAAGCAATCCTTTGAAAGGTGATTTGTCTTTCCACAGTGATTGCAAGGAGTATACTTGCCCTTTACAGCATAAGCAGTGTCATTGCCTTTCCTTAGCTCCATATGCCTTTCTTCTTCTTGGAGGGCAGAGATAATGCCTTCAAGGTTAGGATTGGGAAGATTCTTCAAAGTGCTAACAATGTGATCAAAACTTTCAGGCATACTTTTAAGTAACACTGCCATAGCATCATCAGGGGTGATAGGAGAGTTGATAGAAGCTAATTGAGTCATAAGACTCCGCATATAGTTGACATGAGCAGCTAAATTAGTATCACTTGCCATCTTTAATTCAAAGAAAGAGATTTTAAGTGATAGTTTAGAGATGTGAGAGCTTGCACCAAAAATCATGTCTAGCTTCTGCCAAGCTTCCGAAGGAGACTCCAAGTCAGAGATATGGTGTATTTAATCATCACCTAGAGCAAGAGCAATTATACCATATGCTTTTTCTTCTCTTGCTGGATCCCTTGCTGGTCGTGTTGGTGTTGAGGATTCTCCAGCATTGGAGGCTGTAGAAGAAGCGGTAGGAGTGGGTTTGACAAGTCCCCATAAGTTCTCCCGCATCAATGCAAATTTCACCTTCATTTGCCATGTATGGAAGCCCTTTCCATTGAACTTCTCAAGATTAAATATGGTAGCCATGAGAGGGTCTAACCCAGATATTGGGCAGTGTCTATCTCTCTTACAAGGCAAAGATAACTGAAAGACTTTCAAAGTATGAGCACTTGATGTAGCAAATAGTAGTGACTAGATTTCAAACAATGACGCTTCTTCTTATATGCTTCATAGAAGCGGATGAAATAAACACTTTCCAATCAAAACCAGGTCTAGCAAGTCAAAACAAAACTGAATCCACACTTGTACTGAAGTTATTGAAAGCTTCAAAAAACCAGAAATGCTAGAGTAGCATTTTATGTAGCATCCTCTTCAAAAACTTGTCCAAAACTGTCAAAACTGAAAAGCTGAACTTGGAGGGCTTGTAGCTCACTCTTCAAAGCAAGGAAAAGAGGGCTTTCTAAAGCAAAAGAAAGCTCATATACCAGAGAAGGTCCAACACAGAGGTTGGACGAAATGGTGCGCACTTTTGCCCGGGAGAGTTGCTACAGGCTGAAACTGAGTTTTGACGATTTCTCCCTCGTTACTGAACCAAATGACCTGAAAAATGGCTCAAAATCTTCGTCTTGAGGTCGCCCATCTACTCCTAAAAGGGCTCAGGCAATGGCGGAGCAGGCAGGGAGTATTGAGCAACAGAAGAAATTCGCTGTTTGGAGCATAGCAGCCACCACAGACGTTTTTTCTTCAATTGCTTGCAGGTGGAAGTTTGCCCATACTAGAGGAGTTTCTAGCTCAGAGGGTTTGGGCAATGGTCGTTTGTGGATGGAGAACCAAGCTCTCAAAGATTTTGGGAAGAAAGAGGAAAATGGAGAAGAAGAAGATGAAGAAGAAGATGATGATGTGGCAGAAATGGGCTCAAGCGGGATCAAAGGGCTCTGATACCTGGAATACTGAAAGGAAAGAGTAGAGTGGACACAAAATCAGAATACTTGCTTATAGAATGAAGAAGAGTGAGGTCCTTAAGTAGGCACCTCATACAAGGTCACTGACATCACTGATGACCTCAAAGCTCCACAATCATCTCCTCAATCTGCTCCTAGATTCTCTCAATCATCCTATGTGGCTTTCCACCACCTAACTGTGCTTGTGGGCACCTAACTGTGCCTCTAGCACTCACACATAGAAACATAAGGTGTGCCTGAGGCATACACCTTGAGATATCCCAACATCCTCATCTCCACTCTTCTCCTCTCCCCTCTTCATATTTTGTCAAGCGGTAGTGCAACGGGTTGGCTCTTTAGCAAGGTGAAGAGAGTAGAGGGAGGAATGGATGGGGAAGGAGTGAGGGGAGAGGGAGGTGAAGCGGAGGAGGGGGGAGGCCAAGCGAGAGCCAGAGAGGGAGGGAGAGGAGGAGGAGGAGAGCTTGGAGAGGTCAAGGGAAGAGAGGGTGGAGGGGGCAAAGGTAGAAGCAACAAGGGAATCCATGGCTATGGCAATGGAGGAGGAGCTCAGAGGAAGATGAAGGCCTAGGTCCCAGGAACACAATGAACCCCTTGCATTTGTTTATGGTACATATTCCCCTATTATATCCCCTTCATTAGCTTGTGTTACCTAGCTAGGTAGCGTTTGTTGGGATTTGAACACTCCATCGGCCTCTAAGCCGCCGAAAGCTGGTTCAATTGGTTGGAAGAAGGGGGGGTCATCGATGGCTCTGATAGCCTATGGTATATTAATTGGACATTTTTTCGACATGATAAAGTTTTTGAATTTGTTAAATTCATTGTACGATATCAAATTTTTACATTGGGGTATTTCCGCAAGGATCTGTTCATATGGTATATTGTTTGATATTGTCTTAATTACCTTAAAACCCAAAATAAAAAAAGATTACAAATGTATTAGAATTTTTTTACACATGCTATCAACTTTGTACCTTGGAGTATTTCTGTAAGGTTTTGCTTAAACGGTATATTGTGTGACCATGTTTCCAATGTAAATTTTTTAAAATTTAAATATTTGTTGAGTTCACTATGCAATATCAACTTTGTACCTTGGGGTATTAAGGATCTGCTCATATGGTATATTGGCATGATCTTGAGTTTGCAATTATAATATTGTCACATAAATTTATATTTTCTTTCTCTTAACTTTGTATTTTGTTTTCGTTTAGGACGTGCTGAACGTATTGACATGTCAATCAAGGAACATTTCAAAGAATTGAAGAGGCTTTTTGCCTATATTCAAAGAGAAGTAATCTTACTCGTCATCACACACATGGACAAGACAATGATTGGAAAAATCGAGGATGATGACACTCTATTAGATGTATTCAAACAACATGTGATGCAAAGGTTAAATAAACTCAAAGAGGTGTCAAAGATACGAGATCAAGTAAAAGACATATTCGAAGATGTAGCTTGGTCAAAGGAATTGGAAAAGCATGTGACAACCATCATAGGAGACATCACATATCATGCACAATATGTAGATGAATCGCTATCTTCGAATGAGAAGTGTTTGGCTTGGCATAGTATGTGGATTCAAAGGAAAGCCCGTGGTATATAAGCAAATTTGTATGCACTACTTTATTTTGCTCTTTGCCTTGGCCTTCAGAAGCTACATGAACAAGGTTGGATCCACAATGATTTGCATAATGAAAATGTCCTTCTGTACTATGCAGCTACTATGCGAGTGTGGATTGGTATTTGTGACTATGGACATGCTACATATATAATAAATTCAAAGGAGAACTTGTTAGCCAGACATTCTAGTGAGGAAGATATTGAATACAAGAATAGAATTGAACTTGAAAGAGAGAGACTTGGTAAGATGGGTTGGCTAGCTCCTAAGCTATATGATGGTACTACAAAAAAACCTTGGACATCTGCATCGGACATTTTCTCTCTAGGTTGGATATTCTCAGAGCTTTGTAAAATCAGCCTTTACCTAGCGAAATATGTACCCAGTTTACAGATTCTCACAGACCAAGCACAATGGTCAAGCTCTGGTCAAGAGATGTTAAACTAGTCCAATACATTTCCAAAAGAATGCTTAAACAATAGCCAAAAGACCGCATATCACTAGAGAGTTCATGCAATCTATTTTCATCGAGGAGAATCATATATGTATGCGACCATTATAAGAGATGGGATACGATATGATCCCAAATTAATTTTTTGGTATAATAAAGGCAAATCGAATATACAAAGTCCTTGTATGCTAGTTGATCCTATATTCTATGTTTACATTGAATTCATAACTATTTAAAAAGCAAAAAAAGTTATGATCTGAAGTTTCGAATTCCTGAGTTTTCAATAAATAAGTTCTAATACACTAAACATAATATATCATCAACTTGTGAGTAATTTAAGTCAAGATAGTGGATTGACTAATTCCAAGTGTGCAACTGATCCGTGCAAACTACTTTCTTTTTAAGATCCAAGAAATCTCGTTACAAGCTAGATTGATAATTTATTGTTCAATGATATCATATTTTGACATTGTTTCTATTTCAAACATATTGCAGACACATATGCTTGTCTATACAAGAACTTGGATGACACTCGACTTGGAATATAGATACACTCATTGAGATCTAGGTAATACATTAGTCTCCTACATAAGTCGCGATACTCAATCTCGACGCTAATACTCTCGGTGATTTTAACTTCAACGCACAGGGAAGGGCCCGTTCCCTCAAATTATAACTCTTTGGGGAAGGAAGCGCATCGCCTCCTCCCTGCCCACACTATGTGTGGTTACATAAATTATATATACATACATACATACATATATATATATATATATATATATATTCCATTTGATATTTTTTTAATAAATCGCTTTTGCATATTCTAAATTCTTCTTTTTATTTTCTATGTTGAGATGTTGGCAAGAAGGAAATGCTCAACCACACACGTTGCTTCGATGGACCTGCTATTGTCAGCTTAATTTATCATCAGGTATTTCTCTTTTTTTAATTTCTTTTTTAAAAAAACTTTACAACAAAGGAAATCCTTCATAGTTCTGCAAATTTCATAAAGAAGAAACTCGCTACTTCAAGTTTGTTCTTGATTAATGTTGGATTATTTATAGAACACATAAACTAATTTTGTGCTCGCTTACTTATGGTAGATGCATGACACCTACATTTAGAATAATGGCAACAGACAGGATTATCATGAAACAACGCCTAGCTATAACTAGGATGTTAGACAAAAGGAAAAGGAAATTAGAGCCCTCAACAATATCTTGGATGTTTCTAGACAGATTGCTAAGTGAATGGAATAGTGACTGCTCGCAATGCATTAAGAAGCTACAATTATGTACATCATGTGGAAAATGCGAGCTTTGGACCGGGAAAAGCAAGAAACTTACACAATCTAATAGTCTACAACAATCCAAATTAGTACCTCCTTATTGCTTCTCAAATGTCTTGCCACACATACACGTCAAGAAGTCTCACGGAGTACTAGCAACATGTATGACTTGCAGGGCATGTATATCACATCCTTTTTAGAAGCTCTACTATGTTCCTTACAAAGCTGAGTACATACAATCGATCCTTTGAGCAAACGTCTTCCATGTGCAAATGTTGTCACTATTAGATGTCAGCCTAAATATAAGAAGAGTCATGTAGTCTTTGGCAGTGGGACAATTGACATCAAGGTCATTATTGGATAATCCTTTAATATGTTGGAATTGCAAAGAGCGATTTTTCCAAAGCACTGAAGATTTATTATCAGATACTAAAGACATCCTATCTCTAAATCTCATCTCAAACCCATTGTTACAAACAACGATACAAGACGATGCTTGAGAGGGCTCATCCAAGGCTAAGAATCAGCATTGTCATAGCATGAAGCTTGTGGAAATCTAGATCAATTATCCAATCTTGTAATTTTGGAATGTTATCTGCATTCAATACGACCTGTACTCAAATGATGTCAGTTATTGGAAATTGCGATCTTAGGATATTGTTGTTATATCGTTGTGCATCCTCTCTATGCATGCACAAAATAGTGGTCTCTGTATCGATGAAGCTTTGTGCCTCCTCGTCTGTGATGATTGTCCCAACAAGATATTGTTCGATCTGATCTTCTATTGGTGTTGTAGTGCGAATGATGTTTAAGAAGCTATTGAAATCTAGGTCTTCTAAGTGCCAGATTGAGGCATGCATATGGTGAAACATAGCCATTCTCCCAAAAGGTGAGTTGCATGTAAAAAGCGCATTCTCAAGTGTCAGCTCCTCACCTTGTATCATGGCATTTTGCATTGCAATCACTTCTCATTTGAACAAATTTCCCTTTGTACATATCATGATAGTTTCAACTTCTCTCGTCACTGGCCTAAAAAATTGTGACTTATTTGGAACGTGGTCAATTCGCTCTAAGACTGACAAATAGTTCTTGTCATGAGCACTACCCATTGCCTCAAATGGAGAATCAACAGAATGTTTTTCTATTATATTTGCGATAACACATAGTGATTGGTGCTAGGATCATGCTAATAGAAAATATTAATTTGACAATAGAAGCTACTGATGGGGCAATAGCAACTATTCGTAACCTGGAGAGGCATGAAACAATTGGCATGTTGACAAAGATTCATGCCATCATCTCTTCCACATGTGAGCCTATTACACTCAAACACTTGAAGCACACATGAAAGGTCATGAACGGGACTTGGTACCACAAGACAACATTTCCAATCATGCTCGCATATGCGATAACCGGACACAAGTCACAAGGCTTGACACTACATGGAAATACATTAATCATCATATGTGAATCATTTGCTCTAGGATTGACATACGTCATGTTGTCTCGAGTCACAAGCCCGCGACATCTTTGTATCTTGCGTAGCATAAAACCTTTTGACTTCATGCCCATGCCTCATATAGTATACCCCCACAATGTAATTAAAAAAGGTAATATCCATTCACCATCCATTAATCGATACGACATTTTTATTAATTAACACTGAAAGGCTAAATGTACAGTTCAGCATATAATCTCAAACCGGTGCTTTGAAGCCAATCAAACATTCTACATTCCTTCATTGTATAACTCGATCACTATTTATTTTGGCAGATTGTACAAAAGGGACGCCTCTTTTTTTTTTTAAATGGCTACTACTTCAAAAGAGGTACGTATGCATGCGTAACTATTTTCTTTGAGAAAACCATTCTATTTAACATCAACTACATTTATTTTCATACATTCATTCTCATTTTTCAACTTTTCCAACTATTCAAATGCAAAGGTACAGAAAAAATAGAAGATGAAGAACGCGCCTTAAAAAAACAGAAAAAAGAAAGCAAGATTTTTTTCAACGATAAACCGATGAGAAGGGTGCGTACATATTATGAGCGGAAACCCTTGAGCGGATTATCCGAGCAACACTCAATGGAGTTATACTTGAATGAATGTTTTTTTATGGAATATCTTTTTTTAAAAACCTCAATCGACAGCTCTCATATTAGCTGCATGCATGTACCAAGGTACAAAGAGCCAAAGACATATACCCTTGGTTTGAATGCTCTCATGATGCAATTGTGTGTATTATATTTGCACATTCATTGTATTTTCTATAAGCCTCAACATGCCAACAAAATTAGGACTAGTGGCATTGTTCACTTTTAAGTAGATATGCTTATTAATACCTCCCCTCAAGCTTGTGAGATTGCCAACAATTATTTGTTTTTAGTCTTTCGAAACTCAATAGAGGGACGGATATATATTTTAACAATCAAAGATGTAAACTATGAATTCACCTAAAAATTCAAACCTAAAAATTACAACTTGCCATACATTTCCAAAACAACTATGACATGTTCATTATATTAGGTCAAAGAACATTAAAATCACATGATTCAGAAGCCATAATCTATCAATCCATAAGAAGTTAAGGTTTGCATAAGAAGGTAATGGCTATCCATCCATAAGAAACCAGGTCTACATGAGATGATAATGAAAACATGAGAAATTAAGTTTTGCATCAATCCATAAAAAGCCAGGACATGCTCTCTAGACCTCATCAGCCAAGTCATCTATGTAGTCTAGATGTCCATGATGCCTCTCCACCAACTCATAATCGAATGTGCTATCTCCTGCCATTTGGGTAGCCACATCTTCTGCATAGCAAGGCAGAACACTAAGCTCAATTAGTCAGTATCTAACCATGCTTAAATTATACACATAGATCAAATAAATTACTCACTAATCAAGAGGTGCATCAAAGTCATAGTCTGTGTCTCCTCATCATCTATCATGAGGACTGCTTGATTCACACTTGAAGGCCCTGCCTCTGTGAAGTTGTCTCTAAGCATGCCTTCTAAGTATCCTGTGCAAATCTCTTTGTCATTGTCCACTGCCATGCATGGACGTCCTGAGTGAATTGCTGCTTTCATCCCAGGTGCTGTACCTGCACCAAGCTCAAGCACAGAGCCTCCAATCGGACACAACTCCATGAACATCAACATCATGGAGCTACTCTTCTCCAACCCACCACGCCACTGTCCACCCTTTCCCTCTTTTATGCACCGTACACTTGAAGGCAAGTAATGAGTGATGAAATAATTGTCCATGCACACCTTAAGGGATTGGGAAACTTTATTTGCCCTATCAAGATAGTGATGTGCCTTCTTGCCAATCCTAGAGAACAATAGGATTTGAAAGGCAGTAATCTACATAAAACATAGATTGAAAAAGTTAATGGAGAATACTAAAATACGAACAAACAAGAACATGACAATCATGTAAATAGCCAAATGACATACCTTGACACCAAAGCCAACATTATCCGCAACATCAATGCAATCTCCCGTCTCCATGATCCATCTACATGTACTAACTATAAGATACCAATAGCTGAATGCAATTCACATAAACAGACATTATCAACTGTGATATATTGCTCACCTACAAGAAACCTCTAGTCTCATTTGTCTTGCCAAACGCTCAACGAATGAAGTGGATACAGGTGAACACATCACCAATGTCCATCCATAATCATCCATCACAGATGAAGCAATAGCAAGTGAGCATGAGATATGCTCCTCATTTAGAATGTTCCATCCAGGGATTCCACCCTTGATTCCACTCACTATAGATCCTGTAGGAAGGTCAATCAAGCAAAAATCCACACTCCATGCAGCATTTTTTCCATTGCGTGACTTCTTCATGCCACCAAGTTCATGGTAAAAATTTCTTATGATTTGAAAAGCCCCATCGTACTTGTATTGCTTAACTTCTTTTCCAAGTGATACATAATCATACTCCCAAACTTTGTAGTTTTCTTGTGAGATACGAGTTGCAAATGATGAGAAAGTGGACAAAGGAACATAAACCATATCCGTATTACACACTTTCTTGCTAAGAAGAGACTCCTCCTTTCGTGGATCATTGTCTACAATAACAAAGAATCCTAAATTAAATTTGTAGGAAGCTTCTAATCACTTTGAAACATGAAAGAAAGAGTTATAAGAAAATAGACCTGTGTTAGAAGTGCCCGTTGGTTTAGGTCTTCCACCTCGTTTGTTATTTGGAGTCACATGACTTGCCTTTTGCTTTTCTACTATTGCTTTTTGCTCCTCTTCAAGCCTCTTCTTTTGTGCCTCATCCATGTTGCCCGACGAACCCGAGTTTGACTTGCACTCACCTTTTAAATGGCGATCATAAGTTTCCTTCTCTTCCTTGATACATGTTCCAGCCTTCATCTCGATCCACCAAGGGCAGTGCTTCCTTTCCCATCCGTAAGCAATATATGACCATCCTTATGCTTATTCTCTCTAAAAATATGAGAGGTGTACATGCAATAAGTAGCAGGTGCAAGCATAGTCCAAGCCTTGCAAATGGATGGTACCACCTTAAGACTCTTATTTGCAGCCAGATAATGGAGATACCTAAATGATTTTTAGGATAATATAAGAGAATGCAAGGTATTACAAAGATATCTTTCCATTGAAAACGAAAGCCAAAACGCACCTGTAAACCAATCGTCTGCTGGCATTTGTAAGATCAACTTGCTTGGATGGAACAACAGCAACTATCATCAATGAAGCAAAAGGCTCAAACAAAAAAGGCATGTGTCTCACTATAATGCCATCAAAGTATTCCAGAATAGAAGGACTGTCTGGAAGTGTAGCTGCACCCTCAATGCTTGATGATTTCATCACTTGATCAAGCAATCGCCCAGCATCTGCCAACACATGGTCCATCCATACTTCTTTTGCAAGCCAAGGTATGAAACCATGGTCAGTCATAGACATCCCATAACTCTCCTTTAGATTGTCATCTGCACCAAGAAGAGAAAGAATAGATAGTTGCTTTGCCTTGGAACAGGTTGCAATTGATACTTGGTAAAGCTTCTCCAAAGTGATCTTCATTGATGTATCCTCAAATGGTAAATTCCAAAGGATATTAAACCACTCCTTTCCATGGGAAGGATTGACTATTGAAAGCATATGCCAAATAGTAAAGTTTTAGAAGAGACTTTGATACACACAACAAACCATATATTAAGGTTTTCAAAGTACAAACTAAAAATTTGCAAGTTGTAACTATAGATTTATAATTTTCAAATCATATATTATGGTTTATGAGTTGTAAAATTAGAATTTGAAAACTATAAATTCAAATTTGCAAACTATAAATTCAAATATCTGAGATATAAAACGTAGAATTTTGTGGACTACAAATTCAAATTTGTGATCTATAAATACAAAATTTGGTAAATTGAAAACTTACCCGTGTAATTTTTCTTCGATATGTTGCTCCCACTGTGTTTTTAATCTCATGAATCTTGGACTCTCTCTCATCCTTTGGCATGGAAGAATGCAATTTCTTGCATTGAGCCTCAAAGTCTGATTTCCATTTCCCCTTTCAACATAAACAGATAATCTCATCATAATGTTATTGGAACACAAAGCAAAGTCACAAAAAAAGAAAATATATAAACTAAAGAACTAATACTTACAGCAAATACCATCCTCCCAAGAATAGTTTGGGTGAGGGGATACCACACCCTTCGTCCACTTCCAACCTCTTTCTGTCTTGCCAACTCAATAGCTTTTTTCTCCTCCTCACTAAAATCCTGAGTAAAATATTGAGCATCACAGGATACGAGTGTGCTTGTGTGGTACAAATAATCCTTGAGATTAGTAACAACAATTGCATCTTCATTAAGCCTGCAACCATTGACTTAAATGGATCAAAATTGGTTTCATTTACAAGCACTTACCATCTCAATATAGTAAACATAAACAACAAGGCTTACAAGTTAAATCTTTGTAGAGCAGCAACAAGCTTAAGCTCATCCTTTGCTTCCGGTTCAATAATTTGAGCTTGCACTCTAATGTGTCTAGACTTGATATTTGTGTAAAGCTCTTCTATGCTTTCCATCCAAGATGCCGTACGATGATTTCCTTCCCACATGAAGAACATTTTGTTTGATAGAAAGCTCCATGGTGTGCCAATTATCTCTGATTCAAACTCATCATTAACTAAGCTCCAATTCTTGTCCCAACGTTCTCTTGTGACATCTCAACGTCCTTGGAAGACCCATCAGGCATTTTGATAGATAGAATAAAAGATCCTTTTGTCGGAATGTATCCCTCTATTTCAAATGCTCTTTTCAAAATGGTCAAATCATTCCTAATTTGACGCACAACTAGGTTTATGAGACAACGACACAAGGGAATTCGAGGAGGTGGAATTTCTTTAGTTACTGTAAGAAGCTCTAAAATATCTGCACCTAAAGGTCTCTCAACACACTCTGGAATGATATCCTCCACATCATCTTTAACTCCTACTTTGTTGGATGGATCATCTATAGTTTTATCCTTGTTGTCCTCAGGATCCTCAATATCATTTTCAATGTCAACTTGCTCAAGCTCCTTCAGTTCATTCTTGACCTCTGACTCTTGCTTCTTCCTTTTGCCACCTTTCCTTGTGATAGGACTAGACACATCACGTTTCTTTCTCTACACGTTTGAAGAACTCAATTACAAGATTTGCAAAAATGCAAAGGTGAAATGCAACTAGAAAAAGAAAAAGAAACCAAACTTACTGGAGGCATTTGTTGCACAACTTTCAATAAGCTCACCTGCACAAGAAGAAAAACAAATAAATGACATAGTGAAACCATCTTTGAAATGATTAAATGAAAAATGACAGAGTGTAACCATCTGAAAAATGACAGAGTGAAGGCACGGGAGAAATTCAGCTGAACAGAAGAAAGCATGGAAATTCAGACTGATTCCCAAATTTCGTATTGTTGCCCTTTCTCCCGTGATGCTTATTATTCGAAGGCCAGAGATGCATATGTTCGCATGATGCTGGCTAGCCTGTCCCAAGTCTGGGCTCCGTTTGGCTCTGGACTGAGCTGTTTGTGCTCTGCGTAAATGGCCCCGTCTTCCCCTCGCCAAACTATCCATATATGGCATTTGGTCCTTCCAACACTCGTTTGCGCCCAGCGCAAAGGCTTTTCAAGCCTCCAAAGGGAGAAGGGGCCATTCGGTTCTGCCAATTTGCGCTCAGCACAAATGGAGAGTCGAGCCACCACAAGGCCTTTTGGCTCTGCCAGGAGACATTTGTGCCCAGCGCAAATGGGCAGTGCTTCTGGCACTCTCTCTCTCTCCAAATCAAAGTGCCGCCATCGCTCATCTTACATCAAATGGACTCCAAATCCTCTGAAAGTTCTTTATCATCCTCCTCAAAAGGGATGAAAGAAGCCTATCACCTAATCTGTCTCTCTTTCTCAGGCGGGATGATGCTGTGTAAGACGAATAAGATATTCATGTGGATGGGGTGGTGTCCGAAAGCAGGGGGAAGACACACCGAACTGTGGAGAGAAGGGGAGCGAGATGGGAGGAAATTGATGGGAAATCAATGAGGAAACTGCTGACCGAGGAGGAGCAGAAGCTCGAAGAAGGAAGATGAAGAAAACAAAACTTACGAAGTGTGAGAGATAGAGAGCACTTACAGAGGAGACGAGATAGAGAGCACTTACAGATGGGGCAGAGGGTCAAGAAGGAGGGCGGTGGTGATGGGGCGGAGGGTCAAGAAGGAGGGTGGAGGGTCGAGAAGGAGGGTGGTCGAGAAGGAGGGTCGAGAAGGAGGGCGGAGGGTCGAGAAGGAGGCGTAGGCGGAGAAGGAGGGTCGAGAAGGAGGCGTAGGCGTAGGCATGGGCGTAGGCGTGGGCGTAGGCATAGGCGTAGGCGTGGGCATGGGCGTGGGCATAGCCGGAGTCGTCTTCACTAGTTTCGCCAGCGAAACTAGTGAAGGCGTAGGCGTGGGCATAGGCATAGGCATGGGCGCAGTCGGAGTCATCTTCACTAGTTTCGCCAACGAAACTAGTGTTCACTAGTTTCGCCAGCGAAACTAGTGTTCACTGGGCGAAACTAGTGTTCACTAGTTTCGCCAGCAACTTAAATTTTTTCGCCGAAACTGTAAGAGATATAAGCAATAGCTCCCATAAACTTGAAACTTGCTAGTGTAGTGAAATTGATAAACCCTCCATCCAAGCTTCCGTCAGCACCTCCCATCCATTCTTTGAGCTAGTTGCATCTGCTAATATAGTTTCGCCAGTGACACTAACTTGTAGTGGTTCTTTTTCGTGTGCATTAGCCTTGGAAAAATCAACCTTGAGTAACATGACTCTTTTATGACTCCCCATCCTCTCCATCCTAGAGAAAGTTTCAATGAATGATAAGTGGGGTGCCAACTTGAGTGCTTGGAACGTGGGCGATCAGACTGAATGTTGTGAATTGATTATATGAGTAGATTCTTCTGAATTGGCGGTTACAAGGACTTGTGTGCTTGGGACGTGGCGGTGGCAATGAATGTGGTTATATTATGAGTTTGATCGTCTAGCTGATCTAGTATCAAAGAACAATGATGGCCTCTTTCTATGCTTTTGCACTACAAGTGCAGAGTTGGTCAATATAGAGTTCGAAAGGAGACAAGTGCGTGAACTACTGTTGCTCACATGCTTACTCACTTGTGCCTCGTTTGCTAGCAATAGATCTCAAAACTGGTAATGACTAATTTTCCTTTCACTTGAAGGAAGGGAGATTGTGTTCCACAAGCTCCATGGATTTTGCAATTGTGTCCAATGACAATAGGTCGAAGACACTGCAAGTTGCAACAACTAATGGTGTTGCACGCATTAGTAGAGAATACCTTCACTTAGCATTTGGACTTTCACCGAGCTCAATCTCTTTGCATCAACTACTTGATAGCAAGTGTGACGACTTGTCCTTTGAGGTTCCCTTTGTAGGTGAGGAGTCCTTGTTTCATCTTGACACTCAGTTTGGAACCACCTTCATTGTTAGAGGTGTAAAGCTTTTGACAGAAATCAGTAAGGAAGTGTCGGATAAAAAACAAGTAGATGAACAATCTGATAAGACCATGAGTTTGGTTCCTCTCTTGAAAAACCTTCCTGCAAGAAGTACACTCAAAAAAGCTATGGACATTGTAACAACAATACAAGAAGTTGATGCACTTCCAGTAAAGTATGATGGCAATATTTTGTTTGAGCTTCCCGCTTCGGACCTCCCTAACCGTGCTGAGGGGACAGAAACCAAATACGACAGCCATGTTTGGACGGATGATATAACAAGTAATATGACAGGATTTGATGGTTTAGTTAGAATTCGAAGATGTGGTGGGCATCTACAATGCAAAAACATATTTTGTCCTTACTTGGAGAGAACCAAAGAGGCCAATGAGAAGCATTGGCAAGGGAGACTTTCACGAGTGTGTCCTCAAAGATCATATGTTGGCGAAAATAGTACTCTTAAGTGTTTGCGTTGTGGTGCTCGTCCTTTCTGCGAGCAAGAGTGCCCA
This sequence comes from Dipteris shenzhenensis, assembly GCF_047967505.1. Taxonomy (NCBI): domain Eukaryota; kingdom Viridiplantae; phylum Streptophyta; class Polypodiopsida; order Gleicheniales; family Dipteridaceae; genus Dipteris; species Dipteris shenzhenensis. The sequence continues at coordinate 14,096,884 of NC_141608.1, forward strand.
TGTAGGCTATTCTTATGTTACCCACACCCCAAGGGTGATACACAATTTAAGAGGTGTGTTATACACTCAGGGTATCATTTGCATCCCGTTGGTGAAGGAAGTTCTAGAGGTGCTGTGAAGGAAGTTAAGGCTAGGTTGACTAAGCTCATACAAAGAGATGGGATGGGAAGACCTAAAGCCTTGCAAAAAACATTAGCAAAAAAAATAATATTGGATGCCGTCATTCAAGATGATCCGAAAGCCATGAGTGATGCTGAATTGACATCATTACTAGAGAAGATTACTCCAACTTTGGACAAGAGAAGGTATGTGCATACTTGTCCTTTTAATGTGATTAAAAGTACTCAAGTTTTTATGAAAAATAAGTAATGGGATTTGATGCTACATGTTCTTAACTGTAGGCTCGCACGTTGGAAAAGGGAGGCCCAAATTGAAAGTGGATCCTTTGCAGATGGTTATGATGCTCTTTTACAACTGAAAAGAAAGTGTGTATATGATTATTTTCAGAGCATGGTGTTCCCTGGACAACTTGAATTTTCTTCATTTGAAAGATGTCATGTTTTCAAGATGTCTACCAAGGGACATGGTAGTGGTGTTGATCTAGTGAACAAGATGAGGCCAGGTGGAGAGTTAGGATCGTGCTGGGTTTGCTTTGATTTTGTCAAACGTATGCATGATTGGAATACAATGGCATGCCATGTTTACAACCCTTTTGTTCAAGAGCTACAAACTATTGCTATTGGGGATTTCAAGGTTGAGGATACAGAAGCCCAGATCCTTTTTTGGGAAATGTTAAATAGAGTCATGGAGAAGGAGGGATTCCCAAAGCCTCAATTTAAAGGGTTTATGGCTGATGAGGCACAAGCAAATTGGCGTGCAATTAGAATGGTATTCAATGGTGATGCCAATAAGGTGCTCAAAGAAAAAGAGAGATCTTGCTTATTCCATTGGGAGCAAAGCTTGGAAAACCATGCTAAGTTCCTTCCATCATTTGATCGTGAGGAGTTCAAGCTAAGGTGTAGACAGTGGAAGAATGCTCCATCTCAAGAAGCTGTAGACATCGAGTTGAAAAACCTCCGTTCGTGGTTCAAGCATCATGCACATAAGAAGGACATCTCCATTTTAGAAACATGGATTGTGTGGTGGCATGCAAGAGTGGCTCATTGGGGAGAATACATTCTCAAGGTAGGTCTATTGTTATTTCATTCACAACTTTATTGTTTTTTGATTATTGGAAACTAATCTATGTTGTGGCACAGGGCATGGAGGGATCTGACCAGTTTTTGGTTCCTAGAGCCAACCTTGTAGAGTCAGTCCATGGAAGTTGGTTGGCATCGAATGACGGAGTGAAATATGTCACACTAAAAAATGCTTGTGAGACAAATATGACGAGTGCTTTGCTGCAAACTGCAAGATACACAAAATATCTAAAGGGACTACACTTGGGTTGTGGACCTAGTTTGGAAAAGCTATCTCGAAGGCACTCTTATGGGGACATAGGGAGCAACTCATGCAAGTTCATTGATCTCAGTAATGAGGTGGCTAGCAAGGTGGATGCAACTATTGGAGGTCAAGATTGTATGGGTGATTTGAAGACTGTGAGAAGGAAGCGGTCAAAATCTTTCTCAGAAGCAGTGTATGCAAATGATTCACATCGTCAAGAATACCAGTATGTAAATCAGCCAAGAAAGAGAAAACAAAATACCACACCAATCTTGAAAACAAATCAATATGTTGAAGAAGAGGTAGTACACAAGACTATGTGGGCTATAAGAAGAACTAATGCAGGTAGTGAGGTGAGGTGTCAAGGATACTTAGAGGACAAAGGAATCAAATGCCACAAATTGATAGATCACAAGGGTAGGACGGGAAAGAGAGGTGTTCCTGCACCTAGCTTTTTTGGGAGAATCAACACCAAAGCAGGCATTCGAAGGCAATTGATTTGGTTTTGTGGGGATAACATGGACCACACATGGACACCATCAAATTGCATTGAAGGAAAACCACCTGAGGTGCCGAGGGAGTGGCCTATTGAGAAGGGGACAAGCCTGGATGAGGAAGAAATGAGGTTATTAGTAGCTGGAGGATTTAGATTAAAAAAGCAATGCACTAGGGCCAAATCTGCTGATTTAACAAGTACACCGAGCACAAGGGATGGCATGGTTGTGGAATGGGTAACTGAGGTGACATGTGAAATGAGAACAAGGATAGCTAAGTCTATTTCCTTGGAATGTGTTGTTCACAATGTTAATATAGTTGTCCCTAGAGAGCATGTGGAGTACCTAGTTTCCACTCCAGGATCACGTAGAAAAGGGAGCAAGTACAATGTTGTGGTTTCAGTGTTTCCATCATGCACATGTCTGGACTTTATGGGCCATTCTCAAGGGCAAAACAGATATATCCCATGCAAACATCTGTATTACATTTATATGCAATACTTGGGTCTAGATGAGAAGATACACATGTTCATTCACCAATCTGCACTAAGTAGGCAAGAACTCTACCAAGCTCTACCTGCTTTGCTAAGAAGGGCGTTTATCTCTACTTGTGGTTATATCAAAGGAACTTGCATAGGTGCATACAAATATTGTATGACCATTGTAGCTTGTGTTGACTTTTTGGGTGCATTTTGATAGTCATTTGCTTGACACAATATAGCTATATGTATGTAAACAGTATTTTGTTGCCCACAGCTTCTTTAAGAGTTGTGTATGAATAATGTATTACTCACCACACTATAGTTTTCGGTGACCTTTTGGTGTGTTTGAATGGTCCTTTTATAGAAATCTATCCATGTCTCTCAATTCAATCTTCCTGAGATTCTAGACCATTTGACTATAAATTGTTTGGAAGAAATATTATTTTTACTTTATTTTTTTGCACATGATGTTTATTGAAAAAATATATATATTGAAGGTATCAAATTAGACTTAACTAAAGGTCCACTGCTCAGATCGCTCGTACGTTTTTGCTCGGAAAATGCTCGTCCCCTGATGAGAAGAGCAAACGTGGCAGGCATACAACCACAAGAATATATCTTTGGATTTGATTCATATGAGAAATACCATCCCTTGATGCCAAAAGTAATGCAGATTTTGTAGGATAGACCTTGAGGGACCAACAAGCTCGCAGATGGTTGATAAAACACATTATACAAAAGTTATCCGATGGCCTGGAGACCATGGATGATTTGCTGCCGTGCACCAAAGCACAAGTGATTCTTGATAAACATACTAAAGGAATATCAATCTTTTGCATAACAATTCTACACTTTGCCTTCAACATCGAACTTGAAGAGCTTGCCGATCTTGACAACCAAGTAGCTAACAACATATTACAACAATTCAAAGGATGCATACAATCTTCAGTAGGACAAATGGCTAGTAACCATGGACAAAATAGCATACAAAATTGACCCAGAATTTGTAGAAGAAAACAATGGGCCATTAGCTGCAATCTTCCCACAACCAAAAAAGCAGCCTATTCAAGGTAAAACTCTACCCATAATATAGAACATCCTTTCAAAGTATATAATTTTTTTCCCATATAATAGATTTAACTTTCACTAATACTTTATGCAATTTTATGAACAGGAGACACAAATAAGGAACCAACCATGTCAAACAACAATACCACATCAGTAACAAACTTTATCTATTGCATCACTTGTCTATGGAATGGAAAAAAATATATTGGACAAACTACAGACATTGAAACACGTCTGAAACAACAAAAAACTAACCCACCATCTAAAATGATTGATGATGTCCACAAGTACAAACCATTTGAAAAACACTTCAACATGGATGTCTTGGCATCAACTCTGAATACAATAGAAGCGAATGACTTAGAACATCAATACATTGCACGAATGGACACAACATTGGGCTCAAAGGGTTACAATAATATGAAAGGACACCCTACGAGCACGAAAAAATATTAATACTTAAAGCGGAACAATTTGATTTTAACAACAATATCATTTGCCTGATTTCATTTCCAAACATCCAGAATACAATTCATATCATTCTTCTTCTTCTTTATTCATTGTTTTAATTTGTCTACGCACTCATATTCATGAAATTACATCACATATTCGTAAATATAGAATTTCAAATTCTAGTTTATGGTTTTCATTTATTCTACAACTAACATTACGATTTATGCATTAACAATTTCTAATTCTACTTTAATATTTTTCTCGTTATTTTAAAAAATCCTTTTTTCATCGTTAATTTATAATCAACAATTTATACATTGCTCTCTTTCACCTAAGGTGACCTAGTGCACCCTAGTTGGTTTTTTTCATTGCTCAAGAAATTGTTCTTCTCCATGACTTTCCACTAGAAGATGATGATGTCCATGATTTTCCAACATATATATGTGATGCCTGAATGATCTATGCTACTAGATGTGAAGTTTTGCCTCTGTTGGGTTGTTTATCATTTCTACTTCTATGTTTGCCGTAGCTGGTTTTTGGGAAACTCTTAGAGTCTGTTGAGCACAAGACTCGCTGCTATTCGGCTTTCAATGGAGATTTGACGAAAGAACGTGTTCGAACTAGTTGCTAGGAGCTTTCTTCTTGCTCTTTCGTCCTTAAGCCGCATATTTCATCCATTTATTTCATAATAAGTTGATGTTATTTCATTTGTCAAGAGTTTGATTGCCAGATTGGTCTCTGTCATGCCATGGCAACATCCTATGAAAGCTTGCCGCTACATTTTTTTTGCTTACTAGCTAGTTTGACATGGCCTATACAAAAAGGTTGCAAACAACATAGTTTCTGGTTCGACATTCACTTGAAAATTCTTCAAGCTGCCATGTAGATCTTCTATGATTGGTCATCGCTATTGGTCACCAATGAGCCATATGTGCTTGTTGTCACCGATTACTAGGGAGAGAATCGTCAAACAGCTACATAAAATGTAGAAGCTCATGTCTTCTACCAATGCAGCAGACACAATAACATACCTTTTTTTTCCTCCGAGAAGCTTAGAGGGAAGTAGGCATTTCCAAGTCGGGAAATGCCAACCACAATCACTTTTCAAGCGTCAAGGTTCCAAGGGAGGGCGCGTGACTAGCAGTGCAAGTACAGTTACTGACAGTTGGCGGTTTTGGTGGTGCCACTAACTTTTGGTGGCTGGACTAGTAGTTGTATTTGAACATGTGCTGCTTCGTTTGGGCAGTGGGTTGTTTGTGCATGGTGCATTGTGATTGGATGTGTCTGAGAGCTTGTAGCATTGTCACACGTGACAGTTTTGAAATTTTGGGTGATTGTGTGAGAGCTTGTAGCATTCTGATTGGGTGATTGTGTGAGAGCTTGTAGCTTTGTGATGCGTGGCGGTCAGATTGTGGTGCTTGTGTTTTGTTTGGTAGGAGGTAGTGAGGGAGTATAGTGGTTGAGAGGAGAGTCTTTGAGAACTATGAGGATGGGCGATTGAGGGAGTTAGTGGAGCACTAAGGGAGTTAGTGGAACACTAAGGGAGTTAGTGGAGCACTCAAGCTTTGAGAAAAAGTGCGTTCAAAGGAGTAGCATGGAGGAAGTGATGGAGGAGACGATCAACGAATGGAAGAACTTGGAGTGTTGGATGGAAGAGGAGCTTCGAGGGATGGAACTATAGTACTATGTGTGGTTTTGTTTTGCTTTTTTTTGCATTGTTTTATTTGTTTTGGTTTTGCATTTTTTTGTTTATTCTTGCTTTTGTGGCATGTTTTCAATGCGTTTCGTTGATTTTGTTAGTTGTTTGGTCTTTCATAGTGCTTGTAATGGATTCGATCGTGGAGGATCCATCTTTTTCGTTGGGTATTAGTCAGGATGTTGAGGTGCTGGTGGCTTTGGATTCTACTAGAGGTGATCTAGTTGCTTCTGCGATAGCTACTGGTGGAGGTAATGTTGGTGGTGATTTGTTGGTTTGCTTGGGTGAGGATGAAGATCCGGTTCATGCTTATTATGGATCTGGTTTGGACAGGGTTGCATTTGCTGGTTTTGAAGATTTTTGCATTTGTGGAGGTAAGATTTTGTTCTATTTGTGTTTGTTTGTGGTTTTGTTGTTAGTTGTTGTTGTTTACGTTTGTTTTTGTTGTTCTATAGGTATGAAGGATGGTGGTGCAGTTGTTGCTGTGGGTTCTATTATCGGGTTTCTGCCTCTAGATCCAGATTTGGAAAGAGAGATTTAGGAGGGCGGTGAGAATAGGAGTGGTGAGAAGGATAATTGAGCTCGTGATAGGTTTGATTCTTGGCGTCATGTGGAGGGTCTTGATGTCTATGCGCCTATCGAGGAGTTAGATTTGAGGGTATTTTCGGATATGTTGAGCAAGTTTATTCTGCAGGTGTGCAAGAAGAGGGGTGATGGTGGTTTTTACCCACTGGCAACTTTGCTTGCTTTGTTCAAGTATTTTAGTAGGATTCTGTGTGGGTTTAAGGAGCATCATGTGGCCAACACCGAGATTGTGGAAGTTCCATTCAATTTTTTAAAGAATCCTATGATTTTGGAGGCTTGGAGTTCTTTCACCATTGCAATGAATCGGTTAGTTAGGATGGATTGGTTGAAGCCAACTTAAAAAAGTGAGGTAGTTGGTTTGAAGGATGAGATGCTCATTCTAAATGATCTTGATTTTTCTACTTTTCATCCGAGGGGGCTTCAAAAGCAGTTTGCTTTCTTTTTGTTGCTTCGGTTTGCTCTGAGAGGTGGTAGTGAGTTGCATGGCATACAGCGGGCACAGTTTGATCGAGGATGAGATGCTTTTGGAGAGTAAGTTATATTGATTTTTGTATTTCTTTGTTTGTGGTTTTGTGTTTGGTGTTTAATGCTTTTGTTAACTTTGATTAGGTTCAATGAGAGGCTTACAAAGAATCATGTGATGAGTGTGAAGAGATATAAAATGAAGCATCTTCGCAAGATTGTGAAAAGCTATAAGCGTGATTTTGTTTTCACTTTTGATCGTTTGATGCAGCACATGTCACCTGTTGTGGACGGTGATGATAACTTGTTGTATGCTTTTCTACAACCTATCAACAATCCACGTTGGGTGATATGTCTGTATTTTGAACTGGTGATGTTTTTTTTTGTTTTTTTTTTAATTTCGTGTTTGTGTTTTTGTGCAGATTTGGTATAATCGAAATCGGGTGGGAGTTAAGACCTTGAAAGGTTTGGTGTGTTACATGTTGGATATTGTCGGTGCTAGGGTCAAGGGCAAGTTCACCAATAAATCTCTGCAGTCTACTAAGTTTCAGTCGTTTGTCCTTTGCGGGGGTTCTTGTTGAGGTTGCAATGAAATTCTCAAGTCATCATTATGTTTCATCTTTCAAAAAATACAATGCTATGGAGGAGATGCATAAGCGTGCTTGTGAAAGTCTGATTGAGAGGCCCTATGATGAATTTGGAAAGAGAACTTGTGAAATTTTTTTGGGAGAATGTATGGCTCAATACTCTGAGATTGTTGATGGAGTTGTTGATTGTGGTGCAAGCGGTGGTTTGTTGAGGGGTTCTGGAGGTTCTGTGCCGAAATTGGTTTCGAACGAATCTGTTTATCTTGAGGTTAGTTGTGATTTAGGTGAATTGGATGGCAGTGGTGCTTGTGCTAGTGGTGCAGCATTTCCTTCTTCTAACGGTTCTACTATTTCTTCTGGTGGCGATTCTTTTGCTTGGGGAGGTCATTCATCATATGTAGTTAACCCTATCATGTGAGTTCAAAAGAAGGTTACTTTTAATTCCAAAATTTTACAAAAATTAATTTACATAAGGGACTTTTTAAAAGTAATTTTGGAAAAGAATTACATATTTGTATAGAAAAAGGGTACGATTTATTAAGGGAAATTTTTCATATAAGGGATTTACAAATAAGCCTTGAACGCATGTCATATAGAGGGTCTATACTTACTGACCCCCTTGAGTTCTTTTGGATCTGGTGGTGCATCGAGTCTATGCTCAGGTGGTGGTTTGTTTGATGTTGTAAGCGGCGGTTCAACTTGTGGCTTCGTTGGTGTTTCTGTTGGAGCTCTTCCTCTTGGTGTTGATGCTGGGAAGGCTTTGCATGAAGATGATGACTTCCTTTGTGAGATGGTTTGCTATTGTTCGGATGGGTTTGATTCATCTATTGATAGGTTCAATGGTTGTTTTGGTTCTACGAGCTATAGTGTGGTAGGGTCATTCCAAAACTGTGTCTTCAAGTTCTATAGAAGTCCATCTGGTGTGGAGGAATCTGCGGAGAAGTAATGCTTGGGAGGAGTTTTCCAGCGTTTATTTTGATGGAAGTTTTGGTTCATTATTTAGTTATGGTTTTTTGGTGGGATCTACCATTTTGGCCACTCTTATAATTTTACCTGCTGTTGCAGGTTGACCGATTTAAATATACTTTTGAATTTTCATTTTCATTTGTATTTATCATGTTGGTATTTTGTTATTGGCTAATTTTATTATTGAATTGTTACTTGTTAATTGGAGGTTCTGTCTGTCGATTATTTTATTGTGTGGAATCGCTGACGTGTTCGTTAGTGGTTCATTTAATTTTCAATGGGCTATTAGTCAGATCATGCGGTAGCATATTCTGAAAAATAAGATTTTTTATTCTAACTGTTAAGATTAAATTCTTGCCGACCTTGGACCTCGACGATGAGGAAGGAAACTAGTGACCTAAAGCCTATTGCCATATGGTTTTTGGGAGAAATTTTTCAATCGAGACGTGTGAAGGAAAGAGAGATCTAGAATCCTCTCATTGGAAGAGAAAAATTCATCTAGCAAGAGAGGATAATGAAATATATATTTTAAACTTTTTTTAATTTTATTTTAAATCACCCCTCACACTCTTGAATGTGAATGGACTTCTCTACATGGAAAGATAAAATTGCATACAACATGTAGAGAAAATGGAAGTACAAGTCGAGGGAGCTCAAGAATAAAAAATTGGGAGGGATGTAAAGAACTCTCCAACCTCAAATGTTAGACTTTATTCCACACCACACCCTTCACACATTTGTGTTATTATACAAAAATATGGATTGGGTCCTCATCTCCAAATCCTCACTCATACCTCATTGGCTCCTCACATGCTTAGCTAAAAGACCCTCACCCCTGTACTTCTCATGTTTATATTTCATGGTGATATTCTAACATCCTCTCTCAATGCCAACATGTGGCATACATGATTAGTATTACATACTCACCTTCACTTATTAATAGGATCAATATGACTCAACCGTCAGATTGGTTACATAGTTATAGATTAAACACCTAGTAGTGTCCCATGTCCTGAATGACCATTGGCAAGAAGGATTTGAAGGCCTTCATGCCTTATGTGAATGTTACCAGTTTAGTTTGTATGAGAATTTCGTCCTCACTCGATCCGGGCATTAAGTGATAGGCTCCACAGGGACATTGAGGGTAGTATTCCTTTCACAAACTCTGGCAATTTCTTTTAGGATTCAACTGTCATGTTTTTGTTCATTGTCTCGATTCATTGTTACGTCATGATCAACTCTTGTCACTGCGTTTCTGATTTAGGACCTATGTGTTTGTGCATACGTTGTTCTACCCATTCACGTAGCAACCATCCCATTAACACTTTGGTGATCATGATCTCCTAAGACCCCACGAAGGTTTATGTCAACATGCAAATAGCGATATGCCATCGTGAGCTACATCAGTCTCTCAATTCAACCAGTTATGTGGATTACGAGGAGGCTAGTAGTAATGATCTTTTGAACGAAGAGGGTACTGAGGACTCTCCTAATGCTTTTCCTCGTGTGCTTGAGGGAGGTGCAAATGGGATACCAATCTTGCCGCCTTATCCTCCTCCCCATTGTTTTTCATCACTTTGCACCTCGTGCTCCTACATATCCCCACCCAACAATGATGGTCAAGTATCTTAGATTCTTAAGCCACAATTACAATGGTGTAGACATTCATATTATGCTATTTGAGAGTCCCTAGTAGGCCAATATAGCACCAACATAGCAAACAAAAGTGCTAAATGTTGCTACTTTCCTACCCACTCTCAAGGGCAAAGGCAAAGCGGCCACCTAGATTGCTTAGTATAGATTGGGCCAAAATCTAGTGTTTCAAACCCTCCAATAAGCTTTATTGCTTTGATACTACGATGAAAAAATCACTACCGTGTCCTCAGCAAGATGGGTCGTATGGACTAGAAAGATATTTCACAGGATGGTTATGTGGCCAAATTCCACTCATTCCAAAATCAGCTTCTTGTCCCTATGGTCCCCCAGTCGAATCCCTGAACTCCTACTTTGTTTGCAAGCTTAACAAAAATTTGAGGCAAGTGTCAGAACTTCGACGGATATTGAGTAGCTCACATTTGAATATTATTGATAGCACCCACAAAATAGAGCAAATGTTGGTCCATCACGTGCCACCTAAAAAGTCTTTTAAATGTTCCTTCGACGAGTCCTTGGGTTCTAACTTTGAATCTAGCAGGTCAGACGACCACATCGGGCATCACCGTGGCTGAAACAAGCTGCCACAAAGGTCAACACACTCAATCTAGAGGGAGCAGAGAGGAAGATCACATCGTGTCTCGCTGTGGCTGGATGTTACAGAGGGTTCTTGGATGTAGGCTGGTCAACAGTTTTTTTGGGGCTCAAGACAAAACTACGAATTATTCCTTGGTGCTGGTGATTGTATTGAGTGAATTCTTCTACCTTTACAGGAGAGGATCTCCATTAGAAACAAAGATTATTTGATCGCTCTCCTCCACGTCGACCTACATTACTCTCTTCTCACCTATCTTGCCATTTGACATCACTCGTCAGGTTATCATTGCAAGGGCCTAGCCTTTCAAATCTAGACGTCACTCAAGAGATGCCATACGACAAATAATGAAGCTTGTAGGCAATTCTAAAATCAAAGCCATCTCCTAAATCTATTGTAAAAATCTGCCTACTTGACAGTCATAAATCCCCTCCCAACACTCTGAGAGTCATGCTATGATTGCCTCTCATGCAGCTGCTCATATGAACTTCACCGACACATCATTTGAGGACATTTGTGTCGAGTGCTTCATCAGCATTTGGATGCAGGATGTGCACACATGTGTATGTAGTAGCAGCGCGAAGGATGTCTCTCATGTCAAGAGATCTACTTTTTTAATTCCTTTATTTACTTTGTGTGAATAGGTCCTCTGCCTTGAGTAGTCCCTCTAAAATGAATGTTTGAAGAGTCAACAAGGTCGTTTGCCTTGGGATGTCCCCCTCAAATGATTGTGAGTGGTATGTGAGTTTTGTCCCTCGTCAAACCTATGGGGACTTCCCATGCATAGTCATTGCCCATTCTCCTAGTTGTAAACCAAGAGCCATAACCAAAGTGAGTCACAAGTTGGGGTCATGAGTGTTGCTACTAGAGGTGAGCAAGCCATGAAGATTCCCGTGTATTATTGCTCCGATGAAGTCATTGGGGGGGTATGTTGGGACAAATTGATGTAGTGGATCATACCAATGGCTACAAGGTCTATGGTTGTAAGTGCGATCACATGAGTGAGTGTATGAACACATGTGTGTATGTAGGTGTGCCTGACTGATGATGTGTCAGTCAGTAAGTGTGATTGAGTGAATCTAGGATTGTGATGTGCGATTGCGAGATTCATGGAGATGGTGGCATGATTACAGGATCTTGGTGGCTTCTACTATGACATCATGTATGATGTTCATTTGATGTATCTTGGTGCCTATATATTGGCCTTCTACTCTAAATATTATCATGCCTCATTGTCTATCTTGTGATCTCGCATTCTTTACTTCATCATGCTTCCATGATCTCCCCAACAATATTTTGGATGCATGGAAGGATCTCACCATCAACATGTAAGTAGAGAAACTACTCAATCATGTTCCATACTTTCACTAGGGGTTTTGACATTTTGCGAGTAAAGATTTGTGCAAGTTTTTCATTGTGCAAGTTTTTCAAGTATTTTTATGTGTGAATTTTATAGCTATGGCAAGTTCAAGAAGAAGTTTGAGCCATGGTGTCTTAGTTGGTTGAGGAACTACAATCACCCACTAGCATGTGTTCATATGTTCCCTTGAAGGATGCTGATGCATTTCTTGAAAATCAGCAGGTCCTTCCCAAGGATGGGTGAGCGTGTCGTCGCACCCAGTGATGGTAAATCACCGTGCACAAAATGTTCTGTAGTTGGTGAGAGTGAATCCCAATACGCAAGATGTATCACAATAGTAAATCTCAGTGCACAAGAGGTTCGACAGCCTATGGTGGTGAGACCCGTCACTGGAGGAGGCATCATCAATTGATGCCGATAGAGATATTTAGGATACATTGAAGGATCTCAACATTGGCATGTTAATAGAGAAACTTCTCAATCGTGTTCCCTTCTTCTGCCAACAACTATGCAAACAAATACTTGCTCCATGTGAGCTGACTACACCAATACCAAAGGATGATCCCCTGGAAAGGGAAGCGTCCAACATAGCATGTGATGCAGGACCCACGGGAGCAATTCCCCAAGTCTACATGGTGCATCTTGTGCTACACCCAAATGGGTTGGAAGACCGAGTATATGATGAAAACATTGTAGTATTCACAGCAAGGGTTCAAGTCCAGCCAATGCTAAGTGTTTTGCTTGATGGATGTTCCAGTGTCAACATAATGTCTGATTCTATGTGTTTGATAGCTCGAGTTCTCCAATTGGGATCCAATCCCATTTGTGGTAAGAATGGCCAACCAACGGCGAGTCCAACTGATGGGCGTACTCTACGGTGTCTCTTTTGCAATGGAAGAATCTACATTTTTCATAACAATCATGGTACTCCAGATGGAGGATACTAGTGGTGCTCACCCCATGTTGTTGGGAAGGCCCTGGCTTTGCCAAGAAGAAAGAATTGGCACTCTGATTGGTTCACTATTCGGAAGGGTAAGAAGAAAGTCAAGCTATCCATCACAGCTAAGCAACCGGTTCATCTCCAACCATAATTATTAAGCTGTGAATATGATTGAAGGACTGGATGACGATGAGGAGAAAGAATACCTGAAAAGTAACCTGACTCTCATCACCCTATTCGAGGTTGATATAGTTTCCATTCTGGACAAAATACCAATTTTTCCAGGAAACAATAGCCCCAAGGATGAGGAGAGATGGTAAAGAAGAATCCACTGTGTTGTATGATATCAATCTCGATGATCTCCCAGAAATCACTGAGCTCATTCAAGTAGAAGAAGCTTTTGAATGTGAGCTTCAGCACTCGAAGCATGTCAAGGAGGATGACCTCAACCTCAAACATATTTCAACTTAAAGATAGTCCGAGTTAGAGCTCCTGCTTACTGTAGCATTCTAGATCAACCTAAAGGACCTTCTACATTCCTATGTCAATGTTTTTTAATGGGGTTATGGGGATTGACCCACAGCACAGGATTGTGCTCAAAGACAATGCAAAACCTATTCGTAAACAACATTACCGGATCAATTCCAATTATGCCAAAAGGTTCAAAGAAGAGCTTGACAAGTTGTTGCATGTGGGATGTATCTACCCAATCGACCGTGCAACATGGATCTCCCCCATTGTTATTGTGTCCATGAAAAACAACAAGTTTTGGGTTTGTGTGGATTATCGTCGGGCTGAATGCCGCTATAATGACGGATCCATTTCCCCTACCCTTCATGGATTCCATGCTTGACACTTTGTTCAGCCATGAGATGTACTTGTTCCTCGATGGCTTCAATGGCTACAATCAAGTTTACATGGCGCCGAGAAGACCAAGAGTAGACAAGCCTTCATTATGGACTGGGGCAATTTTGTCTCCAGTGTGATGACCTTTGAGTTGAAGAATGCACCTGCCACTTTCCAGTGCATGCTTTGGGAGATTTTTGAAGAGTACCTCACAACCTTCATGTGTAGATTCTTGAACAATTTCAGTGTTTTTGGTAGTCAAGATGAACACCTTACCCATCTCCAATTGTGCCTTACGGGAGTCCCAACTCTCTCTTAATCCCACTTCTACCTTATGGGAGTCCTAACTCTCTCCCTTAATCCAACCAAATGTGCTTTTGCAGTCAGCAACAGCAGCAGCTTGTTGCTATAGGACATATCATTTTGAAAGAGGGCATTGCTGTGGCCCCACAAGCAAGTTTGTAAAGCTTGGTGACCTGCAAGTAAACAATTGGCTCATTTTTTGGGCCAGGTTCAATGGCATAGCCGAATGCTCCGCTATCTTGTAAATGTGGCCACTCCGTTGAATAAGGTTCTTAATACCAAGCAATTAAAATGGGCCACGGATTGCAACCATGCATTCCACTCCCTCAAATTGATGCTAGCTGAGGCTTTGATGGTACAGACCCCAAATTGGAACCTCCCTGATCACAATTTTATTGATGCTTCTAATATGGCGAGATCAGCATAATACTCATGCAGTAGTAGAAGAAGGGTTGGTATTGCCCAGTTTACAATGACATCTGATGACTCTTCTTGATTGAAAATAATCACTATACCACAGAGAAGGAAGCCCTCGGCATGACAAACTCTGTCAACAAATTTTGACATTATTTTCTCGATAACCGGTTCACTTTTCACATGGATCATTCAGCGCTACTGTACCTCATCAACAACCCAGTCATTGCAGGTAAGCTTACCCATTGGATGTTGTTGTTACAAGAGTTTGAGTTCTCCACTGTGCATACCCCAGGTTCCTCACACGCAAAGGCCAATTATTTGTCCCAATTGGAGACCAGTGAATCTCCGGACCTTTTCATGGATGACTTCCTCGATGCCGGGTTGTTTTTAGCTTCAATAGTAGCAGATTGAGAAGACAATCTTTGTGGCAAACAGGATCCCAGCCTTTGTACCCACGTGGTATGATGACATGTACCATTTTATCGATACCGGCATCCTTGATTGACACCTGTCCCAAGACAAGCACAAGCGATACCCTTCGGAGTCACTCCTTTTAAGGTACTTCGTCAATGTGTGGCACCGCATGAGCTATTCATGATCTTGTGCAAAGCCGTCAAAGGACACTTTACCGGTGATATGACTGGCCAGAAGATGCTTCAAGTAGGTTTATAGTGGCCCCACAGTCCTTGAAGATGTGATAGCATTCGCTTGACAGTGCGACATGTGTCAATGGTTGGGCTAGCCTAACATCAAGCATTGCATGCCTCATACTCTATACTACCACTAAAACAATTCTAGAAGTGGGGGCTCGACTTTGTTGGCCCGTTCAACCAATTTCCCACCCATCTAGTAACCAGTATGTGGTGATGGTAGCTACGTATTACTATACCAAGTGCGTCAAAGCAAGAGCAATGCGTGATAATTATGTACCTTCAATGCCTCACACCCTTCAAGATGGTCTATGGGGTTGATGCAGTTGTTCCCATGGAACACCCAGTGTCCAGTTTACATATCACAACTGCGGAATGACTAGCTCCGAAGAATCACTCACTAATTAGATGGACCAGCTCTAAGATATTGGAGATTCATCACATCCTATGTCTCGGATGTGCAATATCGTTGGAAGAAGTGGGTGGAACAACACTCCAAGATCCGGGTGTTCGAGGAAAAGATGCAGTTCTCCTCTTTTGGTCCAAGCAAGGCCTTCACCCCAAGAAATTGAAATTGCAGTGGGCCGGACCGTATTGGCTCATAAAGTGTTATTATGATGGCATGATTTTATTAGGCACGTTGCAAGGCACGCAATTCAAGAAGCCAATTAATGGCTACCGACTCAGGCCCTATTTTGGCCCGATGCCTCCTTACTTGTTTCCGAGGCAACAAATGACTAATTGAATGTCATTTTGACACGTGTGGACATAATTTGCCCAGATGCTGAGTCATCATGTCGCAACAACTATTCTTGTCCTCCAACGAGCTTTACTGCAGATCGTGTGGGGCGGGCTTTCAAGAAAAGCTATCATACTACTGCATGCATGCTTTTATCATTTTTTATTTTCTATTTTTTTTGAAAGTGGTCTTCTCTTAGATTACTTAGTGCAGTCCAAAAAACATCTCATACAACAAGCTCTGGAGACGTAGTCTCTTTGCTTCCTTTGGCCAACATGCCACCAATCAGCTAACATGCACACCTATATCCACTACAGCCTGCTTACATAAGCCTGCTTACATACAACAGAAAACACAACAGAACCATTCATCGAAGCCTCATAACGAACCATCCAAATTTTATGTAGAGTGGCGTATCTAATCAAGTCCCATAGGGTAGCTTTGTCCGGCTCTAAGGCAGCTCCAAAGATTGCTGCTCCCTTGGAAATAAATTCCAATCCCAACGCATTAGCACACCGAGTTCAGAGAATACCCCAGACATTGCGAACCCATGGGCAGCCCCAGAACAAGTGAGTGAGAGATTCTGCAGCTGCCTTGCAAAGCTTGCCCCTATTATCTACATGGAGCCAAGGTACATGACCACCAATGGGAAAGTGGCCACCTACTATTCTCCACAGAAAGAAGTTGATTTTGCTGTATGGAGTTACCTTCCATAGTCGAATATACCTACCTCGCCATACAATCTCAAGGTCCTCCCTGAGCCATCTGTCATTGGCTTTCTGAAACCACCTTAGCTTATAGGCTAGGAGCTTGTCAAACGCCTTGGCCGTTAACTTGAAAAGGGGAGTGTCAGGCCCCCATTCCCACTCTTCAGGCAGGGAAACCGTAGAGGGGTGGAGGTTAGAGGGCCAGCACTCTGGAATCCAATGAAGGATCTACTCATGAGGGCCCCTTCCTCTTGTGATAGCCTGTATCTTTCAACAATTGTCACTGGGGACAACCAATCCCGTTCCCCTACATCCAAGATGTCTTCCCATGCATGAATTCCTTTGGCAAAGATTTGCCCTGCAATTAGCTCGTTCCCGACCTTCACCCTGCCAGGCCGCTTGCCACCAGACGGATAGTTTGAGAGAGTAATCAGCCTCACCAACTGGTAGTCCTTTCCACTCTAGCATATAAAGACCTTCCTTTCACAAAGCCACTAGCCGATTAAAGAAGCTTCCCTTTATCCCTACAGGGGCAACTGAAAGTACTTTGTTCCACATGTCCATACCTTGGAAGTGCTTAACCGATGCCTTGTGAATGGCGTCCTCCAAGAACTCAATCCAGGACTCTCTGGAATCTAGAAACTGAGGCTATTGAACGCCTCTTCAGGTCAGCGACACCAAACCCACCCAGTTTCTTAGGGGCAGGGCACACAGCACCGACCAAGATAACCACTTCCACTTGGTCTTTTTCCAAATAAAGGCCCTCGAAAGCCTTCCCTATTTCAAAAGCCTCTCGTCGCACTCACTCCTTCGCCTCGACATCAATAACTATCCTCTTGTTGCTCCTCTATGCCTTGCCGCTGGCTTCCATAGTCACTTGCCTATTTCCATCTTCGTGATCTCTCTCGCAATAGCTCTCTCATTTCCCTACACCTCCCCACAATCCTCCCACACTGTCACTATGGTCAAGTATGATCTTTTGTCCAACTTGAATCACCCTCCGTTCATGTTTGCAAATGGTTGAGCCCTACGCGGCTTATTGAAGTAGTGCAACTTCCCTGGAGTACAACGCCCACTCAGCCTGACGCAGATAGCATCCTCGCTCTATTGGCAATGTTGTGAGGGTCGCAAGTGGAGAGTACCTAGTCTCAAAGCAACTTGTAGCTCAGGAGCTGCAATTGCCCATCGACGGGAACAAGAAGGCATTCCCAGCCCTCCAAGGAGAGATGGAGATGATCTTCAGCACCACCTCATCAGCAAGCTCAAGAATTTGAAATATATCCCCTTCTTCCGCTTATTTCTAGAGCTCATCTGTCTCAAGAAAAAGCCAATAGCCGCGGCGGCAAGATATATCCAGCAGTCCAAAGCAGGCAATTCAATGGTGTGGGCGCACCTCTGCTTTGAGAAAATCCGCAAGGAGGTTGACTGCCTATAGGATGCAGGCAAAGGTAACGTATGCACCCACCTTGGCCAACTTGTTTTGTTTCTCTTTCCTTACTAGGGTGCCTAGCAATAGGCCGAAAACATGTAGCTAGTGGTGTGACCCCGTCGGAATGACGCCTAGGGTGCAACCACTACTAACCCACTGGATTGATGTTCCTCTCGACAGAGCAAGAAGCTCTAGAAGAAACAAAGGCCAACAGAAATAGTCAAAGGGGACAACCTGAAAGACACCGACTCAAAGGATTCCAATCATCACTAGGCGCCCGGCCGCTTACTCTCAGACGATGCTACTGGCCCAATGCTTAATTTTTCTCTCGAGCACTTGCTGGACATCCTCCAATATACAGTAGACCCGGCCCCCTCAGCCACCTTGGGATCTCTAGTGGCTCCAGCTGATGTTCTTGGTCTCTTGGATGCAATCTCCAATCCGTCCCCGCTGCATCTAGGGGTGGCTCCCGTTATGACACAAGAGCAGGCAAAAGTCCCTCCCCTTACGGCGGCCCTGCCAAGTCCCGCACTTCCGATCTCCTTGCCTCCCACTACTAGTACCATGTGCTCCTCGGCTGCCATTGCCTCAGCCTAAAGAAGGCTTCCTCGGCTATTCCCTTGTCGACATGCTCAAGCGGCAATGGTTGGCTATCCCAATAGAGCTTGCTTCCTCCAAGCGCACATGCTCAGGATCGGAGGTTGAGTAGAAGCTACAATTACTATCGCCCCCAGCCAGCAAAGCCAACCCTCGAGCCTCTCCCATCAATTACCAATGCAGCTAGATTTACAGGCCTCACTATCTCCAAAATAATGATGCAAAAATTCTCAGGTAAGATAACAAGGTCCTGCGTTTGCGCCTTATCGATACAGCCCGGAGCTCGGTCGAGAAATAGACCGAGCTCAAAAATCGGATCCTCCAACTACAGGGAGAAGTAGCTACCCTCAAAGCGACTCAACAAATGGCAGGATCAAAATTCCTCCAGCGCCTTGACATCCTTGAATGGCGGCACGTCGCAGTCTAGAGCAAAGCCTCCACGCTCCTGAAGGCACATGTGCAGGGCCTCACCATCCCGGATGAGGAGATGACATACATAAACTCTAGAGGCCTTAAGGCTCTTGCCGATGCCATGAATAGTGAGATCACCAACTCGTGGCAGTGGCACATTAAAGAGCTCATTTGCATGCTGGTGCCCGGCTCCAACACAACGGCAATCCTGCCCCCATACAATTTGGACCAAGGAGATGCATGAAGCCAATCCATCAGGTCCGCTTAGATTCCTCTCTCAATAGCCAACAACAGCAAAGAACAACCCTATCATCGTAGTGAAAGACAGCACCCCCGTCGGCATGTAGAAGCCACACAAGGCCTAGGCAAGGAGCCTGTTTTAGAGTAGGCCAATTTGGATGCCCTATCCTTTGTGGTCAATTTGGGTCAGAGCTCCATAGCATGGCACCTCGAGGATGAGGTATATAAGCAGCAGATCCTTGTGCTTCAAACAAATTATGACCTCACTTGAGAGTAGATGAAGCTAGCGACCTCCAATATAACGAGGAGGCAGAAGAATGGAAGTGGATGGAGGAGCAATTATGGAGAGAGATCAATGCCCTCTAACGGCAGCAAGACCCAGCAAAGAGCAAGGCCAAGGCCTGAGGAGCAGTAGTGACCATCCATACGGAGCATCCCCACTTCTCACAAAAGCCTCCAGTAGTCTCACCTCTGCGCAGAGCACCTCAGATTACACCGGCGGCGGCCACCCCAAAATGCTAGAACTAGGAGAAGAACATCACCACCGTTCAGAAGTACATGCAGCTCACTGAAGACAAGTGCAAGCTGCATGCTAAGGTGGAGGACCTTCATAAAATAGGTCATGCGAATTACAACGTAACTACGATGCCTTTACAACAGTGAGTCACAGACCTCTAGTCGTTGAGGTAGGCATCGTCAAGCATCTACCTCTGAAATATCCCCTCCCTACAATGTTTGGCGCATTTGGTCATGCAAGCCGGTATCCCATAGCTTACTTCGTATCCCCAGCTTTCCAGGCTGGTGCGCATACATACTCACAACTTGGCTGCCCTACCTTAGCTTATGCTCCCACCTCCAGCAATCAATCCTCGAGCGGCCCCAATTGTTGTTGCACCGAATCAAGAAGAGTATGGTGAGGAAATCGTGGATGGACAAAGATTTCCAGGGATGTTGGAGGGTATTGCAGATGGACCCCCAATGTCTGCCCAAAACTTGTGGGCTGGCAAGATCGGTCCAGAAACGATGGTCTGCGTCACCATAGCCAGAGTACTTTTTCAGCCGCGCTCCAGCAGCAGGAGGTTCCCTTGTGGTTCATCCCATCTTGAGGGATGCGATTGAGGGGTTTGAGAACATGGTAGTGCACTCATTCTCTCGCCCACAAGCCCCCTCTCTAAGGTTTAAACTATTCCTATAGGGGGTTGTACACTGACATGAGTTGATCATGCTCATGATTAGAGAAATTACTAGTTTCCTGGTATACTACCAAAAGCCCTAAGAAAATTTTACCACATTAAACATCATGGAGTATGTGTCAGTCTATTGGACCTGAGAGTATATATTTGGTATTTCATAGGGGTGTCTTTTCCTGCATATTTATACTATTTCAAGTGCACTTTTACCATTAGTGCTATGTTGATCATGGCTCTTTTAAAGATAATCATGATAATCTCGATCGCACGAAACTTGACATGGTAGCGACCATGAGACTTTGGTCACTATGTGCCATTGGCACTCCTCTTCAGTGTGACAACCTTACGAAAGGTCTTTCAGAATTTCAGAAATAAATTTAGTATCTTCATGAAATGTATTGTATCATGACACACAAACTGGATTGTATATATCTTTACTATATCACGATGCACTTCACAATCTACAATGTATATATCTCCACTATACCATGATGCACTTCACAAAGTGCACTATATATATCTACATTGTACCACGATGTACTTCACAATCTACATTGTACATATCTTAAACAAGGTCTATGACTACTATTGTACATTCTACTTGGATATTTATTTAGTGGTTCGGGGTTTTCCCTTGTACTCCCCAAGGGCGTTTTCCTTTGTAGCCTGAGGGCCTAGTTTGAGCCAAGGTGTTGGAGCAATATATAGGTGGCTCTAACTCAACCTAGTCCTCAACTATATATACGTCCATGATACATGAATACACTCACTACTTCTAGGAGCAACCTTGTGTCTCACTCCTCTCTCCCTCTTCTTCCAATAGGGTCCATAACTACCCTAGAGTACATTGCAAAACTACATGAGCATTAGTGTACAAAAAATGCTTCAAAAACTATCTAGAACTTGAGCTCAAGTTAGCTACAATTGAGATTGAGTAACCTTCACTTGATTTGAATTAGAGAACATTTTGCCATATCGAGCCACGAACATATGTAAATCATGTCACTATGATGCTTGTGCAAGCATACAACAAGCTTGTAAATCACATGTGCACTCTTGCACTACCCAAAAGCGAGAAAATCCCTACATAATGAACTTAAGTTCCTCATCCTTAAGCTCGAGTGAAATGCAAGTACTTGATGAAAAGCCCTGTTTGTGCAAAATTTGCACTAAGGTCCATTCAAGCACTCACAAGTGCTTAGCAAACCATGACTAAATTTTTGGAGCACTAGAAACTCACTATTTCTAGTTTGAATAGTACATCATGAACTCAAGTGGATCTTTAAAATTTGATTCTTGGTAAAATGGTATCTATGACCATGCAAATATACTTGTGTGTGGTAGCACAATTGTTGGAGCATCAAAGCACTACTATTTATCACTTGAGTTCATCATCCTTTAGCTTTAGTCAAGCTTGAGTTTCAAGCTTTAGTTCCATGTTGAAAAAGTAAACCATGAAAAAACATCTAAGTGTTCTAAATACCTTTGTAAACAAGAAGTGCATGGTAGCACATGAAGTAGAGCACAAAACCCTTACCATTTTGAACGACCTAGAACAGGCATTTAAGTCCTCAACCCAAGGTCTTGTTCACCATTCCCTCACCCATGTATATATTCACAAATGAATACACCTCCATATGACATGAAGACAAGATTCCTATATACTTGAACTCATTTTACATGCTTTTGGAATCAAGAAGAAGCATGAAAAAAACCCTCAAAATAAGGGCCATGAGTGATGGTATGCACAAACTTCTAAAGTCTCATGTGACTAACACCACTGAAGAGCACCTCAGCCCACACAACAAGAAGGGAGCAAGGAGTAAGCAAGGAAAAACCCCAAGTGAATGCATGACTAACTACACAGACTCTTGCATCCACCCCATGTAAAGGACCCATATGCATAAGCCTAGCACACAAGAACCTATGAAACCCATTTAAATGAGGAGAAATCTCAAAAATCAAAATTTTAGAGAAAATGAGCATTCGTTCTCTCAATTTAGAACATATACTCATATCACGAAGAATTTGCACTTATTCCATAATCAAGGCAATCAAGACAATGCATACACACAATATACAAGTGACAATGTCACCACCTGATTTTAAGAAGAAAAAATCCAAGTTTTTGAATATTTCTATTTCCTCATAAAAACATCAACCACATCAGATGAAGAACCTTAGACCAAAAGACTACTTAAAATCCAAAAGTGAAAATTTTTAAGAGCCCTAGCTATCTTAAAAGCTCAAAACCTTAGATCAAAAGACTATTTAAAATCCAAAAGTGACATTTTTAAAGAGCCCTAGCTATCTTAAAAGCTCAAAATTGGGCATGCTTAGGAGCCACTGATTGTGCCCTAAAACTTCACATAAACTTTATACAATGCGTGCAATGGACTAGGGTTGTTGCCAAGTCACCATACAACAAGGACAAGATGCCATCTAAGAATAAAATAGTCCTTAATGCCATTTTGAGAAAGTTTTGAAGTCCATGTGAATGGAGACACATAGTAATTTTCAGGAGTTTTTAAAATAGAAAATTCAGCCATAATTCACACCAATAACCCAAGGGTGATATGGGGAACCCTAGGGGATCATGATATAATCCATAATCCAAATTTTAAATTAGCAAATTACAAAGTCCATGCTTACGATTGACCAAGGGTTGCCATTTACTAGCAGATGGGGCATGTTCATCTAAGTATCAAGAACACTCAAAACCTATAATCCACCATTTTTGCAAATCCCAAATGTGGAACCATAATCAAGTCCCTCGAACCATTTTGGCTTCAGTCCAAAAAAGTGGGTGAATGACCGTTTCAAGACCTCGTAGATGACCAAGGGTGTCCATGTCACCAAAAAAAGGCTTACGGATTTTTGGACCTTTAATGTTTCTACAAATTTAATCCTTGATACCATCCCTTGACATTTATAAATCTTGATAAAATCTCACGATATTGGAAAAAGTTCTTTGTGAAAAAGAGCATAACTTTTTGCTCCTATACCATTCCAATGTCAAAAGGTAGTCTAAATCCACCCAACCAAGTTACACTCATTTGGAGGGGCATTTTCACACTACTATATGTGGTTAACAAAGAGTCTTTCATGATTACCTGAGAAGGAACCATTATTTGAGACTAACTTTCTTTCTATGTTTTCGGTAGACTGTCGAGTCATTAATCTATCTCGATATCACAACTTCCTCCACACTTTGATCCTTGACGCAACCTACTATTACCACATCTCCATTGGCTTGAGCTTATTCTAGTTAAGGATTGTAATAATTACTAATTTCATAATGTCAAATGGATGAATTATGAGTTCATGCAAATGTGAGTTTGTGGAGGTGAGAGCTCAAAACATAGAACACAAGTGACATGAGAATGCAAGAATGAAGTACAAGAGGGTGTCAACATGACAAAATCCTAAAACCTTAGAGTTAGTCTAGGGGGAGCCAAATTTGACTATACCACTAACTCAACCACTAATTATGGTTGGGAGAAACAACCTTAGAAAGAAAAATGTCCTTAACCTTCCTAACTAATAAAATTGGCCTCTGCCTTAAATATTACAATATTTCCAATACCCCTTGCAGTGACAATGTGAAATAACATTAATCACCAAACAGATATAAGTTTAAAGCTTGCAGAAAGTGTCTAACTTTTCACAAGGCAAAGCTTTGGTGAAGGGATTTGCCAAATTTAGATGTGTAGGGGGCAAAAGACCAAGCTACATGTAGCTACTCCTTGACATAATGATAATGTATCTCTATGTATTTTGTACATGCATGAAACACAAGATTTCGCACCATTGTAATGGCACTTTGATTGTCGGTGAAAATTGGAGTAGGCTCCTCCAATGTAGATTTGCCAACAAATGTCTCAACCGATACATTCCACTATGGTTGTAAAAGCTACCATGTGCTTAACTTCACATGATGAGGTAACACTTCTTATTTTTGTTTGAGTGCAAAGACCTAATTGAATCTTGAGAAAATAGAATTGACCTCCAAAAGCTTGCCTCCTCATAGGCCCGCAAACATCACTGTGAACGAGCTGCAATTTCTTCGCAACTCGGACTACAACATCCTTCTAAGAACACATCCCTCACATAAATGCTTAGGAGGAGTTTCCAAATGAGGCAAGGAATCCACCAGTTGAAATTTCTATAAAAGAATAAGACCATCAAAGTTCACATGCCCAAAGCTGGCATGCAACAACTCTACATCCTGAATGGAAGAGGTAGATGTAGAAGATGAATATTCAATTTATGCTCTTTTAGCATATGCATCAAGCTAAAGAAGAGCGCGACAGAGTATGCCTGAGAACACTCATGCATAAGCGTTCTTCCTATCCTGAATTATACACTTGTCACCCTCAAAGATGACCTAAAATCCTAGTCTAGTGATTAGGAGATAGACATCAAATTCTTTTTATCCCAAGCACTTACAAAGCATCATGGATGCAGAGATTCGAGCCATCAACGACTGTAAGCTCTACAAGATTTGACTAGACATCATCCTTTCCTACATTTGTTGGTTGAAGAGCCTACGATAGTGTACTGGACTCTTTCTTCTTCTCTTTTGCAATTCTCTTCAAGTACTCATTGATTAGTCACCTCACTTTTTGCAATAATGGCATTTTCTCTTTTTCTCAATCTTATCTACATCCTTCTTGTTCTTTTCAAAAGTATGATCAATAACATGTTTGAGATTATATTTGCCTCTACCCTTATCTTTCACAGCACAGGCTTACACTACACCATGCGCATTCACTAACATATCCTTTCTAATCTGCTCATCTTGCAACAAAAGTCCCACCAACTCCTGAAAGATGAGAGGGTTGTGATTTCCCCTCATAGACAAGGTGAGTAATGTATGAAAAGAAAGATATGACTCTAGTAGTGAGTTCGATGTAGCAGAGACAAGGCTGCGAATCTGGTATGCATAAGTCTTGAATCTTGGTGACATGGTTTACCATTAAATCTCCTTCATTCATATGCATTGAATCAAGATATCTTCTCATAAATGAGACTCTTGCATCATTATGAACCTGATACATAGAGTGTCCCAAGCATCCTGCGAAGTCCGAATGGGTGGTATAATTGACCTCTTCAATGAAAGAGAAATTAAAGACAGCTTGTGCATCATGTGTATCCCATCATCTCTACTCTGGAGTCCCGAAGTCCCTCAACCAAAAGATTTATAACCATAAAGCTCCACAGACAATAGTTGGTGCCATCCAAAGGCAAGCACACCAAAAATGTCATTTCTATTCAGAGCCATCTCAACTAAATGCACAAATATGACAAGCTTTGATAAGTTTACGTACTGTGAACACAATGCATAACTAGCTGAAGGCTCAATTTCAAATAACGATACACCCAAAAATCTGCACCAAACAGTCAAAACCGGACGACAAGGGTTGTTTGAATAGTCCCAAAAGTCTCCGATACAAAACAGTAAATGCTCCACAAATGTGACCAAATGGCAGCATCACATGTGCTCTAGACAATGATCTTCTCAGTCTGAGAAAAAACGGAGAGTCCTCAACCTCTGTAGGAGTTGGAAACACTTCAAAACAAGTCTGTAAATAACTGTTTTGAACCTACACAGACTGTAGTTGCTGTAACAGTACTTAAACAACAAAAAGATGCTGTTCTGATAGCTGAAAACTGCACCAAAACAAGCCCAAAAGGTGGCTATAGCAGTAAATTGTTAAAGACACAGGTAGAGCAAAAACAGGTCGATTTGTAGAAGAAGAACTCCAGAACTATCTCCAGCATGGTCGACTAGAAAGTAGACAGCAGCTCCTCAATCACCTCGAGAATGGAGCCAGATGCTTCAAAATGACTCAACCTGACGCAGCCAATTTCTCACCCAAACAATAGTCGCCTAGTTTCCAAATAGCTCTAGAAGCCTCCGAGAAGAGACATACTATAGAATGTGTGGAAAGAAAAAGCCAAAAACAGGTCGACGAGCTTGTAAAATGCTATGAAATTGACAATTTTAGCAATAAATGAGTTGCACTTGCTGGGAATGTATGGATATCAAATCCCCTTTCCCTAAGCAGCTACTTGAAGCATCTTGTCTCCAAAAACAAGATGAAGGCTGAGTTTTTTTTTGCGATGAAAATCGAGTTCTCGTGACAAAAATGATCCCCAAGGGTGTGAGAGCTCAGGGGAGGTGCGTGGGCAGCGTGCTCTACCGCAAATGTGATTTTCTTTTGAGGTGGAGAGCTAAAAAACGTGGAGCACAGCTGAAATGAGATTGCAAGAGGGTTGTCAACATGACAAACCCTAAAACCCTAGGGTGAGTCAAAATTGACATTAACCCTAACTCAACCACTAACATGTGGTTAGCAGGAAAAACCTTAGAAAGAAAAAATGGCCCTAGCCTCCTAACTAATACACTGGCCACTGCCTTAAATATTACAATATATCCAACAGCAACGCAATGAATTATTATCGTATTTACTGGGATTCAGTTCCCAAATAATGCCATTCTTTGGCCATCACTAGCTCCATAATAAAAGCACTATGCCTAAAATTTTGCAAGGAGGATTAGATCCCAATGGACCCTTCATCAAGCTCTTTCTTTTATATAAGAATAAACATTCAGTTTTATTGTTTTTAGAAAAGAAATAGCATGCGTTTTGTGATGGCGAGATGTGATGAATTCTTCCCCACCCCTCAATAGCTCAATTCCAACTAGGTGTCAGGTGGGTGCATGAGTTTGATTGCCTACCAAGATTTTGTAGTTCAAAAAATAAAATAAAAAGTATTTTCCTTCTTACTTGATCTCTTATAAAAATGTTCACACACATTAATGTGTCTCCTACTGGAATCTTTCTGGAAATGACTCCATATCTTGTAGTTAGTGCATATGGTCAAAAATAATTAAGCACCTGATTTATGTAATTCTTGAGGAACAACTTTTTGTTATACCTGTAACGTATTGTCAAGTTTAGATGGATGCTATTATTTGGGATGTGAGATGTGTTTTCAACTTGACTGTGTACTAGGCCCTCCTCCAAAAGCAGCTTGTCCTCATTTATAGTTGTTGGAAATGAATTTAATATCTCAAGGCACCGGAGGCCTAAACTCACCTTAACCATAAGCATGACATAAGATTGTTTATTTACTGCTGCCAATGCTTGAGATAGACTTTCCGAACAAAGCTGTGAACGCAGTGCTGATCTTGCATTTAACCACTTCGTATTATCAATACAGGTAAAAAAGTCTCTGACACTTGACCTTACGAGTGATACCATGTCACAACGGCCATGTTCACAATCTGGGCGTACATGGTGCCTGCTAAAGCTTGAAAACTCTGGTGCTTCAACTACAGCCTCGAGTGCTATAAGCAGGGTTGGATCCACTATACCACCTGTGTAAATTGAGGGACTTGGCTGAAACTGCATGTATTCATACCCATAATCTGCCCAAGTATTCACAAGGTCCCACCATTCTGGTCTTTGTTCAGTTATGCCAGCTGCATAATCTTCAATAGCTGCTTTGGCTCTCATCCACAGTTGTTCCTGCTCTACATGTCTACATCTCTCCTTGAGAATTGCAATGGATTTTTCATCACAAGCTGGCCTCCATAAGACAGTGAACCATTGTACTCCATCCTGCATAGCCTTACTTTAGTGAAAGCTCTTCTGCATCAGAAGTATTTATTACAGATTTATGTAAAAAAAACGCCTTTCTTGAGAAATCCACAACAGCTACAAGCACCAATCTACACCACCTAATTGTTTAAAAACCCAACACAAATCATAATCTAGAAAAGAGGCAGGTGCAGTGGATCCTAATTATGTCATACTATGAAGAGTGTTAGCTTAAGAATTCTTTTGAGTCAACGTTAAACACGGCAACCTTTTTCTTAACCATCCATCAAAAAGGCCTGAAATCGCACCTTGAAGGATGGAAATATCTGGACTGAATCGAATGGATTGTTTTCCAGAACAAACCCTATAAAAACAGAAACAGGAAGAAACTATAAGATCAAAAGCTTTTCAAACTATGCCTTTTGACAAAAATCTTGAAAGTCATGGTCAAGTTTATCCAAATACCTTGAAGCCATTGTAGAAAAGGCTTGAAGTTTGGTAGATTTCATATTCCTATACATGTATTAATTTAATGAATGTAGATGGATTTCGATGGGCAAAAGTTACTTTGCACGTATCATGCACACAGATTACCATCTCGCTTGTCTTGAAGTTACTCTTAATGTGTGGGCATTGAATGCATGATCCCTCCTATAAACATTTGCCATTTATGAGAGGAGTAATTCAGGATAGAGAGTGCGGTTAACCTCCTGCAATTGCGCAAGACTTTAGGGCCACAAGAGACACTGCAACATAACTTACAATCAAGTGGCTAAGGACGTGAACGACTGTTGGAGATCAATCTCACTGAGAATGAGCACAGAAACAAGACAAGCCATTGTGCAGCCTGTCCAAAATGTAAAATAACAAACGAGAATAGCGAATGGTGAAAGATCACCCATATGCTGCAAAGATATTGTACAGATGTGAGGCACCCGTACAGGGACTGTATGTCAAAAACATCTGCTTCACCCTCAAGAAGAGAGAGAAAAGTTTTGAAGATTAAATGGTACAATAGAACAACAGAGTGCCCACTTGCTAAAGGACATCACTGATGTGTGGTGTAATGTAATAGGAGGCTGACACTGTGATACCATGAAGATAGATGTATCCAACCAATCTGACTTTGAATGCGTCTCCCCGTGCATGTCAAGCGTCACATAACATAGAGCTGTAGCACTCTCTGTGTGCACGCATCTGTGTTCGCGCACGCCAATTTGTATAGGGTTTTGATGCCACCTCCTTGGAGTTCACATAGGGGAATCAGCTTGGTCTATGAACGTAATCCCAAATGGTGGCGTTATAGATTGCAGCAGATTTGGTCCTGTAAACTTCCTCTTTGTCAATAGGTTTTTCTATGGCGAGTGATGCTTGCTCCTAGCACGTATACATATTGCTCCTCCTCTCTGTCTAGATGTCTGGCTCGAAGGGAATCCTTGCTCCATCTTTTATGGCATCGCCCTGTGACTAGTGATTTTCTGATTTTCCTCCAGCAGCGTCTCCAAGCCCAATTACTACGTGCTTTGGCAAGCTTTTTGGGCTCTTGGGCATCACCCACGGAGGCATGAATTTGATCTTATTTTCACTTGGGTTCGATATTGGGCACTCTGGACTCTGTACAAAGACAAAATCATAGTGCTTCAGAGACTCTTTTTCATGTTTCGCTATTTCCGGATGTCACGCAGGCAATCCCTTTATGATTGCGTGTATGTTCGTCAAATAGATTACTCTGTTCACTTGTCTTACAATGAAATCTTCTGATATTGCAATTTCATGTCTCCTCTTTTGGGACGGCTTTTTGTAATATAAACATACATGGATTTCACCCCAAAAAAGTGTGTGTGTGTGTGTAAAGAGAGCCAGCCCATTTTTCTGTTTTCCCTCGCCTGTGTGTGTTCTTTTGGCCGTAAAGGAAGCCGGCTACGTACAGCTTGTTGCAGCCCACGTCAACCTACGCGTGCCATCCGTACAACCGTACAGCATCTGTACGACGTCCGTACCTTTTCTGTCTTCCCTCGCCTGTGTGTATTTCATCTGGCCGTATAGGCTACGTACAGCATGTTGCAACCCCCATCATCCTACATCTGCCTTCCATACAACCATATGGCGTTCGTACGGCATCCGTACGTTTTCTTTCTGCACACGTCCCTTTTTTCTTTTCATCGCCCTTTTCTACTTTTTCTCTTTCCTTTACGTCCGTACAAATTCCATGTCTGACGTACTGTCCATATTGTTTTCCATGCTACATTCCGTACCGTTTTTTGTACTGCCTTCCGTACAGCTTCCCTACTGTTTGCCCTGTTTGTCCATACTGTGTTCCATATGATCATCTCCTTTTCCAGAAGCTTGCTGATTTTGCCCTCTTTCCGTTTTTCCTTTTTCCGTACATTTTGCTCTCTATTATATGTTCCTAGTCCTTTCAGATTCAGGGTTTTCTTCTTATCAGCTCAAGATGGATGGATATGAATTTGACAAGACTTTTCAAAAGGACAGGTTGGGCCATAATAAAAAGCAAAAGCAAGCTGTGCGTCAGGATGACCCTTTCATGTTTCATTTGAAGCCAAGATTGTTTATGAGGTCATGCATGAGGGTTTTGAAGACACTCATAAGGCATGGAAAGATTCAGTCCCTATAGTTGGTCTCATGGTCTAAGTGGATGACATTGTCGACCCTCTGTGGGACTATGCCAAACATGCTGTCATTATTTTTTCCCAGGACGTATGCTTGCTGCTGCAAATGTGGGTAATTGGTTGACTCGAACTCTTGGTGGCTCCTTTGTTCGTAAAGTCCAATATGCAGCAAGGGGTTTTTTTGAAGTTATAATGACAGATGAAGAACATAAGCAGGTGCTCTTGGAGCATTCTCCCCTTTTGTATGGGCAACAAATGGTGCATGTGATTCCATGGTCACCGACCAGGGATTACCAAGCCCTCATACAGCATCGTTGTCCAGTTTGGGTTGAGATTGTGGACTTTGCACAATGTTTGTCTTCCCTTTTGCCCAAAATTGCAGCCTCTTTGGGCAAAGTAGTTTGCCCTCCATGGCCGAATGGGAATTCCAATCGTTTTTGCATCTTATGGAATACTAATCATCCCACGCCAGATTCTTATTCTGTCACTGTGAATAATGTTGACATGGGAAGTGCTTTTTACAAACTCAAGTGGGGTTTGTTTGTAGGAGCTTGCTTTGATTGCAAAAAATTTGATCATATGGCTTCCCAATATCCTTCACATGTGCAAAAAATGCATCAGGAACCCATGCTTGTGCAGATGCTAGCTAAAGATACTGGTTTGTCTTATGTGGCCAAGAATAAAAGCAATAAGCAGATTTCTGCAGCACAAGACAAAGGTAAAGCGTCGATTGTTTCTAATGGCTCTACTGCACATGTATTCCCTTCCTTACCTTCACCTTCTCCAGCACAGGTTTGAGAGGGGAAATTTTTTAATGATGTTGGGAAAAATTCTAGGAAAATGATTTCAGCCAGGAGACCTTTGCCTTCTCGCACTTGGAATGGTGTGTCATCGAATGGTAATAGTTCTGAAGAAAATTCAGGCATTGGCATTACATGGGCTGCGGTGACAGCATGTCGCACTCTTTTCCCGGAAGAGGAAGTTGCTACTTTGTTGTCTTCTCCTCAGGCTGTCTCTTCATCTCAGGGAAGAGATTCAGAACCTGAGGTTATACCTTTCAACATAATGCACAGTCCTCTTATTAGGCTGGCTTGGATCACTGGTATCGAGTTAATCCACAACATTCTGATAATTTTACTTGCAAAATATGGGTTGATTATGCTTTCACATACTGACACGTCCCCAGCACTCCTGAAACCTCTGATCTGCAAGCAAACACAAGAACACACCAAACGTGAGGAATCTGAGCAAGCTGCTCACCACCCAACCATGACATCTACAGGATGCGATCCTAAATCAGGAGATGTCCCCTCCGAGCCACGAGCTGAGCTATTGGCATGAACTCCCAACCAGATCCTAACCAGCCTAGTGTCCCATACAAGTGGCACCGTGAAGCCTGGGATCTGCTGATGGGCCTTGGGCTACGCTATGATGCAAGCGCGCATCCACTACTCAATCCAGGATCAGACCTAGCACCTGGGAACGAGACTTACTCCCATCGGCTCTCTAAGAACTGAACCTCTGGGCCCCTTATATAGACTCGGGTCCAATGCGCCAAAAATAGCGAAGACCTCTAACTGGTTCGTACCCTTGCCACTCAACCCGAGAATCAAGCCTGCCTAGCCCTAAGCCTCCCCAAGCTACCTGAGCTAGTCTTGTGTACCCAGTATACGTCAGATACCATTCTGTGCACATGACATTCTTTCCCTCCTTTAAAAACTCACTCCTGAGTTAGCTAAAAAACCCGAGAAGGTCCTTTGGAGGTTTTGTAATGTCTCCCATGTTGCATCCTCCTCAACACGATTCTTCCACTTGTTCTTATATTCCCTGATAGTTCTATTACGAATCTGTCTTTCACGAAATTCAAGAATACTCTCAGGTTCATGTGGAATAAAAGTCAAGAATACTCTCAGGTTCATGTGGAATAAAAGTCAAATCTGTAACTTTCTATTATTTCTTGAGGAAAAACAAGCTGATCATCCGCACCCAGTAACTCTTTCAGTCTGCTGACATGAAACACTGGATGTACTTTAACATCAGGCGGCAGTTCTAGTTTATATGCAACTGGTCCAATTCTTTAAACCACCTTGAACGGACCACAGTATCTGGGGGATAATTTCGGAACCAAACCAGTACTTAGGCTCTTGGATTCTTTGGGAATACGTAAATATACCATCGTTCCTTCAGAGAATTCTCTAGGTGAACGATGTCTACTAGCATAAAATATGTCCCGATCTTGGGTACTTCTAATAGACTCCTTGGCAAACTACAACATTTCTTGCATGTCTTGCAAGAATGTCTTTGCAGCATCATTTTGAATTCCCTTGAACCCAACCATAACTGGTGACTTCCGTTGAAACCTATACATAAGCATAATCACGGAGCTCTTGGTCACCTCCATGGATACCTCATGGACATCAAATCTTACCATGTGGTCATTAGGGAGCCCCCAAATGGAGTCAAACCCTTGCGCGTTCTAGGCAAACCGGTAATAAAATTCATGGAAATACTTTCCCATTTATTACTCGGGATTTGCAATGGCTGTAATAAACCTGCGCTTCTAAGGCGTTCTGCCTTCGCAAGACAAACCCGGCAACCTATCACATAGTTTTCAATAAATGCACGCATCTTAGGCCAATAAAAGGTATGTTTCACAAGAGACAAAGTCCGATGTATACCTGGATATCTAGCACTAGGAGCATCATGACACTCCCAGAGAAGATCCGAAACATCTGGCACACATATCTTTCCATTCCGGAACAGCAATCCGTTCCTAATCATCCACTGACCTCCCGCCGCCTATACCGTAGGTGGCACAATCCCTGAGTCCTCGTCAACCATGGAGCTCCCATCCTAGACTTTCTGCCAATAAGAACTGAAATGACTATCAGTTGCGCAAAGCCCCCTCAAGGATTGAAATAGGTCTGAGGATATTTTCGTAAATGACATAGCATTTACAAACTTGACTCGACTTAAGACATCCGCCACACTATTCATGGAACCCTTTCGATAACGTATTTCAAAATCAAAATCTTGCATTAACTCTACCCATCTAGCCTTTCTTCCCCTCAATTCAGACCCGTCACACACATACTTGATTGACTGATGATCTGTCAATACAAGAAACTTCGAACCATACAAGTAGTGTCTCCAAACCATACATAACTGCATAGAGTTCTTTTTCTAGTGTGGGCCAACGATATTGGGTGTCGTCTAGCTTCTTACTCTCAAAATCTACACGTCTGCCGTCTTGGAATAAAGCTGCCCCAATCGCAAAATCACTCGCATCAGCCTCTAAAACATAAGGCTGGGTAGGATCGTGTAATGTAAGAACGGGTGCTTCCTTGATATTTAACTTCAAGGTTTCAAAAGCCTTGTTCAATGCATCATTCCAAGAGATCGGCTGTGTAGGAAAACCGTGAATCCTAGGAAAGAATGAAGTTGTTTCACAGTCTGAGGGATAGGCCATTCCAAAACCTTCTAGATACGATCCAGATCAATGCTAATACCTTCAGAAGAAATCTTGTGTCCTAGGTAAATGATCTCCTTCATAAATAAGTCACATTTACTCATCTTGGCATAGAGCTTATGCTGTATATAAGTAAGACAATCCAAAGGTGTCCAATGTGGTCCTCTAGCATTCGGCTATATACCAAGATGTCATCTAAGAACACGACAACAATTTGTCCAAAAAAGCTCGGAACATATCGTTCATCATTTGTTGGAAGGTAGCAGGCGCATTGGTCAAACCAAAAGGTAATACGAGAAACTCGTAGTGGCCATACCTAGTTCGGAATGCGGTTCTATCTATGTATTTAGCATAGATACGGATTTGGTGATAACCCGTACGCAAATCAATCTTAGTGAAATACTTCGCTCCGGCCAAACGGTCTATCAAATCATCGGAACGAGGAAGAGGGTATCGATTCTTAATTGTCACTTTATTCAATGTTTATAGTCTATTCTCCACGAGCTATCTTTCGTCTTTCTTAAGAGGGCAAGTGCTCCCCACGGTGATTTATTTAGGCAAATATAGCCCATATTCAATAATCTTGTAGCTCTGAAGCTAACTCATCCTCCTCAAGCTGGCTCATCCTATAAGGTGGATTACTAATAGGTTGAGTCCCAGGTACTAAATCCATGCAATGATCTACTGCCTGTTCTAGAGGTAAACCTTCCGGCAGTTGAGCAAGGAATATATCCATGAAATCATCCAACAACCTTCTCAATTCACGGTGTTCAAACACACCAAAACACACTAATACACATCATAATGAGAAGTGTTTATTATATTCCGAAGCTGCATCGCAGATACAATAGGTCCCTCAGAAGAGGGAATATTATCACATTGAATACAAGATCGGATGTCCTTATCCAAAAAAGAGAGTGTATGCTCTTTCCATCCAATCCGAATATCGTGGGTTTAAACCATTCTATTCCAATTAACAAGTCCACATGTTCCAAGTGCATGACAAAGAACGTAAGAGCAGCTGCGTAGTCTTGACTCTGGATAGAAAGTGCGTCAATCTTGCGATCCCAAAACTGCTTCCTAGCTGGAAGCTGCACCTCGTAGGTGTGATCGCTAGGTATCGTGGACAGCCCCATCCTCTGCACAAGTTTGTAATTAACAAAATTGTGAGAGCTGCCCGGGGGTCAAAGAAAATGTGAATTCTTTGGTCCCTTACTTCTCCATAAACTTGGAAAAGGTCATGGGGGCCAAATAACGAATTATTAAAAGTGCAATTACAAGAAAGTGGGAAGGTAATGACATTTACAGAAATACCTATCATCGAAACTTGATTAGCTTCCTTAGCTTTGGTGCCTTGTCCCACATGGAGCTTCGGTCCCGATGCTTGCATCTGGTTCTTGCGCTTAGGACAATCATTCCGAGTGTGTCCCCGTTCCTCGCATATGAAGCAACGTCCTTCTTTCTTTAACTTCAATGTGCATAGGAAACGGGCACGACCGTTCTTCGTCTGAGTCGAGTTCTTCTTGGTGTTGTCTATAGACTTTGACTCCCCGGTACCAGTGGTATACTGGAAGAACTTCCTCTTGTTCTTCCCACTCGTGTCGGCAATGGTGGTTCCCTTTGCGCTGGCCATGGTATCATCATAGATGTGCACATAGTTCATGGCCTCTTGCAAACTGGTACACTTGTTCTTCTGAATCTGAAGCTTATACGAGTCAAGCAAACCATCCACAAAGAAACCTAACAAGGTAACTGGATCCATCTTTGTAACTCTGGTCTGCAAATCACGAAACCTCTGAAGATAAACCTCAAAAGTCAAATTCAGCTTGGACATATCGAGGGCCTTGAGCTTGCCTACGATATCGTAATCTTCCTCCTTCTTTACAAACTCTTTCCTAAAGACCTTTTTGAATTATATCCATGTTGCAGGCTTGATGAGTTGGAGTTCCTTCCACCACAATAAAGTCTTCCCTGACATATACCCTACTGCAAGCTGCATCTTCTTGTCATCTGGGTAAGGGTGAAACTAGAAGTGTACTTGCCACTTGTGCAACCAAGTGTCAACCACCTCCTTGACACAAGACTTCTCATCTCCGGCATAGGGATATGGAGTGATATTTGGACCTAACACTCAAGCCAAAGCATCCACATGCATGAGCGCCTGAACAGTGCTAGTCAAAAGTGAGAAAGAAAGAAAGAAATATATATTAACGTCCACGGGAGACCTCACAGGCCTATGGGACAAAGCGCACAGAAAAGCGAACTCATACAGCTGCTGGTGATTTGAAGACACTCTAATGCTTGTATGGTTGTGATACAAGTCTGAATGCAAAATTCACATGGTTATACTCCATGTCTTCTCAAAGGATGAAGGATGAAAAAGGCAGGCTTACATTAGAAGAATTCCATTCTCTCTAGTAACAAAAGGCTAGCCCCTGATTGGACAAGAAGAATTGAAGTCGGACCCCATCTTGCCCATCCCACTAGAGTACACATATGTACGTTACATGTTGAAGTGCATAAACTTGATAAGTTGCTATATTTGCATATTTATTATGCTTGGAATTTGATTCTAGAAGAAGTCTCCGCATCTTGCATTGTAGAAGTTGAGGAGGTTGTGTTTTTAGATATGGTCAGTGGGCTGAAGCAAAGGGTACGCTAGGACCCTTGCTGAGTACTAATCTATGCTAACAGAATCATAATCATAAACATAATCATAATCATATCATATCAATCAATCTATCCAGGCGCGCTAACCGAAGCCTGGTACAGTGATGGCTCTCTGGTGGGCTGCGAAAATATCTCGTATTTGTGTATGTCGAGCTGTCTCGCGCTGCGGCGGGGGACGCGGTCTTCTCGCTCTCTGGACTCTCTGGGCTATGTCTAGAGTGATCCCTCGTCTCTATGGGTCTCCTCTGAGGAAAGCTATGATAGGTTGGACCTCAATAGAGTGTACTCTGGGGGCTCTCTGTCGCACATGTGGCCTCTGCGCCCCTCTCTCGGCGGTACTGTGGAAGCTGCTCATCCAGACTGCATATTGGCTAGCTCCTCTACCTCCACTCCACTGTGTCCGGGGGCTGACTCAAATGTATAGAAGTCAGTGACGTGCCGCTGTGCCCGGTCACCCTCTATGTCCTGTAGTGGTCTAACCAACCCCTGTTGCTCTCTGATATGTCGTAGAAGCACCTCCCTTAGAGTGAAGTCTGAATCCCTTGGAGTTGCTGTGTCAACCCCGTTTGATTCGCATGAACTCGCTCGAACTTTTCATCGAGAGTGGTGGTGAATTCACTGAAGGCAATCTTCGTAATCAAATCATCGTAGAGGCCTTGGTCATCATCTACATGGTAATTCATATCTTGATCACCCATAGCGAGCGCGGGGTCTACTGAATCAGCCATGAAGAAAGTGGAGTAAGGGAAGCTCTGAAGGCCAAAGGGAAAGGAAAAGGAATCGTGAGGAAAGGAGTAGAGCAGTGGAGACGGAATCCAAGAGCAGGCAGCAAGCAACGAATTGCCACGGGACTGCGTCAAGAGGGAGAAATGGTGAAGCAGAGGGGTAGCAGGCTGACGAACTGGAAGGCGATGAGAGGGGGGCTGTTCCGTACTAACAACTGCAGTGAACCAGCCCAGGCTCACGGGTTCTACTCAGAGATGGCAGGTGAAGAGCTAGCTGCGCACACTCATGGGGCTTCAAGCTGAAGCGTGAGAGATGGACGCTTGAGACAAGAGCGCCATAATCCAGGCTTATAGTAGCCTACACGCCTAAAAAGCACACCCCTACTTTTAGTAGGGACTTTGCTTTTTTTGGCTTTCCAAGCCAGAATTGCGTCCAAACCAGTCCCAAGAGACTGGCATCTCCTGCGCACCTCTTCCTACTTCTGTCATCAAAACCCGTTCCCTAGTGCTCATCCTGAAGGATGCACGCAACATTCCATCCCATCCTAGCTCGTGGCTTTCCCTCTGGCATCTCACTCCACCACCCTTGCGCCATCCTCTAGACCTAACGATCCACTCCAAAGCTCTTCCCTACCAACCAACCTTTCGCTCAGCCTCTCTTCCACTCCACCTTGCTTCCTTCAAATTCATCTCTCTCTCTCTCTCTCTCTCTCTCTCTCTCTCTCTCCCTCCTTCCTTCTATCCCAATCCAGCACCACTACCCTTAAACGATGAACCAACTGACACTTGCAGGGCAAGAACATGAATTTCTAAATTGAGGCATACCTGGAGAAAATCTCGTCCAAATTTCTTGTAACAGAAATTCCCCCAAGAGTTGGCTCTGATACTAATTGACACGTCCCCAGCACTCCTGAAACCACTGATCTGCAAGCAAACACAAGAACACACCAAACGTGAGGAATCTGAGCAGGGTGCTCACCACCCAACCAGGACATCTACGAGATGCGATCCCAAATCAAGAGATGTCCCCTCCAAGCCACAAGCTGAGCTACTAGCATGAACTCACAACCAAATCCTAACCAGCCTGGTGTCCCATGCCACCAGGTGGCGCTGTGAAGCCTGGGATTTACTCCAGGGTCTTGGGATACGCTATGATGCAGGCGCACGTCCGTGACTCAATCCAAGATCAGACCTAGCAACTGGGAACAAGACTTGCTCCCATCGGCTCTCTGAGAACTAAACCTCTTGGCCCCTTATATAGACTCGGGCCCAATGCGCCAAAAATAGCGAAGACCTCTAACTGGTTCGTATCCTTGCCACTCAACCCGAGAATCAAGCATGCCTAGCCCTAAGCCTCCCTAGGCTATAATATTCTCCTCATCATCTCTATCTGCGAACTCCCTCCCTCCTCCGCTCCCCATCTACCCCCCCCTCGCACTGCGCGGCCCTCCCCTCTACCTCCTCTCTGCCGCTGCCGCGCAGCCATCCGCCTCCCTCTCCTACCCCTCCGCCCGTCGATCCACCCCTCCCCCCTCACCACACTCCGCTCACCCCGCTTCCCCGCTCCACTCCCCCCTCTCTCCGCCCGTCGCTCCGCTCCTCCTATCCTCTCCACTCGTCCCCTCTCCGCACTCAGCCTCCCCCCACCCGCCCCCCCCCTCGCGTGGCGCTACCAACCCCCCCGTCCCCTCCTGCCCCTCCCCGCTAAGGCGCCACGCTGCCCCCCCCCCTTCCCTCCCCTCCTCACCTCTCCTCCCCACCCCCCCTCGTGCGGCGCTGCCACACCTCCCCTTCCCCTTCCTCTCACCCCCCTGCGCTGCGCTGCCCCCCCCCCTCTCTTTCTCCTCCTCCTTCCTCCGCCACCCCCATTCGTCACCTCCCTCCCCCCCCCGCTTCCCCATACCTCTCCATCCCTCCTTCCACCCCCCGCCTTAATCCCCCATCCCTGCCCCTTCCGTTTCCTTCCCCTTCCCCCGCCTCGGAGCGTTCGCAGTTAGTCAATGCGATATGGCGGCCACGTGCCCAGAACCGGTGGCCCAAACGGACCCCCCCCCTCCATCAGCCTATCGCGTAACATTGACAGAGCACCAGGTCTCCTTGGTGAAGCAGGCCGCCACGGACTTCTCCCAGACATCCGTTTATGGGAGAGTCATTGGCTATTCCCCTTCACGAGCAGACATCAGGAACTGGTTGCAGTCCACCCTCTACCTCGAGGACAGTCACATCGAGGAGGTTGCACTCATGGGACGTGGCATCTTCTGGCTCAAGCTCTCCTCAGCACAGGCTGCGAGCGACATGGTCAGGCGATCCCCTACTTCTGTGGGTGGGAAGATCATCCTCATGGTCCCATGGTACAGGGGTTTCAGTGTAGCGGACTTCGATGCCCGCTTTCGCATCCTGCCATCCAGTCACCCTTATCTTCCTAGGTCTCGCAACCGAGCTTCGCCCGATCATCAAGGACCTGGGGGCGCACTTTGGTTGGCCTATGCAGGACACCTACATTGATGCGGCGGCAGCCCAAGGGGTGCCACGTGTCAAAGTGGCAGTCCTCGATCCTTAGAGCATCCCCTCGGAGTTTGAGATCGAGACAGACACAGGTGTGGTGGACACAGCGCATTCTGGTCACTGGTCACTGTTTGCAGGCCTTTTCTCGGACTCCTCGGTACACTTCTTCTCCGTCACTGATGATAGCCGCCTACAGAGCAGAGAGGCCATGATCGACCCCCAGCTTCCCTGGCAACGCCTTCGCATTGTAGGGCTGCAAGGGAAGACATGGCATATAGACCCCCTGATGATGCAGGACCAGGATTGGAGACTCTGGATATGGGAGGGCCGTTCCTTGACAGAGGTGGAGTGGGACCCAGGAGAGTGGCGTTGGCCACCATCGGAGACCTCAGAGAACCCTACCCCCTTCTTTTCTTACAGTGCGCGCACGGGTAGGCGTGCTCTTGGGGCTCTCCAGCGCGGGCTACCCACACAGGCACATAGGTGGTATGCCCAGGGAATCTCTTTGGTCTTTCTTCGCACTTTCTGGAAGACTCTTTGGGCTAGCTGGCGGCCGAGGAAGATCTCCTACTTCCTTTGGATGGTGGCACACAAGGGGCTTCCAGTTGGCAGTTGGCTAAGGCAAATGGGGTAGGAGGGGCATTGCCAGATGTGTTTTCAGGAGGAGTCGTCCCTGAAGCACTGCCTTTGGAGCTGCTCGCATGCGCAGACGGTTTGGAAGGGAGTCATGGGGATCTTAGCGAGGGCTACACCCGAGCTATGACCGATCACTTGGGGAGCCGTTTGCTGGTGCAGCACTGAGACGGTACATCACTTGGCTTATGAGTTCTCTAGACAGGATCCCGTCTTTTTCATCACGCAGGCCACCTGGGCATACATGGACAGCTTTCCTTGGCATCTGACAGAGACAGATGCAGGAGCGACGCCTCGGCACCCAGTTTGGGAGATCATAGGGAGCATTGCAGGCTGGCATATCTGGACTTCCAGATGCGCGTAGACCGTAGGAGCTCAGACTTCTTCTACTACCCAGACCCTAGCAGACATTTGGAGCACGATCGTTCACACGCTCAAGGGTCAGTGGGATCAGATTCAGGGAGAGTCCCGGGCAGGGAAGGAAAAGAGACAACGCTTCCTTCGCGACTGGGACCAC
Source organism: Dipteris shenzhenensis (assembly GCF_047967505.1). NCBI lineage: Eukaryota > Viridiplantae > Streptophyta > Polypodiopsida > Gleicheniales > Dipteridaceae > Dipteris > Dipteris shenzhenensis. The sequence continues at coordinate 14,137,956 of NC_141608.1, forward strand.
CGGGAGTTGTTCTTCCAGCACTCTACTCAGAGTCTTCAGTGGCATTACGCCCCTCCACCGTGGCTGTTTGTCCACTCTCCGATGATTATGCCCTGAGAGGCTTGTATTTGGCATTTTGACTCCTCGGGCTGAATCCGTTTTGTGATTGCAGCCCGCTGGCCTTTGGGCCTTCTTGTACTCTCGCTTTCAAGTAATATAACTAGCACTACCTTTTGCGCAAAAAAAAGCCTCCCTAGGCTACTTGAGCTAGTTGTGTGTACCTAGTACACGTCAGATACCATTCCGTGCACATGACACATATTCAGATCATGCTCTTATCTGGCTCAAGGTTTCTTTTCATGACATGCCAGATGATAGGCTCTCACAAAAAGGATGCTCATAATCAATAATAGTTACCTGGGACATGATACTTTCAAGGCCATGGTTTCTGATGCCTTTCAGCCTCTTTCACGTCAGAGTCTCATTGACATTGATTATGCTTGGACTGCTTTTGTTGCTAGAATGCAAGCAGTTATTTGTGAATATGGGAAAATTTATATGAAAAATCTAGGAGACTCTGTTGCTCAAGCAAAAGCATTTATCAATCCTTGACTGAGCTGAGCCACTTTCGTGCTCTATCAATTCAAGAAAATACGTCCTTATGCCAGGCAAAACATTGTCTCCAATCCAATGATCACAGGAAAATTGTTAAGTGGGAGACCAAGGCACGACAAAGGGCTTTTTTGGACAAAGGCTGCTTGTCTAAAGAGTCCTTCAAGTGTTTACATCACAAACGACAATCTGAAAATATCTGCAGAGTTCTCTTGTCTGATGGGATTTGGACTTCTTCTCGAGCACAGCTTGCTGAAGTTTGTGTTGATCATTTTTCTCGGCATTTCGGACATGCAGATTTTTCTACTTATGAGGTTCTTTCAGCAAGAGACCTTTTATTGCATCATGTCAATCCAATTATTTAACCCATGCAGGCTTTGGAGTTGGGAAGTTCCTTTCACTAAAAGAGAATTGTCTGATGCAGTAAAATCATGTCGTAGATGGAAATCGCCTGGTTGGGATGGTCTCACTGTGGAATTCTTTCTTGAGCCTACCTTGCTGTGTATGATTAATTCTACCTGGCAGAATCAATGCATGCCTGCCTCATGGAAAAAAGGGTTGGTTAAGCTTCTTCCCAAGAGCAACTATGTGAATCTTTGACTGATTGGAGGCCTATCACTCTCATGCCCGTTATTTATAAGATCATTGCTAAAATGGTTGTTGATCGTATCAAAGGATTTTCGCATGATGGTCTTCATCTTGCACAGTATGGTTTCATTCCTCGTCGGCATATCACAGATAGCATTGCCAATGCATATGTTGGCATAGAATATGCTAAAATACACTGAATAGGATGTTTTATTGCTACAGGTTGATATTGCTAAAGCATTTGACACTATCCAATGGGATTTTATCTCGCAGACCATGAGAGCATTGGGTTTTGGGCACAAAATGCAGCATGTCATATATTGGCTCTACAATGACAGTCAAGCTGCTTGTATCCTGTCAGGGGATATCTCTAAGACTTGGACTCTTCGTAGTTCTGTTCGCCAAGGCTGTCCGCTCAATGCACTTTTGTATGCTATTGCCACACACCCAATGCTTCAATATTTGGATCACTTTATTGGCTACTACTGATATGCTCCATGGTTTGGAAATACAATGGAGTCGCCCAAAGATTGCTCAAGCTTATGCTGATGATTCTTTTTTTACCCCGAAGAATACTGAGACAGACCTTTCTTCCCTTATGCATGCTCTCTCTATATATGGCATGACTGCTGGTCTTCATGTCAATTTTCAGAAATCAAAGCTCTTACCATTGCATGCTAAAGACTGGCATAGTCTTTTATGGCCGGGGGAGATTGTTCCGCCTACTCAGTTAGTTCGTCACTTGGGTTATCCTTTGGGTTGGATGATGGCCCGTCGTCAACAAACAGACTGGGTTCTTGAAAATTGGAAAAATAAGCTTGAATATTGGAAATTGGCGACTCGGCCATTGCCTGTTAGGCTCCGGATAGTGCAATCTATTTTGGTAGCATACATTCAAATTCTACTTGCCTTTGATCGTGTTTGGCAAGACAGATATTGCTTCTCTCATGTCCATCATAATGGAAACTTTATGGCATTCCAAACATGCCAAGGAAAGTTTACGCTTGCTTTCAAAGTCTCGTTTATGTTCACCCAAGACCCATGGGGGCTTGAACATTCTGAATATTCATGTTCATATCCTTGCTCTTAAAGGGAAATTTATGTTACAGTTCATGCATGGGGTTCAGCCCTGGGCTGCCATGATCCGTTTCTTGCTTTTACAAATCACCACCCCTACTTTTGGTCATTGGCGGCCCACGCAATGGGACTTTCTCTTTGGTTCTATTGAGGGCAAGGTCAAAGGCTGTCCTTTCGTCTCTAACCTGTTATTGGATTGGAAGCACATTCTCTCCCATTTGGAATGGCATGGTCATGATTCTATGCAAGGCAACTCTTTGAGAGCTGAAAGCATACATTGGTCTAGAGCTTTTGATCCACCTCTTTGGCATTCATCCACGACGACCGGAGTTTGATTTGTTTTTTACTTAGGTTAGATACTAGGCGCTCTAGACTCTATGGATAGATCGTAATCATAGGGTCTTTGGTGATCCTCAGTTATCCACTTTCTTTTTTTCCCGCAAATCTTTGCAGCAATCTCTCTTTGATTGTCTGCAAACTCACTACATAGATTCTGATGTATATCTTTCTTATATTGAGATTTTATGTTTATGTATTGTCCAGCTTTCCCTTTTTGGGAAGCTCTCTTGTAATAAATATCAAGCAACGAAATTTTCACCCCAAAAAAAAAAGTGTGTGTTGTTCTTGTTGCAGGCAGGGAGGCGGGAGTGGAGGCAAGCAAACTAGCTAAGCAAGGGAGTTCCTACAAGCCATATAAGACCTGTCTTAACAGTAACAGTCGGTGCTTCTCTCCTATTAATTAAAATCATGTGCAGTCTTATTCAGACTTGAATCAAAAGAGTTGAGCAGATCTTCTCAATTTTTACTGGGTTGCCTTTGATGCAAGATTCAATCATTACTTAGGTTTTTCCCCATGATAATTATAGTTGTATGCATAAGATTTAACTAAGACAAGTTGCCCATTGCTTAGTATATCAGATGTAACTAAGAAAAGATGTGCATTGAAGCAAAAACAAGTCAACAAAAAAATTGCAAATGTGAAAGGTACACAAATTTACCATAGTAAAGAAACAAGTTATCATTTGAACGCGGGCCAAAAGAGGCAAATAGCTGCTGTCCCTTGAACACATGCCTTTTTGCGACTATCTCCAGCTTGCCTTCTCTGACAGGTAATGACATCCAGTCAGCCTACAAGAAAAACTTCAAAGTTAACCGTCAATAGCCCTAAGCCACTGTCCAGTCTAGGTGAAAATCTCATTCTTTCGGAAACTTCACAAGTCTTTTGCCTAGAACGTGTAATTAGGAATGGGAAAAGGAAATTTTGGATTTGCCTGATATTCAAAATGATGATTTATCATATCCATAAATGGCATGAGTACATACGAAGCGTACTCTTCGTCATCTCCCACTGGTAGTGTAAATGCTCGACTATGCACCATTGTGACTGCCCATCCTGCACATGTCAATGTGATTTGCACGCCTCTCTTCAGATGGAAAGACAAATCAGTAATAAAATGTTTAAGGTCCCAAAAGCAAAGGATCTGAGCAGAAATCATATTATAACAAGAAGGCATCAACCTTCCTAATTAGTCCATTATCGCAGGTCTAAATTGGATGTGTCAAGATGTGAAGCTGAAGTCAATCAGTGACCTGGATAATTATATAAGATGTTGGATTCAATCAGAGAATATGTTCTATTTTATAGGAACAAAAAATTATGTGAATTTGTGTATCTGCAACCATGATTGCAGTTCTCTAATCTGTTCGATGGAACCGTAACAAAGAGGGCAACAAGATCGGCTTTCAGCATCCATATGCATTTTCTGGTAAGGTGAACTAAAATGAGAAATGATTCCTAAAAGACATGATCAATCTACTGTGAAGGGGTCATGGCGGCCACAATGAGTGCATCTCATCAGATAAAATATAGCAACAAAGCAGCAGAATCATAGGTAGACAAGTAAAATCTTTTTACAGAAAGGTACATACTGTACTGCTCAAAGTTGGCCCATGCTAAATTTGGACCACGAAGGTGAGAAAAGCTCTTTTTGATTGCTTGGCGAACTTGAACAAGCTCCCGCATAACCGGCCACCACTGAACCTCTTTCAACTCCTGGGCAAGAACATACAGAACGTGTAAGCCAGAGGTGGCACTCAATGTTCAGATGCAACAGTACCTCACTAGTGGATATATGTTTATGGTGCTACCAATGCAAATTGCGTACATTTGAATTCAAACAGATGGGAGTAGGCATTGTCTGTGGAAGTATAGATATGTAGGAAGCCCATCTCGACCTGACTCCCAGTGATCTGGAAACATTCCAGCATAGCTTTCAAATATGCCAAATTGAAAGTGGAACAATGCTTGTAAAAAGTCAATAAGGGTTCTAAGAGCACACGCACTGACGAATTTTCAATCAGATGAGATTAAGGCACTTTTATGCCACCTTAATATTTAAGAGAGATATCAGTCTAGAAGAATACTTCTCTTGCAGAAGGTTAGCTGCTGCCAGATGCCAACTGTCTGCTCCCAAAAGATTGGATGAACCTTTTCTGTCAAAAAGACCCATTTCCAACTGCACATCAAAAATTTGATGACAAAATTAAATCTCCAATAAAGTACAACAATTAGAAATGTTTCTACAAATTTCTTCCTGATTACAAGCCTTTTGACTTACGGAAATTCAAACAACTGTAAAAATGAAGCGCGACTGCCTTGTTAAAATTCATGTGACAGGACTAATTGACAAAGCAGTAGCACCAGATAAGTGTTGATCGAAAATATGCACCTGCAGCTATAACTTGAATAAGATTTTTAATAGAGTGGTTTTGCATTCTGATATAGGAATTACACAAGTTAGATTTTTCTGAAAACAAGGAGACAAAGAAGAAGATTTATGATTAGATAACAACGCAGATAAAAATCTATTGTAATGAGGAAATGGAAGCAAAATAAAGAGGCAATGGAACTCACAACTACCAACTCCTTGGTTGCAAAACTTCCTGATTCCCCAGCCGCTCACTGCCTCCCTAGCCTTCCTCTCCATCTTTAGGCTACCTGACCTGCTGCTCCTTGCACCCTCCGGATCCGAACCCATAAGAACTTGGCTCTCAATGGAGATCGTCTTAGTAAGGGATGATCGGTATAGTACTGCCACTCTTCCCGATTCTCGGACTCCTCCAGTTTCACCCCCTTGCCTCTCCGCCCTCACCCCCTCGCCCTCCGCCTCACCCGCGCCTCAGCCGCCTGCACCCCCTCGCCCCTCCGCTCTCACCCCCTCGCCTCTCCGCCCTCACCCCCTCGCCTCTCCGCCTCACCCCCTCGCCCCCTCGCCCCTCCGCCTCACCCCGCTGCGCCCTCTCCCGCCCTCACCCCTCGCCTCTCCACCCTCATTCCCCTCGCCCCTCCGCCCCACCCCGCCCCCTCGCTACGCCTCACCCGCGTGTGTGTGAAGATTTTTGAAAACCCCAAACTCGTCTGAACATATGTACATGTGAGATGTTCAACCTGTGTGTGTGCTTGCTGGCGTTCAATCAGATTTTGTGTGAGCAACTTTCGAGCACTTCATGGTATCCAGGGACGGGATGGTGTTCATCATATGTGGATGGTCAGTGGGCAATCAAATGCTAAATGACTGGTGGCATGCAATTGTGTGCACATAGTCAATGAATATGTGCTTAAGTGCCTTGGTGTGTGATATGGGGGAAATGTCTTGAGAGTGGTAAAATGTCACTGATGAGGTGGCAAATAAAGCTAAGGTGGCCAAATTGATTTGGAAAGGAGCATGCATGCACGTGGCTACGTGATGAGGACGAGGCGAGGAGGTTCTGGATGGCGAGGTGGCGACTGCAAGAAGCATGCCAGAGGAAGGATATCGGGGTCCTGGGAGAGGAACGAGAGTCTAGGAGCTACGTGAGGAGGGGCTGCTGCTTGTCGAGGGGGTTGCAACGACCACAGGAGGGAGCCTGTGAGTTCGTGAAGGGTGGTGGACACCCGGAGGATCTTAGACGACAAGGAGAGCACCGGAGGGAGGATACGGGAGCATTGTAAGCTCTGTGAGTGGGAGAGAGAGGAGTAAGGCGACGCGGATATGGAAGAGAGGAGCTCAGAAGCGACGGGGCTGTTGCTTTGCTAGGAGCTCCAGGATTAGGAGTAGCTGTGAAGCTGCCATGCTTACATGAAGGAAAAGGCGACGGGATTTTGGAGGTGGCGCTTCGCTATGGAAGGCTTGCTGGCCATCTTCACGTAACAAGCGAGGAGGAGGAGAGCCATAAGCGGGGAGCTTTGTAAGCTCTGTGAGCTGGAGGATTTTGGACCACAGGCAACGCGAGTTCGTTGAAGGCGAGAGCAATCTGTGCAAAAGGAGGCAAGCGCAGAAGTTTGCTTCTGTTGATGGAGTGGCTGAGCCATTAATGGGTTCGTAAAAGGAGATGAGAGGACAGCAGCCAACAGTGGCGAGGACGAGAGCTCGAGGAAGAAGCAGAAGTCGAGGAGCGGGCATGGACTGGAAGTAACAGGTGTGGGAGTTCTGAGAGCAGTCGATGAAGACTGTGAGGAATCACGAAAGCATGGTTCTGGAGGGAAGCGAGGAATATACGTGAACAAGGAGAGGCTAAGGCGGATGCGGGTGCTTCGTGGAGCAGTAGAGGCTCTTCTCGATGAAGGCGACACTAGAAGCAAAAGGAAGACTCTAGGAGAAGAAGGCCGTCGCAGATAGAAAGGGGATCGTGAATGGAGATTGCCATCGATAGGAGAAGCCGAGAACTGGTTTACGGATGGAAGGTCTTGGAAGAGGAGGGGTGTGGGAGCTCGCAATAGGAGGAGTTCCTTCCATAACTGGATGGTGAAGGGTGGGAGAACGACAGGGGCTGACTATATTTCGAGGTACATGCTCACTTCAAGGCTGACTGTAGAAAGGCTATGGCTAAGCAGATGCCAGGTGATGCTGAGAAGACCTTAGCGTTGGAGGTTCCTAGAGATGATGATCTGTTGTAGTTGGTTGAGCAAGGTTATTTGAAAGTAGGGTGGCCGTTGTTTGAACGTGCAACTGTGGGTAGGAGAAGCCGTGGTCTCAACTATGCGTGTGGATTCTTGTTAGAGGAAGAGGGATGTTATGGCGAGCTCTAAGGTTGAGGGTGAGGTCGACTGTTGCCTTCACTAGGATGCTACTAGTTTGTTTGGTTGCGACCTCTTCTGTGTGAGCTGAAGAATCATGGGTGACTAGTGTACACCGTGAATAGAGAAGCTACAAAGAGATTTCATTGCATGAGGTGGGCATAGAGTGAGCAAGAGAATAGCCGAGGTAGCTATTTTAACTTGAAGGTAGAGATGAGCAAGGAATGGCGGGCTGCATCATTATTAGTGCTTGTTGATGATCTTTGAGGAGATATAAAAGATTTATGACTGTGGTCACTTTGTGGGTGATTGCTCGGTGAGTTGTGGGATTGGATGCAGTATGAATCCGAATGCTTTGTGAGCTTAAGCCCAGTCATCAGTAGGAGCTTGTGATGGGCTGTGTGGTCCACTGGGTTTTTGTTTGAGGTTGTCTGGTTCTGGAGAAAATGTATCCAAGTGTGAGTTGTATCAGGAGGACTATAGAGAGAAGAATGTTGAATGAATGCCTTTTGCCTTGTGATTGCGTTGTTCGGGTGTTTTAAACGTGGATGAGGGCGGCTGTGAAGGCGAGTTAGGCTCTACTACTTTTGTCCATCCATGTTTTGGTGCCTCCACGGAGGAAGTTCACTTCAGTTTACAAGATTGGAGGAGCAGGTGTTCTGAGATGTGTTGCAAGCAATGGGGAGAAATCCACACATGAGAGTGATACAGTGTGAGTGGTGTGGAGAATGTGGTCACAGGAAGGACAGATGTATTGAAGTCCAGCTACGTGTGATCCGACTCCGAGCCAGAGTGCAGAAAGCTTTGAAAGTGCTTGCCCGTAGGAAAAAGAATGCTCTTCGGATGCAAAGTGAGCTTCTTCAGTAGTGTGTTTGTTTTGTTGCCTTCCAGTTTTGTTGCGGTTGAGAAAGCGAGGGTGTGTGACAGTTGAAAGATTGTGAGGATGGCAGAGAACTTTCCAGAGTTTTGGGGGACGCCATATGAGAATGCAGTGAGATTCTTGGAAAAGATGGAATTCACAGCACTTATGAAGGATAGAGCAACCCCTGAGATTTTGTTTCAGATCTTGAATTATTGTTTGCAGGGAGATGCAAAAGCATGGTTGCAGACTCAAATGACTACCTTCAGGACTACTCATCCTCAGCAACAAAATCCGGAGTATACAGTGGTGAGAGCAGCTTTTCTTGCACGGTTTGCACAATCCAGGAGCCCTAATGAAGTATGGAAGGAGTTGTGCAAAATTCAGCAAAGGGATGGTCAGGATGTGGATCAGTATCTGATAGAGTTTGGTAGACTGTGGAGTCTATGGTGTGAGGCTTTGATTCCTGAAGTACCCCCGCAAATGATAAAGAGAGACCGGTTTGTGGCTGGTCTAGAGTCTACCCTCCGTCTGAAGGTGGAGATGAAGAATATTGATAGTTTTGAGGATGCAGTAAGAGTGGCTAGAGAGAAAGAATGGAAGGTCAAGAGATTGAGGCAGCTTGGTATGCAAGAGGAGCCTAAAGCCCTGGTCAATAGGCCAGAAATGATTAAGGCATATGTAGAGAGAGAGCCGGTGTCTATTCCTATGCGGGATGATTCCCTAAAAAAGGAATTGCATGAAGCTGTGGAGGTGATGAAAACACTCAGCCTAAATTGGATGGAGATTGCAGGAAGAAGCAGAGGTCAAAATAACAGGAGAGTTGCTATGGATGGAGGAGAAGGAAGTTCAGGTGATGCAAGGAGAGTACCAGATTATGTGATGAGCTGTAGGCTGGAATTGGAAGAGGAACTTGAGGAGACAGTCACAGATGAAGAGATAGATTTTTTGAGTGAGACAGAGGAAGAGAGCATCTCATCAGAGGAAGAGAGTCAGTTGTCTTCACTGTTGAAGGAACCTGATGATGTATGGGAGCTGGATATCATTACACTTATGAGTGGAGGCTTGTCACTTGCTATGGAAGAGGGTGTTGCTCAGCTAGATCTGTGCGAGGTGGTAGAAGAGAGCCCGAGAGAAGGGGTTGCTACCATAGATGGCAGAAATGTTGAGAGCCCATTAAAGGCAGCTAAGGATAAGTCTATGTGTGTAGATGATGATGATCATGCTCCAGTGTTGAGTGGTGATGATATGCCTATGATGGCTGAATGCAATCAGTTTGTGGTTGACACTGTGATTGTGCATACCGAAGAAGATGAGATTTCAGGTTCAGCAAATGAGGAAGAGAGGTGTGAAATTAGTAGTGAAGATGAGAGCTCAATCATGTGTGACAGTGATGAAGCTGATGTGGCTATTACTGATAAAGTAAAAGACCTACAGTCAGCAAGTGTTGATTGTGTGCATGCAAACTGTGATGAGTATGATGAGGTTAAGATTCAGTGTTTACAAGATGATGGTGATTCAGAGGATGAGATGGATTGTGTTCTTGATGATGCACTGGATGATATGTTAGCATTGATCTCTTCGAAAGAGAATGAAAACACCAGTATGCATGTTGAGTTAGATGGCAGTGATAGTGTGGTTGATGATCAGCTGGATGCTTTGCTTGATGATACCCTTGTGGATTTTGCATGTGTAGTTGCTGATGATAAGATGTGTGTTTCTTATCATGCCCAAGAGAATGAGTCAGATGTTAGTGAGGACAGAATGCCTGTAAGATCTGTGTGTGAGGTTGTAACCTCAAAAGATGTGGCTGATGTGAAGCTGAGAAAGACTCATGATACAAGTGTGATGGCTAATAGCCAATGGAGTGGTGTGATGAGATGGCAGGATAAGCCATGGGATCCTGGAGGCTTAGTGAGAATGTGGGAACATGGAAGGAGTTGGTGGCTACATCAAGTCGATGTGTTGTTGATTCCATTTGATCCAGGAGGATGGTGGATTATGCACATTTGGCAGTGGAGGGTTCAAAGTTATCCTTTTGATCTAGGAGGAGAAAAGCAGAGGCACAGAGCACAAGTTTGCTTTGTTTTTGATCCAGGTGGTTTGCCGATGTTCCTCTTTAGCTGCTGGACATGAATGTCACAGCAGAAGAGTAGGGGTTGCTAAAGGTGTGTGAAGATTTTTGAAAACCCCAAACTCGTCTGAACATATGTACATGTGAGATGTTCAACCTGTGTGTGTGCTTGCTGGCGTTCAATCAGATTTTGTGTGAGCAACTTTCGAGCACTTCATGGTATCCAGGGACGGGATGGTGTTCATCATATGTGGATGGTCAGTGGGCAATCAAATGCTAAATGACTGGTGGCATGCAATTGTGTGCACATAGTCAATGAATATGTGCTTAAGTGCCTTGGTGTGTGATATGGGGGAAATGTCTTGAGAGTGGTAAAATGTCACTGATGAGGTGGCAAATAAAGCTAAGGTGGCCAAATTGATTTGGAAAGGAGCATGCATGCACGTGGCTACGTGATGAGGACGAGGCGAGGAGGTTCTGGATGGCGAGGTGGCGACTGCAAGAAGCATGCCAGAGGAAGGATATCGGGGTCCTGGGAGAGGAACGAGAGTCTAGGAGCTACGTGAGGAGGGGCTGCTGCTTGTCGAGGGGGTTGCAACGACCACAGGAGGGAGCCTGTGAGTTCGTGAAGGGTGGTGGACACCCGGAGGATCTTAGACGACAAGGAGAGCACCGGAGGGAGGATACGGGAGCATTGTAAGCTCTGTGAGTGGGAGAGAGAGGAGTAAGGCGACGCGGATATGGAAGAGAGGAGCTCAGAAGCGACGGGGCTGTTGCTTTGCTAGGAGCTCCAGGATTAGGAGTAGCTGTGAAGCTGCCATGCTTACATGAAGGAAAAGGCGACGGGATTTTGGAGGTGGCGCTTCGCTATGGAAGGCTTGCTGGCCATCTTCACGTAACAAGCGAGGAGGAGGAGAGCCATAAGCGGGGAGCTTTGTAAGCTCTGTGAGCTGGAGGATTTTGGACCACAGGCAACGCGAGTTCGTTGAAGGCGAGAGCAATCTGTGCAAAAGGAGGCAAGCGCAGAAGTTTGCTTCTGTTGATGGAGTGGCTGAGCCATTAATGGGTTCGTAAAAGGAGATGAGAGGACAGCAGCCAACAGTGGCGAGGACGAGAGCTCGAGGAAGAAGCAGAAGTCGAGGAGCGGGCATGGACTGGAAGTAACAGGTGTGGGAGTTCTGAGAGCAGTCGATGAAGACTGTGAGGAATCACGAAAGCATGGTTCTGGAGGGAAGCGAGGAATATACGTGAACAAGGAGAGGCTAAGGCGGATGCGGGTGCTTCGTGGAGCAGTAGAGGCTCTTCTCGATGAAGGCGACACTAGAAGCAAAAGGAAGACTCTAGGAGAAGAAGGCCGTCGCAGATAGAAAGGGGATCGTGAATGGAGATTGCCATCGATAGGAGAAGCCGAGAACTGGTTTACGGATGGAAGGTCTTGGAAGAGGAGGGGTGTGGGAGCTCGCAATAGGAGGAGTTCCTTCCATAACTGGATGGTGAAGGGTGGGAGAACGACAGGGGCTGACTATATTTCGAGGTACATGCTCACTTCAAGGCTGACTGTAGAAAGGCTATGGCTAAGCAGATGCCAGGTGATGCTGAGAAGACCTTAGCGTTGGAGGTTCCTAGAGATGATGATCTGTTGTAGTTGGTTGAGCAAGGTTATTTGAAAGTAGGGTGGCCGTTGTTTGAACGTGCAACTGTGGGTAGGAGAAGCCGTGGTCTCAACTATGCGTGTGGATTCTTGTTAGAGGAAGAGGGATGTTATGGCGAGCTCTAAGGTTGAGGGTGAGGTCGACTGTTGCCTTCACTAGGATGCTACTAGTTTGTTTGGTTGCGACCTCTTCTGTGTGAGCTGAAGAATCATGGGTGACTAGTGTACACCGTGAATAGAGAAGCTACAAAGAGATTTCATTGCATGAGGTGGGCATAGAGTGAGCAAGAGAATAGCCGAGGTAGCTATTTTAACTTGAAGGTAGAGATGAGCAAGGAATGGCGGGCTGCATCATTATTAGTGCTTGTTGATGATCTTTGAGGAGATATAAAAGATTTATGACTGTGGTCACTTTGTGGGTGATTGCTCGGTGAGTTGTGGGATTGGATGCAGTATGAATCCGAATGCTTTGTGAGCTTAAGCCCAGTCATCAGTAGGAGCTTGTGATGGGCTGTGTGGTCCACTGGGTTTTTGTTTGAGGTTGTCTGGTTCTGGAGAAAATGTATCCAAGTGTGAGTTGTATCAGGAGGACTATAGAGAGAAGAATGTTGAATGAATGCCTTTTGCCTTGTGATTGCGTTGTTCGGGTGTTTTAAACGTGGATGAGGGTGGCTGTGAAGGCGAGTTAGGCTCTACTACTTTTGTCCATCCACCGTCTTCTTCACACCCAGGCTCCACCCCCCCGCATCTATCCCCCCCCTTTTTGGGTGGCAGCCTCTTCTTCATCGGAGGTCTCGCAGTTTGTCTTTGCGGTATGGCGGCTCCCTGCCCGGAACCGGAGGCCCAGTCGGACCCTCCCTCTCCAGATGCCTACCGCGTTATCTTGACAGAGCAACAATCGTCTCGGGTTCAGGAGGTTGCCAATGACTTTGCCCTCACCTCTGTCTATGGCAGAGTCATTGGACATTCCCCCTCCAGATCAGCCATCAGGGACTAGCTCCAGTCCACTCTCATGCTAGAGGACGGCCACATTGAGGAGGTGGCCCTTATGGGAAGGGGCATCTTCTGGCTCAAACTCTCCAATGCGAAAGCTGCGAGCAACCTGATCGCTGGTTCCCCCACTTCTATGGATGGAAAGATCATTATGATAGTCCCTTGGTACCGTGGATTGAGTGCAGCGGATTTTGATGCTCGATTCCGCATACCTCGCCATCCAGTGACGCTCGTTTTTCCAGGTCTTGCTGCTGAGCTGCGGCCGATTGTCAGGGATCTGGGCTCCCACTTTGGCTGGGTTATGCACGACACTTTCGCCGACGCGGTGACTACGGCAGGAGCCCCCCGAGTCTGTGTGGCTGTGGCGGACCCTGCGACTCTCCCTGCAGTGATCGAGATCGTGATAGATGCCGGCAGCATCACCTAGAGCATGGTAGTCACAAGACAGCCAGGCCAGTGCCTGAGGTGTCACGGCTTTGGGCACTTGGCTGCTATTTGTCCACGATTCACCAGTTCCTCTCGGCCCCCCCCGCCCCCTCCCCCTCCGCCCCCTCCCCCCCCCTCCGGGCAGCCACGTCAAGAGGAGCAGAGGCAGCGGGAGTCCGGTCCAGAGTTAGCTGGCGGTTGGACTGAGGTCAGAAGGAAAAGAGGAAAGAATAAGAAGATTTTCGATAAAGGCAAGGAGGCAGAGGTTACCCAACCTATAGCAGCACCTCAGAGACCTGATAGGCAGCCGCCCCAGGGTCCTGGGAGAGCTTCTTCTTCGACGGTAGCCCACCCTCCACAGCCTCAGGTCCTCCTCTCTTCCGCTACCCAACCCCTTTCCACTCAGCCCCAGCCCCTTCCCCAGTCGCACCCCCCTCTTCCCGACCCGCAGCTTCAGCCCCCGCCTCTTCCTCTTCAGCCTCCTCCTCTTCCTTCTCAGCCCCAGTCCCAGGTGCAGCCCCATCCCCCCCCCCGCCACTCTCAGCTCTCCTGCAGTGTCAGCTGTACTGAAGGTTCCTCAGCCGAGGGCAGCCCCCACTCCCCCTCCTCCACCCCCCCCGCTAGTCGCCTCCGTGGAGTCTGAGTTGCCTACCCCCCAGCCACCTCCCCCTTCCCCTCCACAGGCAGGACACCCTGAATCTACACCACCACTGGAGCAGGCTTCCCTGTCCGCTAGCCCCTCAGTTGCAGACTCTGGTGGGCCTCAGCTTCAGGAGAGAGAGCTTCCTCGTGCCTTTTACAAATCTGGCCCCTGGGACTACTTGGATGTGGCCGACCTTGGGACCTTTCCTGCTTGTCTCGACATCAATATCTTCCTGCTCCGCAAAGGGGCGGATGGGAAGATCGCAGCCTTGGCCCCGAGGGATGGCCCTAGCTTTGCTTTCACGTTCCTCAGCGACGGTACCGAGACTTGGACAGACGACTCGGTCTGGGAGGCTCTCAGAGAGCAGACGCACGCTCAGGTTTGCTCCTGGATAGGCCCATCCGGTGGACAGCTTCTCGAGACTCAGTGGTCCGAGGGTGACGTGCGCCTGCGGTGGCGTTGCGCCGCCAAACGCTTCAGATTGATTGTGATCCTCAGGCCCCCTCTGTCATGGCCCCTCCCCCAGGATGTCAGAGCCTGGATCCCTCAGAAACTCCAAGCCTTCTACGGGATGACTACTTCAGAGATCTCGAGTAGGCTCGAGAAAGCATTTGCTCATGGCACCAAGGGCCTCTCGCCTTTGCTAAAGGTGTTGAAGAACGGGCAGGACGACCCCGCCTCCCCCTCCAAACCTTCTCATAAGCGTCAGCGCCTCCACTCCGAAATGTCAGCTTCTTCATCGACATCTGCCGCGAGCAGACAGTTGTTCATAGCCTCCCAGTCCTCACCATGAGCCTACACCTTGTCTCCTGGAATGTGAACGGGTTTCATTCTTCTGGCACCCGTGGTCCTAGGAAGCTCATTTTGAGACAGGAACTTCAGCCAACAGTGATTGGTCGTTTGGATATACTTCTGCTCCAGGAGCACAAGCTTTCTGTGGCCTATTCCCGTAGCTACAGGAAGATTCTCCCTGGACGTTCTCACACTTATTGGGAGCCCTCGATCGGCGCACAGGGAAGGAGTGGAGGTGTCTGTACTTCAGTGTGCGAGCAGTTAGCCCAGGGAGTTTTTGGTTATGGCACGTTGATCCCAAGCCGTGCCCTTTGGGTAGGCCTGGAGTTGGAGGGTTCCAGAATAGGAATCCTTAACATTTACGCTCCCACAGACCTCCGGTGCAGAGCCACCTTCTGGAGGACACTCACAGGGATTCTCCAAGACATGGATTCCTGGATTGTTGGAGGTGACTTCAACAATATGGAGACCTTGGAGGACCAGCAGGGCAGAGGACCAGAGTTTACAGGTATGTCTCAGGCATAGCAGTCCGCTTGGGACTCATTTATCTTCGCGACAAGAGGTAGGGACAGCTGGAGAGACCCGTCCTTCCGTCGTTGGCACGGGAGCTTGGACTTCTCGTGGGGCTTCCGCAGGGAAGGAGGCAGACTCTTGGAGAGGCTGGATAGATTTTATGTCAGTGATTGGGCCATCAGCAGAGGCGGTCAGGCGGGTATAATTCCAGGGACGACACTTTCCGACCATGCGCCTGTGCTCTTATCATTAGACTCGGCAGTTCAGTCCCTTCCCCCTTGTTCGTGCTGGATTCCCGACTCCATCTTCTCGAGGGAGGACGTGCGCAGCAGTATCGGTAGCCTATGGGACAGAGATTGGGGCGAGTGCGTGGATCTCGTTGATTCGGTGGCGCAGGCTTTGCAGGAGTCCAGCCAGATTTGCCAGCTCGCAGCCCTACAGGTTCGACAGGAGTGGTGGGGCAGAGAGAGAGCTCTTCGGAGGGACCTCGCGTCCATTCAGTGTATCCAGCAGGCAGCCCCGGGCTCGGAGGAGCTTCGGATCCAGGCCCTTCGAGCCACAGCCCTTCTTGAGGAGACTCTCCAGCGCCGTTCAGAGTTTTCCTATCACGCCTCTCTCTCTTTCTGGGCTCGGAAGGGCGACCGGATGTGTAGGGAGTTCTTCAGGACGCATGGCCAGAGAGCAACAGGTGATCAGCGCTACGGAGTCTTAGGACAGCAGAGGGGCACATCGTTACTGATCCGAGTGAGATCTTGGGGTTGGCTACCGACTTCTACAGGACTCTTTTCCAGCAGGAGCAGCTTGCCCCTCGCACTGGATGCTCCCGTGAGGAGGTGTGGAGGCACATTCCATCCCTGGTCTGGCCCAGCATGCAGGCGACGTTGTTGGCACCGTTCACTACGGACGAGATGTTGGAGGCCTTGATGGCCATCGACGGGCAGAAATGCCCTGGCGAGGATGGGCTATCCCGAGCTTTCTTCACCTCCTTCTGGGATCAGATCCATCAGCCCCTCCTAGCAGCTCTCCAGAGGATTTTCAGCAGCGGATATATGCCAGAGAGCCTCTCCTCGGGACTGATTTGCCTCATCCCGAAGGGAGGAGATCGACAGGAGATCCGTCAGTGGCGCTCGATCACCCTCCTCACCACTACCTACAAAATCCTTGCCAAGATGATCAGCGCCAAAGTTCGGCCTCTACTTCCAGACCTCATTCATGACACTCAGACAGGCTTTGTCCAGGATCGCAGTATCCTGGATAATGTCTTCACCTTCTCAGAGGCGGCGGAGTGGGCTCAACACAGTGGGTGACATTTAGCCATCCTACTTCTCGACTTTGAGAAGGCCTACGATCGAGTGGACTGGTCCTTCCTGGAGGGTACTCTGGAGCGACTAGGTTTCCCAGCAGGATGGATTCAGGGTATTTCAGCGTTATACAGGACAGCTTCTAGCAAGGTCATCATTGGCGGCAGGATGGGAGAGCGTTTTCATTTGGAGAGATCAGTGCGTCAGGGTTGCCCCCTTGCTCCTTACCTGTTTCTCTTCTTCGCCGAGGCTATGACATACTACCTTCGAGCGAGGTCTACCGGGATCCGGGGTGTTCGCCTTCCCCTCAGGGAGGACACGGAGCTCCTGGACTCGGAGTATGCAAATGACACAGCACTGTATGTCCAGGATGATGAGATGATGCTGGAGAGGGTGAGGATGGCCCTAGAGGTCTTCTGTTCGGCAGCCGGTGCAAAAATCAACTGGAACAAATCAGTTGGTTTTCTCACAAACCCCGGGGCGTGCTCTCAGTGGGGGAGGTTTTTGGGTTTCAGGTGGATCCCGCGGGGACAGACAGCTAGATATCTCGGCTTTCAGGTCGGCCTTGATATCACGCCAGCTCAGCAGTTTCTCCCGGTGCTAGATTCCATTCGACGGAAGCTGGCTTTCTGGAGCACTGCTAAGCTCTCCCTTGCAGGTCGTGCTCTGGTAGTCAACCAGATCCTCCTAGCCACGGTTTGGTATGTGGCTTCCTATTGGTGTTTCTCGAGATCCAGCGTGGCACAGCTTAGGAGGTTGGTTCGGAACTTCCTGTGGTCCGGGGGGATGGTCTCAGAGATACCAGAGCTAGGGTTGCTTGGCAGACAGTCATTCTTCCGCAGGCTGAGGGTGGCCTGGGGGTCATCGATCCAGAGCTTCAGAGTCAGGCCCTGCTGGGCAAGCTAGTTATCCGTGGTTTGACCCCGGGGGGGCAAACGTGGAAGATGTTACTTCAGCAAGGGGTCGGTTCTTGTGTCCCGCGCCGAGGTGGAGAGTGGCTACCGTTCCTCAGGTGGATCTTCACTTCTGCCCCGCTCACTCAGCCCCGCTCCCCACTCGTTCGTAGCCTCCTCATGGTTTGGAGGCGGCTCCGCCTCAGTCTCATACAGTCCCCTCCTAGCTGTCAGGAGGAGATCGATCGCCAGCCGCTTATCTGGAACGATCAGGTCAGAGATTCCGAGGGCCTTCAGCTGGGGGAGAGATCACACATCAGGTGGGACGGCTGGATGCAAGGGCCAGCCCCCGGTCCCTTCGAGTTTGGAGGGACACGTACAGACACTTGGAGACCGCTGATCTAGCAGACGCCGCTGGAGGTGCCCGTGGAGCTCAGGCGACACGTACGGAGATAGACAGAGCGATTCCAGCTGATTGGTTGGTTCCACCCGAGTGTCAAATCCTCATGCCTGGTGATGACCGTTGGCTGGGACAGTTCACCCCCCGAGACATCCCACTGGTGGTTGCAGGTCGGATGGACGACTCCTCTGTTTCCTTCTTCGCAGTTATGGGGGACGGCCGACTCAGGAGAGAGGATGTGCTCATCGACCCCCTACTCCCATGGCAGAGGGTTAGGGTCGTAGGCCTCGTGGGGAAGGTTTGGCGGACCGACCCTAGCATAGAGCAGGATCAGCTGCAGCTTTGGCGACTCTGGCTCTGGGAGGGGCGGGCCTTGTCAGAGCTTGATTGGGACCCAGGAGAGTGGAGATGGCCAGAGATTGTGACAGGTCAGGGGCCGATCTCTTTCTTTGCCTACAGCACGACATTGGGCAGGCGAGTTCTCGGGAGGATGCAGAGCCGCCCTCCCACCTAGCGGCCCAGTTGGTATGCTCAGGGTATCTCCAGGTTATTTTTGCAGGCCTTCTGGAAGGCCTTGTGGGAGAGCTGGCGGCCGCGGAAGATCTCCTACTTCCTTTGGCTTCTCGCCCACAAAGGTCTTCCAGTGGGGAGCTGGTTGCGGCAGATAGGTCAGGACGGACGTTGTCAGATCTGTCATGAGGACGAGGAGTCACCAAAACACTGCCTATGGAGCTGCACTCGCGCCCAGGAAGTGTGGAGGTGGACCTTTGGGATCCTTACTTGCCCAGCACCGGAGTTAGGTTTGATCACTTGGGGCGCGTTCTGCTGGTGCAGCACCGCACCTGGTTTTCATCACTTGTTCGAGGCATGTCAGCAGGACCCCACGTTCCTTATCACACAGGGGACGTGGGGGCCGCTCAAGAGCATTCCGCCACACCTGGCAGAAGCTGGCACAGGATCTCAGGAGAGGCAGCCAGTCTGGGAGATTATTAGCAACATCGCAGGATGGCACATTTGGACCTCGCGCTGCGCGCAGATCCTCGGTGGCACCTCCTTATCGACTGCCCAGATCATGACTGACATCTGAAGTGAGATTATACACACCCTCAGAGGCCAGTGGGACCAGATACAGGGAGACCCCCGGGCCGGCCGGGAGAAGCGGAGACGTTTCCTCCGGGTTTGGGACACACAGGGCCTCTTCTTCGAGCATACTTCGCAGGGCCTTCAGTGGCGCTACTCACCACCTCTCTGGCTGTTCATTCACACTCGCCTGATCCCTCCGTGAGAGAGAGCTTTACTTTTTGTTACCTTTTGGGCTGCGTCCGATTTGTGAACGCAGCCCGTCAGTTGCAATGCTGACCTCATGTATCTTGTTTTCGAAGTAATATAATTAGCACTGTTTTTTCGGCAAAAAAATACATTGTAAGATCCTTGGTGTGAGCTGCAAGAGGATTGGATATTCACAACGCCAACATTTAGCAAAGGTCTAACCCCCAAGTTGGCACGCAGCAAAATTAGGATGTGGCAGCAGATCCAATGTCAAGTGGTGTAACTAAGGGATCTATAAGTTTGTCAAACCATCGCTTTGTTTGGGTGGAGATTGTTAGAAATTGACCAACAGAGGATACGCACACAGGAAGACTAATAGAGTAGCCCAGGAGCTCACACAGTGTGTGTGGGGAGTGGAATCACAAACTTTTTAAACTTATGTGCTTCAAATAGATGTGCAGACTCATCAATAGACAATGATCCAGCCAGATATAGAAGCTACCAAAAGAATATATTTCTGTCCAAAACAATGGACACAATACAAAAGAGAGAGAGATCCAAAGTCCCACTAGAGCGTGATCCTTTGATTTTACCACCACGTACTTCTACTATCTGGCCGATATTTCTAGAACTTGAGCCCGCATGCTCCACCTCGAGCATATGCAGACTCTCCGTCCAGATCTCAGCGTCTTGCTGCCCTAGGAGACAATTACGAGCCCTAGTAAAGCTCAGTCTACAGCCACTCTCTGGTTTTCTCTGCGTCTTGGAAGTAGGCCTGAGGGTGTGTGAGTAGCTGCTACTGCTGCTCCCCAATTTGCTGAACTGCTGGATATGTTATGAGGCTCCTAGCCTCTCCTTTAATAGGCCCAAAGGCCTTCTGAAATGACCGACTCCTGGCCGACTCAGTCTGTCCCAAAACCGCCCCCACCAACCCCTATATATTAGGCTGTGGGCAGCTCTTCTTGGGCTGTTTGCCCTCTGCATTTATGTGGGTCCCAGCCCCCTTGTTTTGTGTGCCAGCTGATGGGATGGCCCCTTCCACGCCCCCCTATTTTGGGGCTGTGTGCTGGGCCTTGTGGCCGACCAGCCAGCCCCTTTGCCCTATAAAGGGCAGGGTGCTGCCCACTGCGGCCCCTCCCTTTCCTTGCCATCTGCTGTTGCCAGTCCTCCACCATCGCTTCTTTGCTGCTGGCAGCTCCTGCAGCTCCACCCCCTCTGCTCCTAGCCTCCTGCTCCGCCCCTCCCGCTCCGCCCCTCTTGCTGCAGCTCCCGCCACCTACTGCAGCTCCTGCCAGCTGTTGCAGCTCCCTAGCCTCGCTGCTCCCCTAGCCTCTCCGCTCCGCTCTCCTAGCCTCGCCGCTCCCCTAGCCTCTCCGTTCCCCTAGCCTAGCCTCCCCCCTCCCCTAACCGCTCTGCTCAGCCTCCTCCCCTCCTATTCCGCCCCTGCAGCTCCCGCCGCCTGCTGTAGCTCCCCCCGCCTCCTGCAGCGCCGCCTCCTCCCCTCCTGCTACGCCTATGCTGCCCCTCCTATCCCGCCTCTCCTGCTCTGCCTCCTCCCTTCCTGCTCCGCCCCTCCTGCTTCACCTTCTACTGCTCCTCTGCCGGCTGCAGCTCCCTCCTGCCTCGCCTCCCATCTGCTGCAGCTCCCCCCGCTCCACTCCAGCCACCTACTGCTGCTCCCCCCGCCTGCTGCAGCTCCCTCCCGCCTGCTGCAGCTCCTGCTGCTGTGCCCCCTCCTCCCCTTCTACTCCGCCTCCTCCACTCCAGCCACCCGCCACCCTTCAGGCTCCCCGCCATCCTTCATCCACCCCCTCGCGACCCCTCAGCTACTCCCTCTACCCCTCAGCCACCCCCGCCTGCTCTCCAGTCACTCCCCCCTTCCCTACTAGCCCCCCCGCCACCCCTCAGCCTCTTTTCAGCCCCCCTGGGGGTACCTCCCATCATGGGGAAGGAGCTCATGTTCATGCTCCCGCTCCCGCTCCTGCACTAAGACCTGCACCGAACACGGGTCAATCAAACGAAATGGGAAAAGGTGGCAAGGATACAGATAAACCCACCAAGAAAAAACAGAGACAGCTGAAACTCGAAGGTGTGAACACACAATACAACCGTAGTGGACTTGGAGTGGACAGCAAAGCAAAGGCAGGGCCCACTTCCGCCTCAGCTTTCAGCCACAGCCTCAGCTTCAGCTTCAGCTTCAGTCTCAACTTCGGTCTCAACTACATCAGCTACATCCTCATACTCAACCTCAGCTTCAGCCTCGGTGTCGGCTCTAGTTCCAATTCCAACTCCTCTTTCAGCTCCACTTCCGCCCACAGCCTCTACTGTTACAGCTACTGGCTCTGATATACCCCTACCCATGACATTGATTGTCCCATCCTCCCCTAGGATAGAGGGGTTGTCACTGACACCATCTCTTCCATCTCTCCCTTCTTCTCCCGCTGCAGTTCTCTCTCCGATTATGACACCTACTTTGGAGGGGTCATACACTGTTTTGCACTACTCGACCTTTCTCTCTCCTCTGCCTCTCAGTCAGCCCACACTCCCTCACCCTCTGGGATCGCCTCATCATCCCCATACCGGACCCATCCTACCCAGTCTCTAGTCTCTTCCTCACACCTTCAGGCCACATTCCTATCAATTTTCGTTAAAGCACGGACGAGCTGACCTATCAAAGGCTTGGGAGTATTTGCTGATGGAAGTCCAGAGCATCCGAGAGCACGAGAGGGAGCTGTCAAGCTTCGCACAGGAGCAGACACGTTTCAGGAGCAGGCACGACTCGTACAGGAGCAGTCTCAGGCTATCCAAATCCAGGCTGATCTTATTCAGGGACAAAGACAAGAGATCTCATAGCTCCGACAGGAGGTCACTACTGTACGTACAATCCCAGGGAGCACCCCAGTTGTGGAGGCACAGATTGCGAGCATGCAATCTGCCATCGAGGAGACGTCCAGATGGGTTGACGTAGCCAAACGGGAACCTGCAAGGGTAACCGTTTCGGCTACCCTCCTGGAGCAACAGCAGAGAGCCATGAGGGCTCTCAAAACGTGGGATTCCCCACACTGAGGCTACCCCGATGGCAGATGCGCAGGCCTTCGTGACCACTGCCCTAGGGACGACTGAGCACAGGATTGAGAGAGCATGGCGGGTTGGGAGGGACCCCAACCGAGAGCAACCCCTTATCATCCGGTTCCATGACACGCACGGCTTTCGGCTTTACGTCGTAGGCCAGCCTTACGAGACCAACCAGCGATCTCCATGGACGAGAACCTCACTCCACTACAGGTTGAGGAGAGGTGTTTCCTGTTGCAGTAGCGGGATCAAGCCTGCAAAGAGGGGAAGTGGACAGTAGTACGGGATGGACGACTCCTTACAGGTCCCCGTCGGGCACCCCCTATCCTCCCGTATAGGGGGGCGGGGTCTATGAGACCCAGACATCCGAGACCCTATCCTATGCCATCTGGAACTGTAATGGTACCTTATGGTCAGAACTAGGGAACTTCTCGGAATCCTATACAGGTCACGACATAGTCTTTTACACAGAGACACATCAAAGTCCAAAGCGCCCACTACCAACAGTCAGTGGGTATATATGGGAGTTTGCCTACAGAGACGAGACGAGGGATATAGGAGGGGTTCGAGGATGAGGAGGAGTCGCCGTCCTTTACAGATCCACACTTTTGGGGACCATCTCAGTGGAGCAGAGAGATCCACACTCCAGGTTTCTCTGGACACATGGATAGCCGAGATTTGTTTATCGCAGTTTGCTACTTCCCCCTCGAGACCTCCCACTTTGCCAGAGATATTCGAGGGGAGGATGAGATATCCCCATTTGCTGCTCTATACCAGTCCATCGTTGACTTCTCTAGCCGCGGGGAAGTCCTCTTAGTTGGGGACTTCAACGCAAGAGCAGGCGCTCGTCAAGCACCACTCCTCGACCTCAAGGATGATTCCACTCTACTACCAGACATTGACCTTGAGGAGGTAGGTATGCTACAAGTTTCGGCTGACAGACGACGACCGCTCACATCCTATGGACAGGCCCTACTAGACCTCAGCAAGATGCATGATCTCATTATTTATAATGGTCTTGATAGATGGCCCGCATCAGGTGGCTTCACTTGCTTTCCACATGGGGGAGGCTTCAGTGTTGTGGACTACATCATGGGATTCCCTGCCTTCACATCTCGCATCACTGACTTTACCGTAGCACCTCTTCCTCCTTCTGGCGGAGATTTCTAGAGGGACGGTCCCCCCCACCACTCACTGACACTCAAGTGTGGTCTGATTATGCACGCACGCTCTATCATATCCCAAATCAGCCAACCCCTAACCTATCACATATGCCACGCCCCACATCCTGCACCCTCTTCACTAGGGCGGGGGGGGGGTTAAGGATGCCGTAATGAAACTTCATGATGGCCGAGTGAAGGATCATGAGAGACTATGCACTGAGTTCATTGCATATGGGCTCAACCTCCTAGCCCTGATCTTAGCCAAGCTATTTAATGAAGCCGTTTGCTTGGGGTTTCCAAGCACATGGACCATCAACACTATCTCACCCATCCACAAGGCAAGGGATCCCTTGAACCCGGAGAACTACAGGACCATCATGATTGGACATGTCATGTCCAAGATTTATGCATCAGTACTTGATTCTAAGGTCAGTAGATTTGCGGAGTGTCCAGGACTCAAAGCAACGGGACAGGTCGGTTTCAGGTGGGATCATGGGACCATGGACCACATTCTCCCGCTCAGATGTATCATCGAGGAGGCAAGGGCACGGAAGCATAGGGTTTACTGTTGCTTTGTGGACTTCCGCCGCAAGGCATTTGACACCGTTCTAAGAGCCAGCCTCATACGATGCCTACAGAATCTGGGTTACGACCAGGAGATCATTTGGGCCGTCATGGCACTTTATGAGCGAGTTTCACGCAGAGTCCGCACAGGATCTGGATGGATAGACGAGATCATGAGCACTATCGGGGTCAAACAAGAATGCCCATTATCACCTACCTTGTTTGGCCTCTACATCGACGAGCTCGAGACAATGATGCAAGCACAGGGGTAGGCTGCTCTCTTGCGGGCACGCTAATCCGGATATTACTTTATGTAGATGACGTGGCTCTCTTGTCTTCCTCAGCAGAGGGGCTCCAGAAACACCTTGATGCACTATAGTCCTTTTGTGAGTCTCATGATGTGAAGGTCAACTTGGATAAAACCAAGGTTATGATCTTCAATACATCTCGAGTCGTCATGCGTGATGAGCATTTCACATTTGATGAGTCCCTTGTTGAGGTAGTTTCATCATACACTTATCTGGGGGTCGTCTTTGCCGAACCCACCTTCACCATGAGACCCGCGATACAGGCGTGCCTGAGCAGAGGATATGCTTCATTGGCTAGACTAGAGAGACACTGCTTCCACTCTCATTTTCAGGATCCACGGACCAAAGGGTTGCTTTTTGACTCCTTGGTCCGCCCTGCAGGGATGTATGGCAGCCCATGTTGGGGGCCAGATTTGTCGGATACAGAGTGGGCCAGGGTGGAGCGGCTACATGTTCTCATGTTATCACAGATGATCCGTGGTAAGTCATCTGTCCCTCACCACATCATTTAGGTGGAGTTTGGGTCACCCCCATTACAGTTAGATGCTGCATTTCAGGTCATTACATATCTGTACCGAGTCAGGGAGTATGGGGATTACACATCCATGGGTAGCAGAATACCATGTCTAGCACTGTCCTCTTCTATGGCACTTGCAACAGGGGGAGATCAGAGGTGTTGGTATGCACGCACAGAGAGATGGTTTGCGGGACTAGGGCTCCACATGGACAGACTACCTCCTTTCCAGTACAGCATGGATGCTCCTTTCTCTCCCCTCCTATCACACGAGGTCAACCAGGTTATCCGTGAGGATCTACTACAGCTACACACATTTCGGACTTGGTTGGGCTCCAGTGATCTTCCAGTGAAGTTGAGCTTCTACAAGGATCACTTCCTACATATCACAGCGGAGGGTTTCATTGATCCACCAGGATACACGCAGATTCACCTACCCCACTCGCTGAGGATCCCCCTTGGGCAGTTCCGAGTCTCTTCACACAAACTTCATATCGAGAGCAGCCGAGCAGAGCGGTTACCCAGGGAGAGGCGCATATGCACACTGTGTGACATGCAGGAGCTTGAGACAAAGGAGCACTTCATCTTTAGGTGTCCTGTTTACTATGAGATCTGCGGGCGTTTCTACTGCCTCTTCAAAGATAGTTATGGGATGTTGGCCCGTGTCCTCTCCTACCCAGACCAGCGATGCTTGGCTGATTTCATTCATGAGATGCTCAGACACCGCAATAGGATACTCCGAGCACGGAGACAGGAGCAACCTTCTCCCTCGACTGATACCTCTCAGAGCTCTATCACAGAGTTCTTTCAGCCAGATCACATAGACCCCCTCAAGGCGAGACCTCGACATGACCGTGACCCGGAGCCTGTGACCCAACAACTCAGACAGAGGGTTGACTCACAGATCACACTTGGGGACATCCCCTCCTTGTTTAGGGTCAGAGCCCGACCGACGGGGGTCACAGTGGCCTTGGTTAGACGCAGAGCTACGACCAGGAGACGTACCAGGACTGCATCCTTGAGGGGGCGACAGCGTTCTATTGCTGACCTCATGCCTCCACTTCCACAGCCTCATCCATCCTGATGCCCTGATTATGATGATGCCGACGATGATGCTGAGATTGATATATATATAGTCAGGATATGACTATGTTGTGCCATTTTGCATTTTTTTGCATTCTGCATTAGTGTGGATGCTCGTTTAGTAGGTCCACTACCACAGCTCATTGTATCAGGTTTTTCACAGTCTCATAGACCCATCGGTCTTCCGAAGACTTTAATAAACTTTCTTTCTTTCTTTCTTTCTTTCTTCCGTCGCCTCGTGCTAGGCCAGATCCAAGGCTCGATGCCCCGCCATCTCTCTTGCACATCAGCTCCTTTGATGCACGCTCTGAAGCTCTGGTTTGCTGTGAGGTGCTGCTCATGTGGCAGCCCCCTCTTACTTTCTCTTCTCTAGGCAACTTCTGCCCTAGGTCTCCCTCCCCATGCTCTCCTCTTTTAGCGGCTTACAAATAGGGAGGTGACCTTTCCAACGCCCCCTCTCACTGACACATCTAGGCCCAATGCCAACACATCAATGGCATTGTACCAGCACCTGCCATAATGGAACCCTCTGGAACAATCCGGTGTCAATTTCAGTTCCTGGCTTTTCAACCAGTGGCTCCTACTCCTCCAGTTCCGGTCCTGCACAAGCAAACCATCCTAGTACACAGATCCATCCAAGGTAGCACCCGTTGGCACCACCACCTTCAGTCACGTTCCATCCTTCGAACTCGAGCAATCCAAATGCCACGATCTTCCAGTTGTCCCCCTCATAATGAGTGAGCAGCCTAGAGTCTTCCAAGCACCATGCTCTGAAGGTCTATCTCAACCCGTCCTTCCTTTGGCAAGGTCCACAACAAAAGAACCATCTCGAGAAATGAGATCCCAAGAATATTTCCAGATAACCTAGACTACGAACTCTCACTGAGCTCTCAAACAGGTATTCTTATGGCTTCAGTACACCTTGTCCATCACCTTCCAACAATCTGTGTCGGAGATTTGAAGAAGCACCCACACATCCCTTCTGCCTTCTAAGAAGGCCCATTCCTTCCAATCTCGCATTACCTGAGACATATAAAGAGCAAATTCCCTCCACATCATGCTATAAAGGCTTAAATTAAGAACATCAGGTACATACTAGATCGTCGTACAGCCTGTGTGCTTGCTCTAAAAGAAAACCATGCACCTCGTCGAGGCACATACCAATAATCTGTGCAATCATGTACTGTCCCCTTCTGAATTACAGCAACCATCTAAACATTAAAACCTAGGGCACTCCATGGAATCCACCCTCGTGTCAGTATCAACAGCCATGCACCTGCAAGATTCCAAGCACTCCATGCTGTCCTTCACCTTCACAAAGGTTTCTCACTCCCCATCGGCCGACATCTATGTGTCAAACATCTTCAGTGTGGCTTCTAGGCGGCATATCTTACCTCATTAACACACGGAGATGTCACCAAGAATAGTTCTTCGATTGCCACATTGGCTTTGGATTTTGTGTCACCGTCTGAATATGAGTCGAACTCCTTGTTTTTCTGATCCACCTTCTTCTTTCTGCAATCCTTCGCAAAATGGCATGGCGTGTCACAATAGAAGCACTTCTTCTGCTTCCTCTTCTTGGAAGTGTCCTCGTCATCTCCAGAGTCATCCTTCTTGGGCTTGCCACCGCTAGGCTTTCCCTTTCCTTTGCCATCATTACCCTTTGCCAGCAACGCCTTGACATCGTTGTCATCGTTGTAGAGCTTCTCCCTAGCTCCTTGGAGCAATAATGGATCCAACTCCTCAAAAGTTAGAGGTTTGGTCCCCTGTCCTACTGTCATAGTCGTAAGGAAGCTTTTGAAACTCTGAGGTAGCCTCTGTAGTACCATCAAGGCCAACTGGCACAAGTCCACCTTCCAACCAATTGATGCTAGTTGATCCCTCACCACCTTGACCTTCGTCAAGTTGTCATGTACCGAATCTCCCTCATCCATATCCAAGTTGTAGAGCTGATGCTGAACAAGCAAGATTCTGGATGTGTTATCTATCTCCTACAGATCCTTCAAAATGGCCCATGCCTCTACTAACGCGTCGGTCATCTGGATGTGAGAAAGCACAAAGTTTGCCGTAGTCCCTATGATCAATGCCAAGGCATGGGCATCTCTAGCTTCCCATGCTTCGACCTCCTCTTCATCCACTAGTATGAGTGTCCTCCCATTGTTGTCCATCACATCCTCCGGCTTCGCCTCGGCTACCATTGTCAGTTTCCATAGTTTTCGAGCCACTAAATGACTCCGGATCTTCACCTTCCAAACGGGGTGATTTGTCCCATCCAGTTTCCCAAAGTTAGGGATGGTGAAAGAAAGACATCGACTGGGGGAGGAGAACGGGAGAGAAGGGGCCAAAGAGGCTTCTCAAATCAACTTCTCTGCTGCTAAACCACACAGCAAAATTGAGCAAACTCAACCTTGTATAGACCAAAACTCCGTAGGCACCTAACTAAACCTAAGTCACCCTCCTTATCGCAACAGCACTGTGGAAGTCGATCCTCAAGAGCTTCTGAATCAGGGTCGTCCTTCAACAAGGTCCTTGCCTTCAGGCTCCCAACACTTGTAATCCTCCTACTTGGGCTCTAATACCGTGTTAGAAATCGACCACCAGATCTCAGCTTCTTGCTGCCCTAGGAGACGGCCAAGATTACCAACCCTAGTAAATCTCAGACTCTGTTCTCTGCCTCCTGGAATTGGGCCTGAGGGTGTGTGAGTAGCTGCTACTGCTGCTCCCCAAATTGCTGAAGTCTCCTAGCCTCTTCTTTTATAGGCCTAAAGGCCGCCTGAAACGACCGACTGGAGCAGGCCTCTTGGCCGACTCAGTCTGTCCCAAAACCGCCCCCACCAAGCCCTATATATTGGGCTGTGGGCAGCTCTTCTTGGGCTGTGTGCCCTCTGCATTGGGACCCAGCCCCCTTGTTTTGTGTGCCAGCTGATTGGCCGGCCCCTCCACACCCCCCTACTTTGGGGCTGTGTGCTGGGCCTTGTGGCCAACCAGCCAGCCCCTTTGCCCTTTAAAGGGCAGGGTGCTACCCACTGCAGCCCCTCCCTTTTTGACACATCCCAGCACTCCTGAAACCCCTGATCTGCAAAATAACCACACACAACATCAGAACTGAGCAGGCTGCTCACCACCCAACCGTGACATCTACGGGATGTGATCCCGAATCAGAAGATGTCCCCCCGAGCCACGAGCTGAGCTACCGGCACGAACTCCCAATCAGATCCTAAACCAGCCTGGTGTCCCATACCACCAGGTGGCGCTGTGAAGCCCTGGATCTGCCACTGGGCCTTGAGCTACGCTAAGATGCAGGCGCGCGTCCGCGACACAATCCAGGATCAGACCTAGCACCTGGGAACGAGACTTGCTCCCAACTGCACACTGAGAACTGAACCCCCTGGGCCTCTTTTATAGACTCGGGCCCCGGCGCCAAAAATAGCGAAGACCTATAAATAGTTCATACCCTTGCCACTCAACCCGAGAATCAAGCCTGCCTAGCTCTAAGCCTCCCCAGGCTAACCTGAGCTAGTTCTGTGTACCTAGTACACGTCAGATACCAATCCGTGCACATGACATACTCCCCCTCCTCTAAGAACTCACTCCTGAGTTCGCTAAGAAATCGGGAAATGTTCTTTGGAGGTTTTGTAATGTCTCCCATGTTGCATCCTCCTCAACACGATCCTTCCACTTAATCTTGTATTCCGTGATAGTACGATTTCAAATCTGTCTTTCACGGAATTCAAGAATAGATTCAGGTTCGTGAGGAATAAAAGTTAAATCTGTAACTTCTATAATCTCATGAGGAGAAACAATTTGATCATCTGCACCCAATACTTCTTTCAGTCTACTGACATGAAAGACTGGATGTACTTTAACATCAGGAGGCAATTCTAGTCGATATGCAACTGTTCCAATTCTTTTAATGACCTTGAATGGGCCACAGTATCTGGGGGATAATTTCGGAACCAAACCAGTACTTAGGCTCTTGGATTCCTTAGGAATTCTCAAATATACCATCGTTCCTTCAGAGAACTCTCTAGGTGAACGATGTCTATTAGCATAAAATCTGTCCCGATCTTGGGCACTTCTAATAGACTCCTTGGCAAACTGCAACATTTCCTGCATGTCTTGCAAGAAGTTCTTAGCAGCATCATTTTGAATCCCTTTTAATCCAACCATAACTGGTGACTTAGGTTGAAACCCGTACATAAGCATAAAAGGACTATAACCTGTACTAGAATGCTTTGCACTGTTGTAAGCAAATTCAATCATGGGTAGATAATCTTCCCATGAAGACTGTCTCTTAGATACATATGCCCGAAGCATGTCTTCAACCAATTGGTTGATCTTCTCTGTACTGCCATCGGATTGTGCATGATCCGAGGAACTCATACTTAGAGTAGTTTCTAACTTCTCAAATACAAGTGTCCAAAAGTTACTTGTAAACTTTGAGTCCCTGTCACTGACTATGTCAGATGGCAAACCATACAGCTTGAACAAGTGGTCCACAAACTCGTGAGCCAACTGAACAGCTGAAATAGTTGTTCTTGTAGGTAAGAATCTAGCCATTTTTGTCAAACGGTCGACTATGACCCAAATAGAGTCATGACCCTTGCGCGTACGAGGCAAACCAGTAATAAAATCCATGGAAATACTCTCCCATTTATTACCTGGAATCTGTAATGGCTGTAATAAGCCCGCGCTTCTAAGGCGTTCAGCCTTAGTAACCTGACAAACTCGGCAACCTACCACATAGTTCTCTACAAATGCACGCATCTTAGGCCAATAAAAGGTATGCTTCACAAGAGACAGAGTCCTATGTATACCTGGATGTCCCGCACTAGGAGCATCATGACACTCCCAGAGAATCTTGGATTTAAGGTCCAGAACATCAGGCACACAAATCTTTTCATTCCGGAACAGCAAGCCGTTCCTAATCATCCACTGACCTCCCGCCACCTGTATCCTATGTGGCACAATCCTTGAGTCCTGGTCAACCATGGAATTCCCATCCTGGACTTTCTACCAATAAGAACTGAAATGACTATCAGTTGCGTATAGCCCTCTCAAGGATTGAAATAGGTCTGAGGATATTTCCGTAAATGACAAAGCATTTACAAACTTAACTCGACTTAAGGCATCCGCCACACTATTCAACGAACCCTTACGATAACGTATTTCGAAATCAAAATCCTGCATTAACTCTGCCCATCTGGCTTTCCTTCCTCTCAATTTTGATCCATCACACACATACTTAATTGACTGGTGATCAGTCAATACAAGGAACTTTGAACCATACAAGTAGTGTCTCCAAACCTTGAGAGCATACACTACTGCATAAAGTTCCTTCTCAAGTGTGGGCCAACGATACTGAGTGTCGTCTAGCTTCTTACTCTCAAAAGCTACAGGTCTACCTTCTTGGAATAGAGCTGCCCCAATCGCATAATCACTCGCATCGGCCTCTAAAACATAAGGCCGGGTAGGATCGGGTAATGCAAGAACGGGTGCTTCCTTGATAGATAACTTCAAGGTTTCAAAAGCCTTGTTCATTGCATCATTCCAAGGGATCGGTTGAGTAGACCTGCGTCCACGACCTTTCAATATGTTGGTCAAGGGTACCGTGATTTGTGAATAATCACGGACTGACTTCCAAAGAAATACCGTAAATCCTAGGAAAGAGCGAAGTTGTTTCACAGTCTGAGGTATAGGCCAATCTAAAACCTTCTCGATACGATCCAGATCAATGCTAATACCTTCAGAAGAAATCTTGTGTCCTAAGTAAATGATCTCCTTCATAAAGAAGTCACATTTACTCATCTTGGCATAAAGCTTATGCTGTCTTAGAACAAGTAAGACAACCCGAAGGTGTCCTATATGATCCTCAAGCGTTTTACTATATACCAAGATATCATCTAAGAACACGACAACAAATTTGCCCAGATAATCTCTGAACAAATCGTTCATCATCTGCTGAAAAGTAGCAGGAGCATTGGTCAAACCAAAAGGTAATACGAGGAACTCGTAATGACCATACCTAGTCCGAAATGCGGTCCTATCTATGTGTTTAGTATAGATACGGATTTGATGATAACCCGTACGCAAATCAATCTTAGTGAAATACTTCGCTCCGGCCAAACGGTCTATCAAATCATCAGAACGAGGTAAAGGATAGCGGTTCTTAATTGTAACTTTATTTAGTCGTTTATAATCTATACACATCCTCCAGGAAGAATCTTTCTTCTTTCTTAAGAGGACAGGTGCACCCCAAGGAGATTTACTTGGGCGGATATAGCCCATATTCAGGTAATCCTGAAGCTGGATAGCTAACTCATCCTCCTCTACCTGGCTCATCCTATACGGTGGTACACTGATAGGTTGAGCCCCTGGGACTAAGTCTATGCGATGATCTACTGCCCTTTCTGGAGGTAAACCTACCAGCAGTTGAGCTGGGAATACGTCCTTAAAATTATCTAACAACGTTCTCAATTCTCGGTGTTCAAACACACTTAATTCATTTTTGTTAATTACCGAAACAATAAATGAAGATAGTGGAATCAAAACACACTGATAGACATCATAATGAGAAGTGTTCAATATATTCCGAAGCTGCATCGCAGATACAATAGGCCCCTGAGAAGGGGTAATCTTATCACACTGAATACAAAATTGGGTGCCTTTGTCTACAAAAGAAAGCGTATGCTCCGTCCATCCAATCTGGATATTGTGGGTTTTAAACCACTCTATCCCGATCAGCAAGTCTACATGCTCTAAATGCATTACATAACATGTGAGAGCTCCCGTGTAGGCTTGAATCCGGATGGGAAGCGCTTCAACCTTGCGATCCCAAAACTGCTTCCCGGCTGGAAGCTGCACCTCGTAGGTGTGGTCGCTAGGTACTGTGGACAGCCCCATCTTCTGCACAAATTTGTAATTAGCAAAATTGTGAGAGCTGCCCGGATCAAAGAGAATGTGAACCTGTTGGTCCCTAACTTCTCCATAAACTCGGAAAAGATCATGGGAACCAAACAACGAAGTATTAAAGGTACAATTACAAGAAAGGGGGCAGGTAATGACATTTACTGAAATACCTGTCATCGTAGCCTGGTTGGCTCCCTTGGCTGCGGTACGTGGACCTGCCTGGAGCTTCGGTCCTAGCACCAATTTCTGGTTCTTCCGCTTAGGACACTCATTCTTCGTGTGGCCCCGCTCCTCGCAATAAAAACACCGGCCCTCTTTCTTGAGCCTGAGAGTGCGAAGGAAACGTGCCTTACCATTCTTCGCAGGAGTTAAGCTTTTCTTGGAGGCGTTGTCCGTAGACTTCGTCTCCCCAATACCAGTTGCATGCTGAAAGAACTTGCGTTTGTTCTTTCCGCTGGTCTCGGTAACTGTGGTTGCCTTGGTACCGGCCATGGTATCATCATATATGCGCGCATATGTCATGGCCTCCTGCAATGTTGTGCACTTGTTATTCTAAATCTGTAACTTATAGGAGTCTGGCAAACCATCCACGAAAAAACCTAACAAGGTTACAGGATCCATTTTAGTGGCCCTGGTTTGCAGATCCCTAAATCTTTGAAGATAAACTTCAAAAGTTAAATTCAATTTTGACATATCGAGGGCCTTGAGCTTGCCGACGATATCATAGTCATCTTCCTTCTTCAGGAACTCCTTCCTGAAGATACCCTCAAATTCTGTCCAAGTGTCAGGCTTAGGCTGAAGTTCTTTCCACCAAAGCAAGGCTTTACCTGACATAAACCCTGCTGCTAGCTGAATCTTTTTCTCATCTGGATAGGGGTGAAATTGGAAGTGTACTTGCCACTTGTGCAACCAAGTGTCAACCACCTCCTTTGTTCTTGATTTCTGGTCACCTGGAAAGGGATCCGGAGTGATATTCGGGCCTAGCACGGAGGCCATGGCATCCACATGCGTGAGTGCCTGAACCGTGCTAGCCAGAAGAGTCAAAGTAGCTTGTATCCCTTGGAGTTGCTGTGTCAACCCCGATTGATTAGCGTTGACCTGCTCAAATTTACCATCAAGAGCAGTCGTGAACTCACTGAAGGCTTTCTTAGTGATCAGGTCGTCATAGAGACCCTGATCATCCTCTCCCACTGGAGTGTAATCTAATTCCTGCTCTCCCATAGTGAACTCGGGATTCGGAGCATCAGACATGACTGAATACTGAGTTGATTACAAACGGAGAGGAATAACTGACTGAAACGAAGCACGGAGGGAGATGGAGTAGAAGAAAACCGTCCCAGATAAATGTGACAGAAAAGATGCTGAAATCTGGAAGACCACGAGCCCTGGTGCCTCCCCGAATCTGCAACCGGATGCGCAGTCGACAATAGGAGCTGTACGGACTGCTGACGTGGCCTGTACGGCTGCTGACGCAGTCCGTACGATGGCTGCAGAAGCTGGCGCAGCTGCTGTTCGATACAGCAGCTGGTTCAGAACAGGCAGGACAGTCCGTACAGCCTCTACGGCTGTCGCTGGGGCTGTACGGCTGGTACGGCAGCTTCGGGAGTTGCGCAGGGTTATCGCAGGCAGGGCGGATGCAGGGAAACTGTGCGAACAGGGCGCTGTTGAAGGGCGAGGCTGGCTGGCACAGATTTCGAGGTAACGTCTCGAATCTTGGGCTGCTTGTGGGTTGTCTAGCACCCAGCCCCCCACCTATATAGGGTGCAGGGCTGCCTAATTTGGAAGCTAGGCTTCCAAAGAAGGCTGAGCCCCTCCAGCTTTGGAGGGGTGCTTTTGAGAAAAAAGCACCTGAGCCCCTCCAACTTTGGAGGGGTGCTTTTTTCGCAAAAAAGCACCTTCCACCTGCGCAGGCTGCACGCAGCCCTAGACGCAGGCTGTTCGCAGCCTGTTGCGCAGGCTGTGGACAGCCTATTGCGCTGGCTGTGGACAGCCTATTGCACAGGCTGTCCTGCCGCTACTGCCTCGCCTACTGCGCCCCTTCCTACACCCCGCATCCTCTACTCCCTGGCTGTAAATTTCCTGCCCTACTCTCCTTCCTTTCTGCTCTCCTTCTCCTCCCTCAGACTTCTCTCTGTAGCCTTCAGAATTTTCGATTCTATTTCACTCCTCTTCTTCTTCCTTTCCCAGATATTTCTACACCCCTTCTACCCCAGGTAGACAGCAAAAACGCAGCAGGAAATCTCGAATTTTAGGGCATACCTGGAAGAGAAATCCGTCAAATTTCTCGCATCAGAAGTTCCTACCTCAGGAGCTGGCTCTGATACCAACTGACACATCCCAGCACTCCTGAAACCCCTGATCTGCAAAATAACCACACACAACATCAGAACTGAGCAGGCTGCTCACCACCCAACCGTGACATCTACGGGATGTGATCCCGAATCAGAAGATGTCCCCCCGAGCCACGAGCTGAGCTACCGGCACGAACTCCCAATCAGATCCTAAACCAGCCTGGTGTCCCATACCACCAGGTGGCGCTGTGAAGCCCTGGATCTGCCACTGGGCCTTGGGCTACGCTAAGATGAGGCGCGCGTCCGCGACACAATCCAGGATCAGACCTAGCACCTGGGAACGAGACTTGCTCCCAACTGCACACTGAGAACTGAACCCCCTGGGCCTCTTTTATAGACTCGGGCCCCGGCGCCAAAAATAGCGAAGACCTATAAATAGTTCATACCCTTGCCACTCAACCCGAGAATCAAGCCTGCCTAGCTCTAAGCCTCCCCAGGCTAACCTGAGCTAGTTCTGTGTACCTAGTACACGTCAGATACCAATCCGTGCACATGACACTTTTCTTGCCATCTGCTGTTGCTAGGCCCTCCACCATCGCTTCTCATTTGGGAGTTTACAGATGGGGAGGTCCTTTCCAACAGAGATGCTCTTGCAAGCTCGTGATGTTTTTCTTGTGGAACAAGACAAACATGTTGATGAATTGCTGGTGAGCTTAACCATAATACGTTCTTGCTCCTTTTTCCACTACTATGCTGTCACTACACCTTGTAAATTGATCTGCTTTTTTAATAGTAGCTTAGCGACATGTGATGATAAGCAGAGAGAATCAGTGGCTCTCTGTTGCCTAGCTTTCTTCCCTGCATTTGGAGGGATTTAGCAACATTACTGATGATGCATTACTAGAGCATCATCAAGCCCCAACATATCCTCGGAAGCATCAATCAAAGAGAGGGGAAGAAGGTAATGGACAGACCAAAACTGCTCTAAAATGGGGATTTCAACCTGCTCTCCACACTGAGCTCCCCTTGAAATGGGTGCAGAAGTCACCAGCCAGCCAACGCTCAGCAACACAGCAGCAAGAGCACATGGGATGCACCAAGAGGATAGGTTGGGACCAGTAGGGAGGCTGAATTTCGGACGAGCAAGACATGGCAAGGATACAGGGAGTGAGCAGTAAGCGCAAGGTGTACAATGTACAGATTGGTTGAGGACAAAAAAATAAAAGGGGTGTTTTAGGTCTAGATGTGTCTCTACGATGTCTTACCCTTAAGACATGCGTGTCTAAATCGACCCTGTTTGCAAAGCTATTGTAAGATCTAGTCCCTAGGTATCTTCTAGATGTGACAGCCTGCAAGGGGCTGGCACACACAACACCTAGTCGACAGCTGAGTTGCATTCCTTTTTCAAAACATTAATCAAAAGTCTTACTTTTGCAAACCCGCCACCCCCATCTCCCCCTGCCCGAAGGCAACACCTCTTTTTGCACAAATATCAACAAACACCCAAGATGAAAGGCTCCATGAACATGCGAGCCTTAACTCTAAGAGAGAGAAAAAACCACCCACGACTTTGAAAATTTGAGACGATTCGAAGCAGCTTTGTGGACATACAAAGACAAGACCAACAGGTGAAGTATCCCAATATAAAGTACACATCTGATCTACTATATGATTCCTTTAAACCTTATGAAGCTATTGATGTGTCTGAAAGAATGACCAGCACCAGTCTATTGGCACCACCTTAATATTCTACAGTTCGAGAGGGATCTGTGATAAACTCAGATAGCATATACTACAGTTCGAGACGGATCTGTGATAAACTCAGGCTAATGATGTGTCTGAAAGAATGACAAACAGCCAGCACCAGTCTATTGGCACGGCCCTAATATACTACAGTTCGAGAGGGATCTGTGATAAACTCAGACAGCATATACTACAGTTCGAGAGGATTTGTGATAAACTCAGACAGTCTATTGACAAACAGCCAACACCAGTCTATTGGCACCAACCTAATATACTACAGTTTGAGAGGGATCCATGGTAGACTCAGACAGCATAGAGATCATGGAAGCTAAGCAGAGATGTAAGTTCAGGATTAAAGTCTATGAGCAGTAGAGGCATTGGCATCTACAAGGCTAGATTTTCATGAGAACAAAAATGGCTTGGAGATAGCTGAATGGACTTACTGTCTTCCAAATGCTTGGACACAGCTAAGCAAGGACATGACAATCAGCCTCTGGAAGTAAGATTCCAGGTGATTCCTGTATCCAGTGTCCACTCATCCAGATGCCCACAGGAGAAATAAGCCCTGCCAGGTGCCACACTAATCAGAGTTAAGTACTCATGTGTGCACTGCCCACATTGTTGTAAGGATCCAGCATTATTTGATGTGCCCTTTGTCATTAGTAAGCAGGAAGCTTACAAGGACACATGCAGGAACCAACAGCAAGGATATCACCTCCACAAACCTTGAATCAAAAGTTGCCTGAAGCCATAAAACGATTTCATGCTTGATTTTAATTTGCCAGTGATCCACACCATCCAATTACTTGGTGTAAATCCCCACTTCGCGCAAGCCAAGAGAAGAGCATATCAGAAACACAGAGCCAACCCTGAATCAAAAGAAAGCATCCAAAAGAAAATGGCCTTAACACTTTCATAAACGTTTGGTACCTGCGTTGAAGCTTATTCATCTACATTTTAAGCACTATTTTATATATCCTTTCTTTTTCCATGAGAGCAGTTTGTTCTTGGCTTTCACCCCATCATTTATACTGCAACAGTCTCTATCTGAACAGCACAAATAATTCAAGAGATCTTGAACTGAATACTTTCTTCTATGAAATGAAAAAATTAAAATGCTGTTACACTCAAGAATTACCATGAACAAAGTGTTGTAGTGTCTAATAACATACACTAAAGGATGAAAATGAACTGTGCAACGTTGGGATATATGGAAAACTCCAATTGAGCTGGTCGATAAGTACATGGAGAAATTCCAAAGGTGAGATCATACATGAGTAAGTACTACTTCCCTTGGAGATGCACATTGCTATGCATCAGGCGTAATGGAACAAAAGTTTAATGTAAAAATTACCGGTAATATACAGATTGGTTCGCCCTGTTCAATGTCCTGCAAGGCTTGCACTCCTCGCACAAGACTTCTTGAACTTGAGACATTTGATTCATCACGAAAGTGTACAATGGCTAATTTTTCTGATATGCGTGCACCTTGTTCTTCACACCATTTCAAGAACTACAGTGCCACAGAGAGAACTTACTCAACATATAGCCTTTAACTCACAATGCAATGTTTAACTGTTTTGTCATTTCAAGCAACAAAGAGCTACATGATTTCAATTTTTTTTAAATCAGGATTTCTATCGGCATTAGGATCTCACACTTGGCTATGTGAACAGACTACCTGTGCGTTGGAAGAACCATTGAGCGCTACAAATTGGCCTCTTGTGTTTGAGTGTGTGTCTTTTCCTGAGCTGAAGCTATGTGAAAGCCTTGATAACGCATGAAACAGCACAATCTTCCTTCTCAAGCGTAGCTGCACCCCAAGATTCTCATTGAAGCTTAACTCCTCTGTATGCCATTGACAAGTCTCACATAAATGGCTTTCACCATCATCACTGAATCCTTCCCAGAAACTTGCTTTCAATATGGCCTCGTCTTCTTCCACACTTGTAGAGAAAGAATCCAACAGAGAAAACAACCGCTTCTGTAGCATCAAAATTGTGGATACAAGTGCGTTTTTGTAGGCTAAACCCATTGCATGTTCCACCTTGCCCATGCAAACTGTCCCAGCCAATTCACTTGTCATTATAGTTTCATTGCCAAGGGTAAAGTGTTTGTGCAAAAGCTCAAGGTCTGGTTGACCAATATCATCTACCGTATCTGTCTCATAGTCATTGTGACTATTTCTTGGATCAGCATATAAGACAGTAAGCAGAACACATATCATGTATGGATCAATGTAGCCATCAACTCCCATGGAATAATCTGCCTCCAATGAAACCACCTCTGAGGTTGGCTCCTTAAAAAGAGGAGTATTTAATTGCCTCAGGTTCCCGTGCAGTAGTTGTAATGCAGATTCAGCACGCCTCATGATGAGAGATTTGCTCTTGTTCATTTCTTCATTGGTGGAAAGAATCCAATCTGCCAACTCCTGAAAATATTTTTAAACTGTAAATACATATGCAGACACACTTTATCAAGCCCATGCTAACTCTAAAAATTAAACACTCCAAGTCAATATGTGAGACAGATTGAAAGATAACGAATGAGACCTCCTGCAACGTACAGCACAAAGTCATGAGAACCATAAGGATGATGTTATTGTTCTTCATCTTACATTTTAATCATAAGGTATGTACAGGTTATGTAACATTGCTGCTGTGAGAAGTAGAGACCCTATCCTCTCCTGCTCCAACCTGCACTCCAGCCCAGAGGATGATGTTATTTGTTCTTCATCTTACACTTTAATCATAGGTATGTACAGGTGTATGTAACATGGCTGCTGTGAGAAGTAGAGGCACTCCTCTCCGGCTCCAACCTGCACTCCAGCCCAGGGTCAACTAGGTGCAAAAGCCTAGCAATTTGGTAGAGCTACCGCCGTGCGACGCACCCTCCTTCGCTGCCTCCCCCTTCCCTTTCCCCCCCTGTGCAATGGCTCAGCCCTGCTGCTCCCCCAAGACCTATGGCTCTGCACAGCCTCTCAAAAGTGCCAACCCCCCCCCCCCCCTCTCCCCCCCAACATGCTACCATAGTGTGTGAGACTGTATGAACTGTTACGCTCAAGTCGAGGTAACATGACCTCGGAAGGGTCAGTCGACATTTTCCTTTAAAGGATCAATGTTTGTATTATATTTCTTTGAGCTTCATGTAAATGATAAAAAAGGAATCAAGGTCAAGGTCCAAGGTGAGGGTGATATGGCACTAGACTAGGTGGATCTAAGGCTAAAGGGACCTAAATGCATTAAATGTGCCTAGGGGTAAATGGTTTTAATGATATCCCAAGAGAGGGGTAAATGATGCATTAAGGAGGGACCCTAGAATGAAGACATGTGGCACACTAGATCCATCTAGGGAATTTTGGGGCTTGGTGGAATTTTGTAAGCAAGAGCTTCACGTAACAGTTGATTTTTTCTGAGAGCTTGCAACCACCGACGTTGGCTGGGAGGATAATCGGTGTGCCTATGCCCGTGATTGGAGAAAAACAGAGACGTACCAAATTTTCACATATCATTTGGTATCAGAGCGGGGTGTGATTGGAAAAGTGGGATTACAGACTAGCGATCGCGAGAGGTCTAGGACTGGCTGGGCGTATGACGACGGACAATAAGGAGCCCAATTTCTACACAGATCGTA
The DNA here is from genome assembly GCF_047967505.1 of Dipteris shenzhenensis. Classification (NCBI taxonomy): domain Eukaryota; kingdom Viridiplantae; phylum Streptophyta; class Polypodiopsida; order Gleicheniales; family Dipteridaceae; genus Dipteris; species Dipteris shenzhenensis. The sequence goes on from NC_141608.1 coordinate 14,178,362, forward strand.
ATTTGGCAGATCGTTAGTCTGGGTAGCGTTGATGAGCAGCGCATGACGAGAGCTACTGTGTGGTCACGGAACTAGCTGTTGTGATATTTAGGGCATTAATTGTTCACAGACATCATCACAATTCAAAGAACCAGGGAGAACGTTGTTAACCTCCAAGCTCGAATAATTAATTCGCAGGATATCAGGGTGGCGCACACGCTGATCACGGTTTGGTGCTCCGTGGCATCGTGTGAGGAATTTGGTTAGTACTGAAGACTGGGACGGAACATTATATGATTGGCTAGCATTCGTATCCTGGGTCAATTGATGTGTGAAGTCCGTGAGTAAAATCGTTACGTAGAACAGTCTTCTTCGTCATCGAATTGATCACTTTGGTGTAGCTGTTAATTACGTTTATTCACGGGCATATTTTGGAGCGTGAAACAATTTAGCTTGGGGCTAAGGTCATACACTATCTGTCAGAATTGCAATGTTAGAGGATGCCTTGCAACAGATTTTAGCGCAACAGTTACAAACAAATGTAGGGCAATCTGAGCTCAGGAAAATGGTGCGTAGAATGTCTGCTAGACCATCTCGTGAGGAGAAAGGGTAAATCTCCAATGGAACCGGAGTCCAGTGTTCATACGGTCGAGCCTAGGAGGGCTAAAGTGCCTAATATTGCTAATTATAGGCCAGAAAAGTATTCTGGTCGGATGTCTGACCGTAGTTCCGATATCATAGAGACCTCGTTACACAAATGGGACGAGGCATTCGCCATTTGTGAAATCAGGAATGATATGAAGAAAATCCGCGAGGCCACCCATATGTTTAATGAGGCAGCGGATAGGTGGTGGATAAAACAGCAGAAAGATGGAGTGGCATCCACTACTTGGGAGGGGTTTAAAAAAGAATTTAGAAAACACTTCTTACCTCCTGACGAAGCATCCCGAGCTTGGGATTAGTATCGAAACCTTCGTCAGAGAAATTTATCGGTGGCAGAATACACTGATAAGTTCATAGAAAGTGTGATGAAGGTTTATGAACCTCTATCTCAGTCAATCCAAGTAAAAGATTTTATCTTTGGATTGAATGATCGAATCAAGATGGAAGTTCGGGCTAAGTATGCGAACACGCTAGATGAAGCAATTGCCATAGCCCTGAACTATGAGGATGCAAAAGGGAACAGACCAAGTGGGTTTGTGCAAGTTGGGACTCAGTATGAGTACTCGAAGAAAACTGGTTTTAAGAAGAAGTGGATTAGCAAAGGGAGTGTCTCACAGCCTAGTGGTCAAGCCAAGCAAGCGAAACCAGTTGAGACTCCTAAATCAAGTAACACCAATGGCAGCAGCCCGAGCTTGGTCGAAGTCTTCTTTGAACCCAGAGCAAAGAGAAAAAGCGAGGAGAGAAGGCTTATGTTTTGGATGCCTTCAGCCTCATCAGTGGAAAGATTGTCCACGAAACAAGGATCGTCGGATGGCTGAGATGGTGATCTCAGAATGCGACGTGGAAATGGAGGGAAGTCCCATAGCAGAACAGATGCAGATTCAGCTAGCGGGATCTTCTCAAAGGTCAGTACCTGTTTTGTTGTGTGTCTATTGCTAAGTTAGTAACTAGTGCACCTGATAATATCATGTCAAAGCCCGCAACAACGGGGTATACAGCCTTTAATGATACGGAGTTAATTAAGATGAAAGGACAAGTAGCTAATCATGATGTCATTGTGTTGTTTGACTCAACGTCAATGCACAATGTAATTAACTCCAAGCTTGTAAAGAGGCTGAAACTAAAGACCAGCCCATCTGACTATGCATATACAGTAAGAATGGCAGATGGAAGTTCAACTGAAGTATGGGACCAGAGGGTTACCCAATTGGAGCTTCGAATTCAAGACTATGCTGAGAAGCTTGATTTTGAAATGACAAAGCTTGCTCATGCAAACATAGCCCTGGGTAAGGCTTCGCATTCTAGGAAGAATCCAGCCATAGATTGGAAAAAGCACATTTATCAATTCAAGATGAATGATGTGCTGTATGTCTTACGAGGTAAAAAAGATATACCTCAAGGACCGTTGGTTTCTGTAATGGAAATTCGAAAAGCTCAAGAAGAGTTTTTGTTTCTTTTACAGCATCGGTAGAGCCAATTGATGATTCTTCGGCTAGCACTGATGTTGCCAAAAATGGAGAGATGGCCAAGCTGGCTGATCAAATAGTAGAGGAGTTCTCTGATTGTTTTAGAAATGAGTTACCTTATGGGTTACCTCCAGAGCGGAATGTTCAGCATAAGATTGAACTAATCCCGGGGGCAGAACCTGTAAATAGACCTCCCTATAGGTTGAGTTTTACCAAAGAAGCGGAGGTACGAAGACAACTAGAAGAATACCTCAAGCTGGGGCAGATTCAACCCAGTTTCTCACCTTTTGCTTCGCCAGTGATATTAAAAAAGAAGAAAGATGATACTTTTCGCCTCTGTATAGATTACAGAGCATTAAATAATATCACTATTAAGCACAGGTATCCGATGGCTCGGATTGATGATATGCTAGATGCATTACATGGGGCCGTAATTTTCAGTAAGATAGATCTTAAATGTGGCTACCATCAGATCCGTATTAGAGCCGAGGATGTGCATAAAACCGCTTTTAGATTCTTGACGATATTCTTGTATTCAATAAAAGTATTGCTGAGCATCACGAACACTTAAGAATAGTGTTCAGTACTTTGAGAAAAGCAAGTCTTTATGTAAATAAAAAGAAAACTGTACTGTGTATGGTAAGGCTTGAATATTTAGGATTCATAATTACTCCTGAGGGGGTAGAAATGGATCCAAAGAAAGTGGCTGCAATACTGACTTGGCCAATGTCTCAGAGTTTGACCGCTTTGCGATCATTCTTGGGATTTGTCCAATTTTATCGAAGGCATATCAAAGGATATTCCGAAATAGTATCGCCATTGACTGATCTGACCTCAGATACAGTACCTTTTATATGGGGACAGAATCAACAGGAAAGTTTGAACACCATAAAACAAGCTGTGGTCTCAGGACCGGTGTTAAAAATAGTTGATCCCCAGAAACCATTTTTCCTTGAAACCGATGCAAGTGGCATTGCGGTAGGAGTAGTTCTCCTCCAAGGGGAAAGGCCAGTAGCCTTTGAAAGCAAGAAGCTTTCTCCCTCTCAACGAAATTTGCCAACTCATGAATTAGAGTTGTATGCTGTTGTCCATGCTCTGAAAACATGGAGACATTATTTGTATGGATCAGAGTTTTATGTTGATGTTGATCACGATACTCTGAAACATTTTTGTAAACAACCTGACTTCAGAGGCCGCCAAGCTAGGTGGGGCAGAACTCATGCAAGAGTTTAACTTGACGATTCGGTACCGAAGAGGGAAGGATAATAAAGTTCCTGATGCGTTGTCACGCATTATGCATAATATGAGTTTCACGGTATTAGAGAGTGCTCTAATAACCGAGATTAGAGAAACTCAAAAGGTGGACAAGTTCGTCTAGAGCCTTTGGCCTAAGGCTCATGTGTTCAAACCCGAGGAAAAGGATGACCTGGCATCCAGAAAGGCCAAACATATGCAAGATATACCATAAGAGATGGTATGCTGAAAAGAAATGGCAAGGTAGTAGTACCTAATCAAAATGATCTCAGGCAGAGAGTCATTCAACAATGCCATGATAGCCCATGTGCGGGACATCCAGGAGTTGAGAAGACATATAATCTCGTGAGACGAGATTTCTTTTGGCCAAAGATGAAAAAGCATATTCATGAACATGTGACACGTTGTTTTTCGTATCAGGTAAGTAAGGCAGAATGGGTGAAGCCACCCGGACTTTTACAGCCCTTGGAAATACCACTAGGCAGGTGGGAGAGCATTTCCATGGACTTTATTGTAGGTCTGCCTATGACACAAGGTGGATATGATTCTATCCTTGTGGTGGTTGATCGTCTTACCAAGATGGCTCACTTCATTCCAGCTAGAGAGTCTGTTAGTGTCCCACAAGTGGCGGATTTGTTTATTAAACACATATTTCATTTGCATGGATTACCCAAATCCATAGTGTCAGACAGGGATGTCAAATTTACTGGTCATTTTTGGACTGCGGTGTTTGAGACACTAAGGATTGAGTTGGGAATGAGTAGTGGGGATCATCCAGAAATGGATGGTCAGACGGAAAGAACCAACCAAAATTTAGAGGATATGCTTAGAGCATATGTGTCATTGAGGCAACATACATAGGACAAGTGGTTGCCATTGTTAGAATCTGCCGACAATGATAGAAAACAGAAAGTGCCTAGTGCCGTGAACTTTGTGGTTCAGATGCGGGAGATGCTATCACTTGCGAGAGCTAACATCCACCAAGCTATGGATAGAGCTAAGGCGTATGCGGACGAAAACAGATCCGTTAGAGAATTTAAGGAAGGGGAAAAAGTTTTCCTCAGACTTCCTTCGTACTCCAAGTCTTTGACTGCAGAAGAGTGTGCTAAGTTATCACCTCGATATTGTGGGTCGTGGTTGATTCTAAAAAGAATAGGCAAGGTAGCCTATAAATTAGAATTGCCACAGGGTTGTAAGGTGCACCCAGTGTTTCATGTTTCTCGTTTAAAGAATTTTTGCATACAGGTGACTCACTAATCGAGGGTGTTGTTTTGTTTCAAGAGATAGAGGATAATGCAAGACTCAAACCAACAAGAATCCTGGACCGAGGAACAATGCAAGTACGCAATCGGAAGATACCAACGGTGTTGGTTGCATGGCATGGTTTACCTCTATCAAAAGCTACTTGGGAATCCGTATACCAGTTACAGAGAGTGTTCCCAGACATTATCATCGAGGACGCTGATGCCTGAAGAGGGAAGGAATGTTACGCTCAAGTCGAGGTAACATGACCTCGGAAGGGTCAGTCGACATTTTCCTTTAAAGGATCAATGTTTGTATTATATTTATTTGGGCTTCACGTAAATGATCAAAAAGGAATCAAGGTCAAGGTCCTAGGTGAGGGTGATATGGCACTAGACTAGGTGGATCTAAGGCTAAAGGGACCTAAATGCATTAAATGTGCCTAGGGACAAATGGTTTCAATGATATCCCAAGAGAGGGGTAAATGATGCATTAAGGAGGGACCCTAGAATGAAGACATGTGGCACACTAGATCCATCTAGGGAATTTTGGGGCTTGGTGGAATTTTTTAAGCAGGAGCTTCACGTAACAGTTGATTTTTTCTGAGAGCTTGCAACCACCGAGGTTGGCTGGGAGGATAATCAATGTGCCTATGCCTGTGATTGGAGAAAAACAGAGACGTACCAGATTTTCACGTATCATGAACATAGCGAGAAGATCGAAAAAAACAAGTAATGGTATCACACTGCAAACCCTGGCTGCTGTGCATAGCCCACTCCAAAGCCTCCCAAAAGAAAAAGATATTATAAAAAAGGCTTTGGCCATGCACAAACCCAGCCTGCGTGTCGTGAATAAGATATGGGAGAAAGGGTTGTAACTGCAAGCTGATTACCTTTTCCAAGATCTTATATGCAGTGACCAATTGAGTAACGGGACTCCATTGGATAATCAGATTTCTGCACTTTGGGATAAGGTGACTAAGACCCTCTATAAGTGAATCAAGCATAGCACCAAAATCCCAAATGCTTTATACAGATGAGGTGCAAGGACCACCAATCATGTCCCAGAAAGTAATGAAGAAAGAGGGGGTCGACCCATCTAAACTACGACCTTTATCATTGTGAAGAGCAAGAGCATCGAATACAAGAGTAAAGAAAATTTGTTTATGACTCTCCCTTCCATCTCAATGCAAAAAGACCTCCGTGCATTAAGAAATACTCAGCTCTCTGATCCAGAAGTGCTTGTTTAAGCCTTGTTGCAACAAGGAATGTTACAGATTTGGCCTTTTCTCATATATGTGCCTTCATCTTCAGATGTGGCAGCAGCCCTCTCTGTTATTAGTGGCTTTTATCATTCAATTAGTACCAAAGATACGAGATTTTGACGTGAGCTTGGTATACATCAACAATTAGCAGCCTTATAGAGAGAGAAGTGAAAGCGACTTGCAAATCCTTGGATTCAAGAGTGCCTCTGAAAGGCTCTCCTTTGCATACAAGGCATCTAGAATCTTGATACTGGTAGAATAAGCATGCATACATGGCTCAGAAACCTTCAAGACCACCAAAAAGCAATCCAAAGTGAACATCCCCTGGGGCAATGCATATAATACCAATTCTATTTCCAATGCCTAATCGCCAACAAAAAATATATCAATCTGTGCAAGGATGGGCATATGGATGTCTCCTATTCAACAAAGAAAATAGGAGCAAGGAAGGCATAGCATGAAACGCAACATTTGCACAAGAGTCTTTGCCACTAAACTAAAACAAGAAAGCATCCCAAGCGGCTCTCTCAAGAGAGTGAAGGCCTCCTTCTCTTCCCCCTTTTTAATTAGAGGGTTAACTTCACCCCCGTAAAGAAAATTTCAATTTTGCATGAGAAATAGTTTTTTGCCGTCTTCCACGGCACAGGCCCAATTGTGAGTTTTTAACCCTTTCAGTTAAGGAATGGTAGTTTCAAACATTGCTATTTCCTACATAAGCTCAAACGTGTTTTGGTTTTCAGATCTATATCCATCATCATATGAAGAATGGCAACTGGTGGAGTGCATTTAGGGATTCTTGGATGTCTTGCATGCAACAATAGGAGAATTACAATATCAAGGTAGATCTGCAACTCAATTAGCACAGACACGTATCTTCTTCTATGACCATTTTTATGAATTGTTGGACAAAGCAAACACTCATGGTGTGTTGAGGAAACAAGAGCTTCTGCCATTTGCCCAAGATATCCTTTTGAAATTAAGAGAACAAGGCTTCGACAATGTGTACCAGAATTCTCCAAACCCTGACATCGATGCCATCTAGTAAACAATGATCAGTAAATGCAGCTTCACCTATGGGACAGAGCACACACAAATCCTGACACTCAAGGTAAATTATTGTATGTCAACAAGAAAAGTACCAATGTGTCTTATAGTTGACCCGGGACACATAAGAAACCAATTTCAGTAGAGAAGGATATGAGATATACCTGCAAATCGCCAAAGATGACTGCTCTATCATGTGGAAGATTTGTTGGAACAAAGCCTGGTAAGAAGGCAAACTGTCTAAACAACAATTTGACACGATCCCTTTGAACACAATCATCCTCAAGAGATTTAATACTGTAACAGAAGAAAATATAATAATTTAAGAGTACCATGATAGAGAAAGTTGTTTGATGATATTTCTGCCTTCAAATCAAGCTGTAGAAGACTCCCTGCTGCGGCTTCTTGCTTTAAAACCAGCTTTAAATTCTGTCCATCAAGCTTGATAGAGGCTGTGCATGCAAATAAGAAAAAATGATGCGGTGGTAAAGGATCTCACAATTAGACTTTCACATATGGCCAACTTATGCAAAAAGAACACCATAGAGCAACAAACAAGAAGATATACTTGGATTCAGACATGCAATATTGATATTCATAGATAGACCAAGAGACAAACCTTTAGCTGATGAAGAATGATCCGTAGTGCCAAAAAAAGGTATTAACAAATGTAAGGAATGAGCATGTACGTCCTCCTCTTGCTTTAGGTCATCTTTTCTGCATGCTAAGGCATGCACATATACAACAGCCAACGCCCATACTGCCAAACAATATTGTGAGTAAATAATGTTCTTAAACCCGTAGAAAATAGGATACATTTCCCTCATGAAGAAAATTTACAACTGTGAATAGCGCTTCTTTGACCTAATCTGCCATGAAGTAGACCCAGCTTTCAATATTTTTATTTTTCAGCTACCACATGAAAGGGATATCTAAATGTAACTCAATGCAGAGAGCCAGTTACAAGCACGTAGATCAACCTCTTTCCACACACAAGCATAAAGAGAAGATCTGATTGTCCAAATGCAAGCTTGTTGAGATCTGAAATGCAGGTGAAAAAGGGAAGAGCATCAACAACATGGCACTACAGTGATTTCATATAAAACTTCAAATGATCTTCTAAACCAGGATATCCGAAGCAAAGAAGAAGGGTAGAGCAGCTTCTATTGCCCACTAGGGGAGACCCAAGAACCCATCCACATCTCTTTCTCTAGCTGACCAACCAAGGGGCACCCCTCATGCACTCTAATTGGCTAAACAAGAGGTACCCATATGCTGACGACTCTAATGGTGACCTGTGGCTCCTTGCTAGCCAAACTAGATCGTTATGGAAAAGCATGGGGGTGATGCCCCATCTAAAAAGTCTTCCAACCAGGGGCTAAATTTCAATGCTTCCTAGAGCATTGTAATCTCTCAAATGATGTGAACATTTTCTATTGTAGCAGGACTGAAAATTCAGACATTAACGACTGACTATCACATCCATGAAACTTAGGGCGAAGGAGGGAGAGAGAGACCCTAGGAAAACCATATTTCTTTTTGGGATCAGATTGGGAATCACACTACCTCAGCCCTGCAGGGCGTTTGGGATTCGGGTGAGATGTTAGGCTCACTTACGAGAGATGCTAGGCTCACTTACGGAGGGCCTCATTCATCTTATCCCAAAAGGGAGTTGCAGGAATTTAGTGTCTCAGTGGAAACTGATCAATCTGTTGGGTACTTTGTACAAAATCTCAGCAAAAGCAATCAGCCTACGGTTGCAAGCCCTTTCTTCCAGATCTTATACATGATATGCAGACGGGCTTTGTGAATGGCTTTGTGAATGGCAAGAGCATCTTTGATAACATCTTCTCATTCTAGGAGGCTTCTGACTAGGCCATGCATAATGGCCATAGGCTTGCCATTCTACTCCTGGACTTTGAGAAAGCATATGACGGAGTAGACTGGGGCTTTCTAGAGGGTACCCTTGTTCGCTTTGGATTCACAGATGCATGTATCAAAGCGGTATCAGCTCTTTACAGATCAGCCCATAGCCAGGTTCTTATTGGTGGAGTCAAGGGAGACAGGTCTCAGGTTACCAGATCAGTCCATCAGGGATGCCCTTTAGCCCCCTTTCTCTTTTTATTTGTGGCCGAAGCTATGATCTATTGCCTTAGAAAGAAAGAAAGAAAGAAAGTTTATTAAAGTCTTCAGAAGACCGATGGGTCTATGAGACTGTGAAAATCCTGATACAACGAGCTGTGGTAGTGGAGCTACTAAACGAGCGTCCATACCAATGCAAAATGCAAAATGCAAAAAATGCAATCATCAATATCATCATCATCCCCAGCAACACCAAGATATCAGGATGGATGAGGCAGTGAAGGCATGAAGTTGGCAATAGAGTGCTACCGGCCACTCAGAGGTGCGGTCCTGGCACGTCTCTTGGTTGTAGCTCTGCGTCTAACCAGGGCTACTATGACCCCCGTCGGTCGGGCTCCGACTCTAAACAAGGAGGGGATGTCTCCAAGTGTGATCTACGTGTCGACCCTCTCTCTGAGCTGTCGGATCACGGGCTCCCAGTCACGGTCATGTCGAGCCCTCGTCTCGTTGGGGTCCATGTGATCTAGCTCAAAGAACTCCCTGATAGAGCTCTGAGAGGGATCAACCGAGGAAGAAGTCTGCTCCTGTCTCCATGCTCGGAGTATCCTCTCGCGGTGTCTAAGTGCCTCGAGTCACATATTACACATTGCATGGTAATCCTCCTTAGGTTGAAATTTTGTGCTTTGAACTTGAGTCAGTTTATGTTTCCAATACAATGTTTTCCTTTACAGCATATTCTTTACGCACATGCACCATGGTTTGTGGAGCAATGGGGCCCTCTGTCCATTTGGAATACTCAAGGAATGGAGAAATCACACTACAGAGCAAAGGCAGCATACTTCAAGAATACAAGGCATGGGAGTGGTATCGTGCGAAGCAATGCACTACACGAAATGTTCGATTGGTTTTATAGATGGTCTGGGTAGGAGAGAAAATGGGCTAAAATCCCATAACTATCTTTGAAGAGGCAGTGGAAACGTCCTCGGATCTCATAGTACACAGGACACCTGAAGATGAAATGCTCCTCTGTCTCAACCTCCTGTATGTCACATAGTGTGCATATGCACCGCTCCCTGGGTAGTCGCTCTGCTCTGCCGCTCTCGATGCGAAGTCTGTGTGAAGAGACCCGGAACTGCCCAAGAGAGATCCTCATCGAGTGGGGTAGGTGAATCTGTGTGTATCCTGGTGGGTCAATGAAACCCTCTGCTGTGATATGTAAGAAGCGATCTCTGTAGAAGCTAAGCTTCACTGGGAGTTCACTCCATTCCAACCAGGTCCGAAAAGTGTGTACCTGTAGTAGATCCTCACGGATAAGCTAGTTGACCTCGTGTGATAAGAGGGGAGAGAACGGAGCATCCATGCTATTCTGGAAGGGAGGTAGTCTATCCATGTGGAGCCCTAGTCGCTCAAACCATCTCTCTGTACGTGCATACCAACACCTCTGATCTCCTCCTGCTACAAGTGCCATAGAAGAGGATAGAGCTATCCATGGTAGCCTGCTACGCCCCGAGGTATAATTCCCATATTCCCTAACTCGATACAGATATGTGATGACCTGAAATGCAGCATCTAGCTGTAAAGGGGGTGACCCAAACTCAGCCTAAATGATCTGATGAGGACCGGATGACTTACCATGAATCCTCCATGACAGCATGAGAACTTGTAGCCACTCCACACGGGCCCACTCTGTATCCGACAAGTCTGGCCCCCAACAAGGGCTGCCGTACATCCCCGCTAGGTGAGCCAAGGAGTCAAAAAGCAACCCTTGGTACGTGGATCCTGAAAGTGTGAGCGGAAGCACTGCCTCTCTAGCCTGGCCAATGAGGCATACGCTCTACTCAAGCATGCCTGCATCGCGGGTCTCATAGTGAAGCTCGGTCCGGAGAAGATAACCCCAAGATAAGTGTATGATGAAACTATCTCAACAGATGACCCCGCAAATGTGAACTGCTCCTGACGCATGATGGCTCGAGATGTATTGAAGATCATGACCTTGGTTTTACCCAAGTTGACCTTCAAATCATGAGACTCACAAAAGGACTGTAGTGCGTCTAGGTGTCTCTGAAGCCCCTCTGCTGAGGAAGACAAGAGAGCCACGTCATCTGCATAGAGCAAAATCTAGATCAGCGTGCCCGCAAGAGAGCAACCTACACCCCCCTATGTCTGCATCACTGTCTCAAGCTCGTCAATGTAGAGGCCAAACAAGGTAGGCGACAAAGGACACCCTTGTTTGACCCAATACTCATGATCTCGTCTGTCCGCCCGGATCCTGCCCGAACTCTGCCAGAAACTCTCTCATAGAGTGCCATGATAGCCCAAATGATCTCCTGGTCATAACCTAAGTCATGTAGGCGCCGTATGAGGCGGGCTCTCGAGACCGTGTCAAATGCCTTGCGAAAATCCACAAAGCAACAATAAACCCTCTGCTTCCGTGACCTCGCCTCCTCGATGATACATCTGAGCGTCAAAATGCGGTCCATGGTTCCATGATCACGCCGGAATCCAGCCTGTCCTGCTGCTCTGAGTCCTCAACACTCTGCAAGTCTGCTAACCTCGGAGTCAAGTACTGATGCATAAATCTTGGACATGACATGTCCAATCATAATGGTCCTGTAGTTCTCCGGGCTCATGGAATCCCCTGCCTTGTGGATGGGTGAGATAGTGTTAATGGTCCAAGTGTGTGGAAATCCCAAACAAACCGCTTCATTAAAAAGCTTTGCTAAGATCGGGGCTAGGAGATTAATCCCATATGCAATGAACTCAGCGCATAGTCCCTCCTGATCCTTCGCTCGGCCATTATGAAGTTTCATTACAGCATCCTTTACCCCTCCTCTAGTGAAGAGGGTGCAGGATGTGGGACGAGGCATGTGTGAGAGGCTAGGGATTGGGCTGATTTGGGATGTCATAAAGTGTGCGTACATAATCAAACCAGATCTGGGTGTCAGTGAGTGGCGGAGGGGACCGTCCTTCTAGAAATTTCTGCCAGAAGTCCTTAGAGTTGTTACTAAACAAAATGTTCAGTAGCTCCTTCTCATCTCGACGAACGAAGTCTAGTTTCTTCCTCCGTACCAGTCTACCAAGTGCGCTTGGAAGACTGTTTTTGGTTTCGAATCTGAGTTGACGGCGTAAGGCCTTACACTCATCATCGTACCAACTATTACAGGGTACGGTTCCAGGGGGTGGTGGGCGGGTGGAGCGGGTGGTGTGGGGAAAAGCGTGAATGGCAGCCTCGTGTAGTGAGCGGGTGACAAGGGCAGCACGATCCTCTAAAAGGGGTATGAAGTCAATATAAGCTAGAAGTATGTACAGACGGCCAGAGTAAGAAGGTGAGTGATCTCGATCAAAGCGTATATCGTGGTAGGTGGAATAAGCACTGAGTGGGGTGGAAGATGCTGTGCGAAGGGAGGTGGAGATGCGAAAGAAAAGGTATGTATGATCAGCCCCTGGGGGGAGAGGTGCTACAGTGAAGTCAGTGATGCGAGATGTGAAGACAAGGGATCCCATGATGTAATCAACAACACTGGAGTCCCCCCCATGTGGAAAGCATGTGAAACCACCTGAAGCGGGCCATCTGTCAAGACCATTATAGATAATGAGTCAACATCTGCCAGTAGAGTGGAATCATCTGTGAAATCAAGAAGTGGTACCTGACGGGCCCTTGTCCTCGCGTTGAAGTCCCCCACTAGAAGGACTTCTCCGCGGCTAGAAAAGTCAACGATGGACTGATAAAGGGCAGCAAATGGGGATGTCTCATCATCACCTCGAATATCTCTGGCAAAGTGGGAGGTCTCCGGGGGGAAGTAGCAAACTGCGACAAACAGATCCTAGCTATCCATGTGTCATATCCGGATCCAAAGAAATCTAGAATGTGTATCTCTCTGCTCTACTGAAATGCTCTACTGAAATGATCCCCCGAAGTGTGGATTTGAAAAGGACTGCAACTCCACCTGAACCTCGAACTCCTCCTGTACCCCTCGTCTCATCTCTGTAGGCAGACTCCCATGTATATCCACTGACTATTGAAAGAGGGCGCTCTAGACTCTGGTGTGTCTCTGTATAGAAGACTATGTCGTGGCCTGTATAGGATTCCGAGAAGTTCCTTGGTTCTGACCATAAGGTACCATTACAGTTCCAAATGGTGCAGGATAGGGTCTCGGATATCTGAGTCTCATAGACCCCGCTTCCCTATGTAGGGGAGGGGGCAGGTGTCCTACGGGGGCCTGTAAGAAGTCGTCCCTCTCATACCACTGCCCACTTCCCCTCCTTCCGGGCCTGATCCCGCTGCTACAACAAAGAGCGCCTCTCCTCAACCTCTAGAGGTGTGAGGTCCTCATCCATAGAGATCGCTGGCTGATCTTGAAGGACTGACCTGCGTTGTAGAGCTGAAAGTCGTGCCTGAGTGTCATGAAATCGTATGATCAGGGGTTGCTCTCGGTTGGGATCTCTCCCCACCTGCCATGCCCTCTCTATCCTATGCTCAGCCACACCCAGGGTAGCGATCACAAACGCAGTCGCATCTACCATCGGTGTAGCCTCAGTGCGTGGGATCCCGCGTACTCTGATGTTGAGAGCCTTACTGGCTCTCTGCTGCTGCTCCGCTGCTCCATGAGGGTAACCGAAACGGTGACCCTTGCAGGTTCCCATTTGACCACGTCAACCCATCTAGAAGTCTGCTCAATAGCAGATTGCATGCTCGCAATCTGTGCCTTGACCACCGAGGTACTCCCTGGGGCAGTGTGTATGGCTGTGACCTCCTGTCGGAGCTGCATGATATCCTGTATGAGTCCCTGAATAAGACCCGCCTGCTCCCGAATGGCCCTAGCCTACTCCTGTATGATGCGGCTCTGCTCTTGGTTAAAGCGGACCTGCTCCCGTGCGAAGCGAGCCAGCTCCATCTCACGCTCACGAAAACTATGTATCTCTATGAGTAGGGTCTCACGGGCCTCTGGTGTATCAGTCCACCCATGTCCGTGCTAAAACTGTGGTGACTGTGGCATGAAAGAGTGGGACTCAGTCCGAAAACTGGACGGTGGCTGAGTGAGGAACGGAGATGACAGTGGAATGGATGAGGCAGTCCCAACGGGGTGTGGGAGGGTGGGCTGACTGAGAGAGAGAGGCGAGAGTGAAGCGTAATGCGGCACAGTGTACGACACCTCCGAAGTAGGGGTCATAAGCTGTGCGAGAGCTGTAACAGGAGAAGAGGGAAAGGGAACAACAGCCGGCGCCATGGGCATGAGTATGTCACTAATCGTAGATGTAGATGGGGCTGAGACTGGAACTAGAGCTGGGCCTGAAGCGGGGACTGAAGTCGAACTAGAGACATAGATAGAGGGAGCTGAGGTTGGAGCTGAAAACGAAACTGACACTGTAGCGGGAGTTGAGGTTGAGGTTGAGGTAGAGATAGAGGCTGAAGAAGCTGAGGCGGGTCCTACCTTTGCCTTGCTATCTACCCCGAGTCCACTTCGGTTCTAACGTGTGTTCACATCCTCCAAATTCAGTTGTGTCGTTTGCTTTTTTTTTGTTGTTGTTTCTATTTTCGTCTTTCTTGGCTTTGTCCCCTATTTCTCTTGGGGTGCGAGTGCAAATCTTAGTGTTAGTGTTCAGCCGGGAGTGGGAGCACCGGTTTCCCCCCCATAATGGGAGGCACGTCCAGTGCGAGGTGGTGGAGAGGTAGGGCGGAAGCCTGAAGTGGAGAGGCAGCCAAGAGGTGGAGAAGGAGAAGAGGCTAAGATGGCGAGGATTTTTATTTTTTTATTTTTTTATTTTTTTTAAAGGTAAATTTTTTTTGGGGGGGGGGGGGGGGGGGTTGAAAGGTGGCGAGGGGAGCAGAGAAGGGGGGGGGCGGTGGATGAGCAGAAAAGGAGGGAGGGAGGTGGCTGAGTGAGGGGGTAGTGGGGAGCAAGGGGTGGCTGAGGGGAGCGAGGGGTTGAGCAGGGGTAGCGGTGAGCGAGGGGAGAGGGAGCGTGAGCGTGAGCGTGAGTGAGGGGCGAGGGAGCGGGAGCGAGGAGCAAGGAGCTGAGCGTGAGCGAGGGAGCAGGGAGCGGGAGCGAGGAGCAACAGGGGGCTAAGCGAGGGAGCGCTGAAGGTGAGCAGCGGGGGGCTGAGCGAGGGAGCGGAGAGAGAAAGGGAGCGGGGGGTAGCGGGGGGGACTGAGCGAGGGAGTGCTGAGCGTGAGCAGCAGGGGGGCTGAGCAAGGGAGCGTGAGCGTGAGCCGAGAGAGAGAGAGAGAGAGAGAGAGAGAGAGGCTGAGCGGTGAGGAGGGGCTTGAGGCAGAGAGGCTTGAGCGACGGAGGTGGAGAGGCTGAGCGACGGAGGTGGGAGGCTGAGCGACGAAGGGAGGGGCTAGCGACGGGAGAGGGAGGCTAGCGACGGAGAGGCTAAGCGGGGAGGCTAGCGATGGAGGTGGAGAGGCTAAGCGACGGGGAGGCTGAGTGACGGTGAGGCTAGCGACGGAGGTGGAGAGGCTGAGCGACGGGAGAGGGAGGCTGAGCAACGGAGAGAGGGGGACGGGGCCACCAAGGGCATAGAGCTCAAGTTGATATTATACGGCTGAGGCTTCCATTGAGGCAGGAGAATGATCTCTTGGATAGTGAGTTGGCAAATGACACGCTTTTAGGAACCACGAAGTCCACTTGGTTGGGAGCTTTCACGGGGACGGGTATTCCTTTACAGGTTATTGCCTTGCAGGATGCACATGAGAAGACCCTTGTCTTTGATATTCAGTCAGGAGGCAAACTTCTCAGATCTTCAGATGATATTCTTTTGGAGGTCGCCTCCCAGCCTATTAGGATTGCAGGTCACATGGAGTGGGGCACGGACTCATAGTGGTATCTTGATCCTGACCCTGTTCTCCTGGCATTTGGGTCTTGGAGACTCTGGTTATATGGTGGTTCCCCCATTAGGTTCTTGCAGTGGGACCCAGGGGAGTGATGAAGGGCACCGAGAGAAGAGCATCCCCTTCTTTCGTTACACAGAAATGCCAGGAGATTTCATCTTAGCGGTAGAGGTTGGAGGCCCTCCAGAGCTCCTCATTGGGATAGTTTTCAGATTTCTGCAGAGGTGCAGAAAAACTTTTGAAGAAGGCTCTGGAAATCCCTTAGCAATAGAAAGATCACTCTTTTCTTTTGGCTTAGAGTTAGTTCAGCATTGCCTCTGGGAGTGCAGACAGGCAAGGACGATCTGGAAGGGTGTTGCAAGGATATTTAGCATATTTCATAGAGCACCCTTCTTTATGACTTGGGGATCAATGGCATGGTTATCTCTTACTCGCCCTCGGGTGTTTTTCGAGGGATGTAAGTCAGACTCAGCCTTCATTATACGACGACACTCTGTGGAGTCATGTTCTCTCCATTATGTTCCCTTCACTCCTTTCAGAGCTGCTTATGCCTCAGTAGACACATCATGGGAGATTCTAGCTAGCATTGCAGCTTGGCATACTTGGAGGGCCAAATGTACGGAGGCGATGGAGGGTTCCCACGTTCACCCTTCCCAGTCTATAGCCAATATATGAACTGATACTATACACACACTAATGGCCATCTGGGCGAGCATGCAGGGATCCTCCAAAGCAACTACAGCCAAAAGAGATACCTTCTTCAGAGTTTGGAGAGGATCTCCTTTCTTCTCCGAGTCTCCTTCAGGGTTGAGGTGGCATTTTCAACCTCCCCCTTGAATTTTTGTTAGCTCTTTATGAGCTGGTTTTTTTTTCTCATGCATGGCATGATGTACTCCCGCATTAAAGCTTGCTCTTGTGGTTTTCATTCATACTTAATGAAGTGATCTTTTTGGGGGGAAAAAAACTGCCCAACACACCACCTTCCCAAAAAAACTACGTATGCCCTTTCTCTTCACGCCCTCTCCATCCTGATTCCAAATCTTCTAGATGCTTTTCATTTATACATGGACTTAACCCCTTTATTAATCTAACCACCCTATCCCCCATGGAAATGTCATTTTCCTGTCCCCGAGATTGATGAAGAAGCTTGTATGCCATGCCACCTCCTTTTCAAGTGGTTTTTCTGCATATTATTCCTTTGAGCATGATCCATTCAATGACTCCACCCCTTAGTATTTTTGCCTAAACATAGCTACTTTCAAACTTGGCCACATCATTGAAGTAAGCCTACATGCTATAAAGAGACCCAAAAGAAATCCACAACCACTCCGCATAGCCTGCTTTTGCACACGAGAATCAGGTTCAACATGATTAGATATGGACCTCCTGCTGTCTACAAGTGTTTTTTCCTCTGCTCTACATGCTGCATCCAATGCATGTACCATTTCAAGAGATGCCTTTGATTCTTTCTCATAATACACATGGAAGGCCTCATTCTCAAGTAGTATTTCATGATCTTATCATCTACAATGGTCTGGAGAGATGGCCCTCTTTCGGTGGGCTCACTTGTTTCCCGTATGGAGGAGGGTCCGGTGCAGTTGACTATCTCATGGGCTCCCCTACCTTTGCCTCTCACATCACACGCTTCTCTATCCTGCTACCCCCACCTGGAGCTGATCATACATACCTATTTTTTAGCCTGTCCATCCCACTGAGCACACCCCATTCTGCTTACACCACTTTCCAAGAGATCCCCATAGCAACCTTGTCCTACATCCTGCTCACACTTTACCACCCATGATATCAAACGCTCACCTCTCAAGCTACACAATGGCCGAGCCAATGACCATGAGGGACTATGTTCTAAGTACATTGCACATGCGCTTAGTATTCTAGTCCCGATCTTAGCAAAAAGCTTCGAAGCACTTTGCACCCATTTTTCCCACACCTGGATTCTAAACCCCATTATCCCGATAGGGGGATCCCATGAGTCAAGAAAACTACAAGACTATCATGATCAGGCATGTTATGTCCAAGATTTATGCATCAGCACTTGACACCTAGGTCAGCCGATTGGTGGAGTGTCAAACACCTAGACCTATGAGACACGCAGGTTTATGGGAACATCATGCTACATTGAACCACATTTTCACACTGAGAGCTGTCATTGAGGAGGCCCTCGCACAGAACCAGAGATTGTATTGTTGCTTTGTGGTTTTCCGCAAAGCCTTTGACACAGTACCACAAGCCCGACTATTTCAGCGATTACTTGATCCTGAATACAATCAAGCCATCATTTAGGCAGTCCAGACACTATATGAGCGGGTATCATCTGAAGTTAGGACATGAACTGAGTAACCAGAGGTGATCATGAGCACAATTGCGGTCAACCAAGATTGTACTTTGTCACCAACCTTGCTTGGCCTTTACATCGACGAGCTTGAGTCCTTCATCATAACATTGCGATGAGTAGGCTCACCCTTAGCTAGTACCTTGGTCCCAATTCAGATGATGTGGTTCTACTCTCCTCTTCATCCGAGCGTCTCCAACGGCCTTTGGATGCACTCTAATCTTTGTGTAAGACACATGATTTGAAGGTCAACCTATGTAAAACCAAGGTCATGATCTTAAACACATCCTAGGCTATTTGCACATCAAGAGTAGCTTACCTTTGATGTGGCCCCAATGGAGACTATTGCATCCTATGCATACCTGGAGGTCCTCTTCTCAAGCCTGATCTTTATGATACGACCAGCCATGCAAGCTCATTTGAACAGAGGGTATGCCCTCAAGAGTCTATGCCTTCACTCGCATTTCTAGGACCCCATAACCAAGTATGTTCTCTTTGATTTACATGTTCATCCAGCTAGGATGTATGACAATCCCTTTTGGGGGACAGAACTATTGGAGACAAACTCATCCCGTAAAGAGAGACTACAGGTTGTGCTTCTTGCTTGGATGATCCGTGGCAAGACATTGGTCTCACATCATATTCTACGAGCACTAGCACAGTTTGAGAATAATCCAGCATTACAACTTTTCATGGGGTTACTTATTTCCATAGAGTCAGGGACTTTGGTACCTGATGACATAGATTGCATTGACTAGCCTTGACTTCATCCATTGCATTGGAGGCTAAAAGAAAGAAAGAAAGGAAGCTTATTACAGTCTTCAAAAGACCGAAGGATCTATGAGATTAGAAGTTGTGGCGTGGCATCACTGTGATGATCCTCTGTATGTTGGCGGAGGGGTCAAGCCCACGAGAGGCTCCGGTGATGTATGGTGCTAGTAGGGAAATTAGAGGAGCTAGTATGCTCACATACACAAACGGTTTACAAGCTTGGGACTGCAAATGGACAGACTGCCACCACTTTAGTATAGCCTTGAGGCTCCATTCATTCTCCTCACTTAGCACAAGGTGAACCAAGTCATCAGAAATGATTTATTGCAACTCCACATGTACAGGACTTGGTTGGCGCCTCTTGAGCTTTTGATAAAAACTCAACTTCTACAGAGATCATTATTTGCGGAGCTCAAAAAGGGGGTTTATCAAGCCACTGGTCTACACTTAGATTCATCCATCCATTCCGCTCACCTAGCACGAGGTTAACCAAGTCATAGAAATTATTTATTGCAGCTCCACACGTACAAGACTTGGCTTTCGGCAAAACTCAATTTTTTCAGAGATCATTTCTTGTGGAGCTCAAAGGAGGGGTTTAACGAGCCACTGGTCTACACTGAGATTCATCTTCCACATGCACTAAGGATCTCAATTGGATAGTACCAAGCATCTTCCCACAAGCTATGGATTCAGATAGGATGAACAGAGGGCGCCCTCTGTACTTTTAAGCCATATGCAGGAGAGCGAGACTGAGGAGCACTTTGGATTTGTACTTTAAGTCATATGCAGGAGAGAAAGACAGAGGAGCACTTTGCATTTGGATGCCCTATGTACTATGAGATCCATGGAAGGCATCATTGTCTTTTCCAAAGCAATTTTGGCCCACTCAGAGAGTTCTTGGCACATCTTGATTAGTGGCGCGTGGCCATTTTCCTCCTCAAGGCCCCGAGACATAGAGCTCAGCTCATAGGAGCGCAAAGGAGAACACAGGAGGGACCATCAGAGCCTAGTCAAAGGACGATCACAGACTTTCTCTAGTGACTCGAACCAGGGGCAACAAGGAACTAGATGTAGTATAGACCCAATGTGCACCACTTGACAAATCGACCCCAGATGGACACTCACATGAGGACTGTAGACATCTCCACTCTACTCTTTGACGTCGGGAGACAGATGTGGGAGTGACAGTAGCACTTGTTAGACAACGAGCTTCCTCTCAGAGGCTACACAGGAGGAGGGAGGGACCTGAACAGTCTATTCATGCTGAGAAACAGCAAACGATTCATCACTGAGTTTTTCTTCCTCAACGATGCCAGTCGTCACGGGATCTAGAGACCAGTTCATCTTCTCTATCCTCAGCCCAGTATTGGAGTTCGTCCCACAAACATACATAGGTGGATAGCTGATTTGTTGGCCGACGGCCAAGGGCCTCTCCCTCGTTGTTGGGTTCTTTCTCTCGTCACAACGACAACACGATGTATTTATTTTCTCGTCTCAGACAATAGCCTTGGGTATGGGTGCCCATTTTTAGTGGCCCCACCCCTTAACTTTCCTTATATCTAGTTTTTTCAATCTCATAGATCTTTTAGTCTTTTGTTGACGTTAATAACTCTCTCTGTCCATGGCATTAGCAACTAAGGGTGATCAAAGATGTTGGTATGTCCATCCGATATCATTTGCATGATTGAAAATGCATAATTTCAAAAGTAAAGGGTTAGAGTGATGGAAGATGGAGATGGAGATGGTGTCAATGGTGATCTTCTTGACCTAAGACACTGGCGTTTTGCTCCCCTCCCCCCCCTCAGACCTGAATACAGTGCCATCAGCAAGACATAAATGGAGGTAGATACTCTTTTAGTGGGCACTAAGAATGGCGAAGAAGCACTCTGAAATATACTGTCAGGCAACATATCTACTGATGTGCCTGCTAGTTCTGCGGGTTGTTTGCATGATTCCAGCATGGATTTTAGACATCTGTCGGATGGATCTAAGGATACAAGATCAGCAACTCAACGCCGGTCCCTGATAGACGGAGAAAATGACAGAGCAATCGTAGGAAGAACCCCTCAGACCAGAGTGACTAGAAAATCTCCTCCCGCCAAAGAAGAGACAAAGGTCAGAGGCCCTCTTACAAGGGCATACTTCAAAGCTTTAAAGGAGGACTTTTCACCTCCACTTTTCTCGGCATTCTCCTCGTACTCCCGATGCAGAAGAAGCCTTCTTTTGGGATACCCCCCCCAAGACGGCCAGATCAGACCATCTTCAACGAGGGCAACAGAATGCCCCTTCCCAAGGAAGACCTAATGGCTCGAGAGACGCAAGAACTGCAGGCGAGTATACCGGAAAGAGGAAAAGCGAAAGGTGAGCTGACCTCCCTCCCTCCTGACCATCCCAGAGGTGGAGGAGCTCAGATAGGAGCCGGACAATCTTATCGGGACCCCCATGCTGTCATCCCGGAGACCCGAGCTCCAATGGACACCCAACCGGTGGAGGAAAGAACTACTGTCCCCCCGAGTCCGACGCCAGCTCACTAGTCATGCCACGACAAACTGATAAGGAGGGCGCAGAACGTCAGATGGAAGAAACACCACCTCATAAAGGTGAGGTTGCAGCTTTCCTCAGTGAAGATCTCCGCATGGAATCGATCAATTGGCTTTCCTCTCATGCTCTCATAAAATTTCTTCCTGGTCCTCACCCCCTTGCAGCTTTCTTGAAAAACTGGATTAGGAACAATTGGGGTAGAAGACGGATGGTAGTTACAAGTGTCAGGTTCCTAAGAAGGGGATTCTACTGCTTCCTCTTTGAACTAGAGGAGATGACATATGACACCCTTCATCAAGCTCTTTGACTATTAGAAACCAACCTCTTTACCTGGAATTCTGGTCTGAGGATTTCAATCATGATAGACCTAGATCCACCACTATCCCGGTCTGGGTTGAACTCCCAGATCTCCCTCTCTCTCTAGTTCCTCAAGCTATAAGAATCTGTAGTAGTCTAGAGGAAGTGGTAGGAGTCGAAAAGGAACAATTCATCAACCCAAGAGGAAATCCACGAGTATGTGTCTTGATAGATGTCCCTGATGAACTCCCAAACACCCTGGTGATCATCACCAGGAACGATGGAACCTACAGAGAACAGCCCCTTGTGTACAAAAACCTTCCAAATTCTTGCTTCCTCTGTGGGCTCTCTTCTCACACTGTGAAGAACTGTCATCTCAAGAAACAAAAAGCAAGTCTCAATAAGGAAACAGCCCTCGCTTCCGCTGCTCAACCCAAACCTAATGGACTTTAACCCAATTGACACCCACTCTTTAACCCAATTGACACCAAAAACGCCTTGACGCATCAATTGATCAAGAGACTGAGCTTTGGATACAATACCAAGATAACACGGAGGAAGACGTCAAGCCAGGCTAGTCTCAAGAGTTTGAGGATGCGGTAAACCAAAAGGATACAAACATGAGTGACTCTGAGTCGGGGGACTCAAAAGAAGAGCTGCCTACTACCACAGTTGCAGAGAGTGCACCCAAAACTGTAGCTCAAGCCACTATCCAGAATAAAAGAAGAATATCCCACGTGAAAGGTCAAAATACCCCCCCAAAGAGCCCTGTCCCCAAGGCAAAAAAGGGGGAAAATAAGAATGGTAAGTAAACCCATTTCCTACCTTTCATTAAATGCCTGCGGCCTAACTGATCCTATGAGAGGACAGGAACTTGCCTTTTGGCTTAGAACACATGCTCTCTCCCCAACTTTTCTCGCCCTTCAAGAAGTTATTGATGAGACTCTTGAACGACAACTTAAAGAGGTAGACAGAAGAAGAATCTGGTTCTGTACTAAACATGAATATAGTAAAGGTGGCACAGCCATAGGAGTACTCACATTTCAGTCAAGGGGTCCTAGACAGTCAAACTGACCAAGATGGTAGATGGATCTCCTTGTCCTGCAAGATAAAAAACATTTCATTCACACTAGCTTCAGTATATGCCCCCACATATGCTCAGTCAAGAAGAGTCATTTGGGGGCAATGGGGACAGACACCATCCTGTTAGGCGACTTCAATATGGTTGAGCTTTCTAGTGACAGATGGTTAATGAAGGGCTCCACTATGAGAGGGGTTGAGCTCCTAGCTTGGGAGGAACTGAAGGAAAATCTCCAACTAGTAGACTCAAGTATCCCAAGAGTCTTCACTTGGAGTAACCGACAAAATGGGGAGGCTAGAAGAGAAGCAAGGCACGACAAGGTGTATGTCACACAAAGCCTGCTCTCACTGACAATCTCCTCCAAAACTACAACTTTCTCTACACTAGCTCTCTTGGACCACAAACCTGTATTAACAACACTTGATTTTGGCAAAGGTAGAAAGAGCCCATCCTAGTTCAAGGCAAACCCCAAACTCTTTTCTCTCAAGTTTGTCCAGCAAGAGAGAATGCAAGTATGGGTGCATGCTTTTCCTTTCGACTCATTAGCTAAAGAGGCTTCGTGGACTGCCATCAGAAACATCCAAGAAATTCTTTAAAAAGCAAGGAAAAACAGAGCAATCATACGTTCCAATAGAATGGATACCATCCAAAAGACTGTTGAGGACCTAGAAAAGAAAGCTAGATCTCAAGACCCTTGAGCCCAAGAAGAACTGGTTGCTAAGAGAAAAGAACTGAGGCTACAAGAGCATATCAAGCTAAATGATTCAAAGGTCTACTATAGAGATTGGTGGGTAGGGAAAATAGACAAACTGACTAAACAAAACTTCAAACTTATTAGAAGGAAGAAAACCCAAGAAGAAATCCCCTTCTCAACAAAGGCAATGACCTCCTAACTACATCAACTGAGAAAAACTTGGAGTACATAAGGCTCCATTTTCAAGACATGCTTAGTAACGTAGACAATGACACTGACAGCACTACAGAAGCGAGAAGGCAATGTAGCAGGGCAAGAAAAGTCACAGTGCCAGGGTATGACAGAGTGTACCTTGACAAGAACCTATCTCTTCAAGAGCTAAAAGATGCAGCCTTTGCCATGACTGAGGGCGAGACACCTGGGGAGGATGGGCTTCCATGTGAGTTTTACAAATGTTTCTAGGATATAGTTGGTCCTTGTCTCCTTAAAGTTTGGAATGAGAGTCTTGCCCGTGGCTCCCTCCTTAACGTAGACAATGACACTGACAGCACTACAGAAGCGAGAAGGCAATGTAGCAAGGCAAGAAAAGTCACAATGCCAGGGTATGACAGAGTGTACCTTGACAAGAACCTATCTCTTCAAGAGCTAAAAGATGCAGCCTTTGCCATGACTGAGGGCGAGACACCTGGGGAGGATGGGCTTCCATGTGAGTTTTACAAATGTTTCTAGGATATAGTTGGTCCTTGTCTCCTTAAAGTTTGGAATGAGAGTCTTGCCCATGGCTCCCTCCTGGCCCATTTGAATAGAGGAGTTATTAAACTAATCCCCAAGGAAGGGGATAAAACTCAACTGAGAAACTGGAAACCCCTCACAATGCTCAACTGCAGCTACAAGATTTTAGCAAAGGCTTTGGCTCTTAGAATCCCAGGTAAAATGGACAAGTGGATCCAACATAAACAGAAAGGTTTTATTAAAGGGAGGCACTTGCTAGAAGCCATCATAAACCTATGTGAAGGATGTGAACATGCCAGTGAAACAAATCAGAACATTTGCTTTCTGAAAATAGACTTTTAAAAGGCATATGACAAACTGAATTGGGATTTTCTTATTCTATCTCTTGAAAGCATGGGCCTTGAGAACACTTTATTTCACAAATTAGGTTACTCATGTCCAATGCCTCAACCAAATTGTGTGTCAATGGGCTTCAAGAACAAATAGATGAAGGAAATCTCAGAGGGATTGAGCTCCTAGGGGGTATGCAGCTTCTAACCCAACAATTTGCGGATGATACAAACCTCACCTTGAGAAATACACTTGAAGATGTCTCCACAGCGCTCAAATGCCTTGATACTTTCTGCACGGCCTCGGGCTCCAAAATAAATCACTCTAAAACAGGTTATGCAGTTCTAAAGGATAAAGATCAATCAATCCTGGCACAGCTAGGATGCAAAAACTCCCCAAGGACACGGTTTTCAAACTTCTGGGCATTCCAATGGGCTTTGAAGTCTCCATGAAAGACAAGTGGGAGTGGTTTCTAAATAGTTTCAGGTCCAAACTTGACAAGTGGAGAGGCTTTCAAGCTAAACTTGGTAGGTAGAAAGACTATCCTCAACCACCGTCTCTACCCTACGTCTATCTTCTATCTTTCCTGCTGGTGCCCCTCCAAGACCGGCCTTGAAAAATTCATCACACTCTGCAAAAACTTCCTGTGAGGTGGGACTGACACTAAGAGAAGAATATCCAAAGTCAAGTGGTCTTTTTGCACACAACCAAAGGCGAAGGGAGGCTTAGGAGTCATAGATATCCAAGAGACTTCCTACAAGCTAGCTTCCTCTTGGGTGATTAAAGCTTTTCTGCACCCGGAAGCAGATTGGGCCAAGCTACTCCTAAGAAATGCCAAGAACATCAGACCATTAAGAGCTCTAAAATGGCAAAACTACCCCTTCCTTTCTGCCCTGTGCAACCTAGAACCTTGTCAGACCAAGGGGAGCCATCTCTGGAAATCTCTCTGGCAAGCCTTTGAGCATATTAAGAGTCAGTTAGTCTTTTCTGGTAAAGGGGCATTTATGGGCATTGATTCTATATGGGTCTTTGTGTTTTTCAATCAGTATCCTCTAATTGACGTGAATTAGCTAGAGTCCTTTTCAAGAAAGGTCTTCAAACGTGGAATCAACTCTGGCATAAACAGGATTTCAAATGGAAGACATGGCATGAAATCAGGAGAGAGTTCAGACTTGCTAACTTGGACCATTACCTGGTCATGAGCAAGATCCTCCCGTGGCAAGGTAGTGTCACCTGGAAAGGAAGCCACGTGCTCAATTTACCGAAAGAAATAAGTTGGATTGGTTTCTCTCACCTACTCCCTATAGCTACCCCTCACAGCAACATTGAGAACATAGCTAGAACCCTCAACACAAGATGGAAGACTGCTAATAATCAAGTTAAGTGGCAGTACAGGTTTCAACTCATTTGGAACAAGGACATCTGTTACGCTCTAGCCGAGGTAGCATGACCTCGGAAGAATCAGTCGACATTTCCCTTATAGGATCTATCTTTGTAATATATGTGTTTGTGCTTTATGTAAATGATCGGGAGGGATTAATGTCAAGGTCCTAGGTGAGGGCTGATAGCACCAGACTAGATAGATCTGAGACCAGGGGCCTAGTGCAAAGATTGTGCCTAGGGGCAAGGAATTAAATGCATCCCAAGAGAGGGGTGAAATGTTGCATTAGGAAGGCCCTATATGGATGACATGTGGCATCTAGATCTATCTAGGGATTTGGGGTCTGCTAAGGCTAGTGAGAGAAGGATGGATGGATTTGGATTTTACGTGATTTCGATTACAGCTCTCTCTCTCTCGCTTTGAAGTCTTGGCAGAATTGGCTGGGAGGAAATGAAAGGTGCTACTCCCGTGATCTGAGAAGAGAGAAAAGAGAAGAGATAGGTGACAATTGGTATCAGAGCCAGGGTTACGAAGGGGAAAGGTGTAGAGCGTCGGTGACGACGAATAGTGAAAGAGTAGTTGGACGGTTTGTGACGTCGTGACGCTGCGCGGAGCGGGAGACCTGAATATACCACGCTGAACGGAAGGCGAAGGACTGTCGCAGCCACCCGTCGAATTTTTGGTTTCGAAGATCGATTGACGAAAACCTTAGCAAAAAGGGGGCCACGGGTGAGGAACGTAACGTAACGTAACATTGAGTGCAGAGAGCGAGTCTCGGGCGATCCTGGCAAGAGAGCGGGATAGCGGAGTAGGAAGCGAAGATAAAGTCTTGTTCGACGGACGATCAGTGTAGGTGAGGCGTAGAGTTCGACGCAGAAATTATAACGTTGAAGGAGCTCATCGTCGCAGTAAATTAGCAAAGTCACAAAGCGAGGCTTCCAGGCGTACCAGAAATCAGGAACACTTACACCCATCGCCGTGGTAAAGGATGCGAGGGTTAAATCAAAGAGAAGAGCGTTGAAAATTCCGCTACGAAATGTGCTGTAGAAGGATCCATGGCAGCGATCAGCTGATATGGGAAACTTTGATTAAATGAGCTTCGCCGGCACACGTTCCAGCTAAGCTTTACAGTTTGCAGTAGATTGACAGACCGAATATACGACAGGGCAGAGTTTTTTTTTGCGAGCTTCAAGGATATCCAGGGGGCATCTTTTTCCCTTTAGGATATATATTTCAAGTTTTCAGTTTGCAGTAGTTTGTTCCTGTACAGGAGGGGATTTTGAAGTGCTGTACTTTTGGAGTTTCGCATAAGAGGAGAAGAAAGAAATTTATTTATTTTTTTTTTAAACTTTTTTTTTATTTCCCTTTCCAACAAATGGAAGCAGAAGGACAGAATTCAAGGATGAATCCTAGTGAGTCTAGAGTACAATCTACCCAACAAATGTCACATCAGGCAGCACCTACATTGATTGGTAGGATTTCAATATTAGAGGATGCTTTACAGCAGATTATGAACCAGCAACTTCAAGTAAATGCTGGTCAAAATGAGATTAGGGAGATGGTGCAAGCTTTGTCGGCTAGACCGTCTAGGATTGATAAGGGCAAAGCTCTAGCTGAGCCAGAGCCCAGTGTACATTCCTTAGAGCGCGCAAGGGTCAAAGTGCCCAATATTGCTAATTATAGACCGGAGAAGTACGCTGGTCGGATGACCGAGCGCAGCTCTGATGTGATCGAGGTTTGGTTGCACAAGTGGGAAGAAGCCTTCGCCATTTGTGAGATTAAATCCGATCTAAAGAAAATCCGCGAGGCCACACACCTGTTTATTGAGGCAGCGGATAGATGGTGGATAAAGCAACAGAAGGATCAAGTTGCTCCAACCACCTGGGAAGGGTTCAAAACTGAATTCAAGAAACACTTTCTTCCACCTGATGAAGAATCCCGAGCTTGGGATGCTTATAGAAATCTTCGTCAGAGGAGTTTGTCAGTGGCAGAGTACACTGACAAATTCAGGGAATGTGTTATGAAAATAACAGACCCTCTCCCTATGTCGGTTCAGTTAAAAGACTATATCTATGGACTGAACGACAAGATCAAAATGGAAGTTCGGGCTAAATATGTGACTACACTAGATGAATCTATAGCAGTAGCCCTGAACTATGAGGATGCCAGAGGCAGGTCTGGTGGATTTGTGCAGGCAGGGACTCAGTATGAGCACCCGAGGAAAGGGGGATTTCAGAGGAAATGGGTTTCAAAGACAAGTGTCTCGCAGCCAAGTGGCCAAACCAAGCAGGTGAAGCCGGTTGAGGGACCAGTAAAAACAAGTACCACCGTTGGGGTGAAAAGGAAAATAACTCCAATGGCAGCCCGGGCTTGGTCAAAGTCCTCGTTGACCCCTGAACAAAAAGAGAAAGCTAGGAAAGAAGGATTGTGCTTCGGCTGCCTTCAGCGACATCAGTGGAAGGATTGTCCACTGAATAAAGATCGTCGCACGGCTAATATGATAATATATGAATGCGACGTAGAAATGCAGGAGAGTCCCAGTGCGGAACATATGCAGATGCAACTGGCGGGACCTTCTCAGAGGTTAGTACCTTGTTTGTTATGTGTATCTGTTGCTAAGTTAGTGATGAGTGCACCTGATAACATCCTATCTAAGCCCGCAGCAACGGGGTATACAACCTTCAATGATACGGAGTTAATTAAAATGAAAGGGCAAGTGGCCAGTCATGATGTCATTGTGTTGTTTGACTCAGCATCAACTCACAATGTGATTAACTCCAAGCTCGTGAAGAGGCTGAAATTAAAGACAAGTCCATCTGACTATGCGTACACAGTCAGGATGGCCGACGGAAGTTCAACTGAAGTATGGGACCAAAGGGTTACCCAGTTGGAGCTTCGGATTCAGGACTATACTGAGAAGCTTGATTTTGAAATGACCAAGCTTGCTCATGCGGATATAGCCCTGGGAATGGCGTGGCATTCTAGGAAGAATCCAGCCATTGATTGGAAAAAGCACGTATATCAATTCAAGATGAATGATGTGCTTTATGTTTTGCGAGGTGAAAAAGATATACCTCAGGGACCGTTGGTTTCCGTGATGGAAATCAGAAAGGCTCAAGTAGAGTTTTTATACCTTTGCATAGCATCGGTAGAGTCGGTGGATGAGTCTTCGGCTAGCACTGATGTTACGCAAAGTGATGAGATGGCCAAGCTGGCTAATCTTATAACAGAGGAGTTCTCTGAATGTTTTAGGGATGAACTACCTTATGGGTTACCTCCAGAGCGGAAAGTTCAGCATAAGATTGAACTGATCCCGGGGGCAGAACCTATAAATAGACCTCCCTATAGAATGAGTTTTACTGAAGAAGCGGAGGTGCGTAGGCAGCTGGAAGAATACCTCAAGTTGGGGCAGATTCAACCAAGTTTCTCACCTTTTGCTTCACCAGTGATATTAAAGAGGAAAAAGGATGATACGTTTCGCCTCTGTATAGATTACAGAGCATTGAATAATATCACTGTTAAGCACAGGTATCCGATGGCTCGGATTGATGATTTGCTAGATGCATTACATGGAGCCGTGAATTTCAGCAAGATAGATCTTAAGTGCGGCTATCATCAGATCCGGATTAGAGCCGAGGATGTGCATAAAACCGCTTTTAGAAGCAGGTTTGGTCATTATGAGTTTTTGGTAATGCCCTTCGGACTTACCAATGCTCCAGCGACCTTCGTCATGCTTATGAACGATTTACTACGTCCGTATATCGGAAAGTTCGTAGTACATTTTATTGACGATATCTTGATATTCAGTAAAAGTATTACTGAGCATCGTGAACACTTAAGGATAGTGTTCAGTACTTTGAGGAAAGCCAGTCTCTACGTGAATAAAAAGAAAACTATACTGTGTATGGTTAGACTTGAGTACTTAGGGTTCATAATTACTCCACAGGGGGTAGAAATGGATCCGAAGAAAGTGGCTGCTATACTAACTTGGCCAATCCCTCAGAGTCTGACCGCGTTGCGATCATTCTTGGGATTTGTCCAGTTTTATAGAAGGCATATCAAAGGATATTCCGAAATAGTATCGCCATGACTGATCTGACCTCAGATAAAGTACCTTTTATTTGGGGACAGAATCAACAAGAAAGTTTTAACACCATAAAACAAGCTGTGGTCTCAGGACCGGTGTTAAAAATAGTTGATCCCCAGAAACCGTTGTTCCTAGAAACCGATGCAAGTGGCATTGCGGTAGGAGCAGTCCTCCTTCAAGAGGGAAGGCCAGTAGCCTTTGAAAGCAAGAAGCTTTCTTCCTCTCAAAGGAATTGGCCAACTCATGAATTGGAGTTGTATGCTGTTATCCTTGCTTTGAAAACATGGAGGCATTATCTGTATGGTTCAGAGTTTTATGTGGATGTGGATCATGATACTCTGAAACATTTCTGTAAACAGCCTGACTTGAGGGGCCGCCAAGCTAGGTGGGCAGAGCTCATGCAGGAGTTTAATCTAATGATTCGGTACCGAAGAGGAAAAGACAATAAGGTAGCTGATGCGTTGTCTCGCATTATGCACAACCTGAGTTTCACGGTATTAGAGAGTGCTCTAATGACCGAGATCAGAGAAACTCAGAAGATGGACGAGTTTGTCCAGAGCTTATGGCCTAAGGCTCATGTGTTAAAACCCGGGGAAAATGAAAAGGATGACCTGGCATCCAGAAAAGGCCAAACTTATGCAAGATATACCATAAGGGATGGTATGCTAGTTAGAAATGGCAAGGTTGTAGTACCTGGTCAGAATGATCTCAGGCAGAGAGTCATTCGACAATGCCATGATAGCCCATGTGCGGGACATCCAGGTGTCGAGAAGACATATGATCTCGTGAAGCGAGATTTCTTTTGGCCTAAGATGAAAAAGCATATTCATGAATATGTGACACGGTGTTTCTCGTGTCAGGTAAGTAAGGCCGAGCGGGTGAAGCCACCCGGACTTTTACAGCCCTTGGAAATACCACTAAGTAAGTGGGAGAGCATTTCCATGGATTTTATTGTAGGACTACCTGCAACACAAGGAGGGTATAATTCTATCCTTGTGGTGGTTGATCGTCTAACCAAGATGGCTCACTTCATTCCGACTAGAGAGTCTATTAGTGCCCCGCAAGTAGCGGATTTGTTTATTAGACATATATTTCGTCTGCATGGATTGCCTAGATCCATAGTGTCAGACAGAGATGTCAGGTTTACCGGTCACTTTTGGACAGCGGTATTTGAGACACTAAGGACTGAGTTGGGAATGAGTAGTAGGGATCATCCTGAGACGGATGGTCAGACGGAGAGAGTCAACCAGACTTTAGAGGATATGCTGAGAGCATATGTGTCATTGAGGCAACATACATGGGACAAGTGGTTGCCATTGTTGGAGTTTGCCTACAATGATAGGAAACATTCATCTACTGGGTTCAGTCCGTTTGAGCTGAACTATGGTTATAGGCCAGCCAATCCAACTATAGTTGGAGTACCTCAGAAAGTGCCTAGTGCCGCGAACTTTGTAGTTCAGATGCGGGAGATGCTAGCACTTGCGAGAGCTAATATCCGCCAGGCTATGGATAGAGCCAAGGTCTATGCGGATGAGAATCGGTCTATAAGAGTATTTGAAGAAGGAGAAAAAGTTTTTCTCAGAATTCCTTCGCACTCGAAGTCGTTGACTTCAGGAGAGTGTGCTAAGTTATCACCTCGATACTGTGGGCCGTGGTTAATTCTAAAGAGAATAGGCAGTGTAGCCTATAAATTAGAATTGCCACAGGGGTGTAAGGTGCACCCGGTTTTTCATGTTTCACGTTTAAAGAAATTTTTACATACTGGTGACTCACTAATCGAAGGTGTGGTTTTGTTTCAGGAGATAGAGGATATTGCAAGGCGCAAACCAACAAGAATCCTGGACCGAGGAACAATGCAAATACGAAATCGGAAGATACCCACGGTGTTGGTTGCATGGCATGGTCAGCCTCTATCCGAAGCTACCTGGGAATCCGTATATCAGTTGCGGAGAGTGTTCCCAGACTTTATCATCGAGGACGCTGATGTCTGAAGAGGGAAGGAATGTTACGCTCTAGCCGAGGTAGCATGACCTCGGAAGAATCAGTCGACATTTCCCTTATAGGATCTATCTTTGTAATATATGTGTTTGCGCTTTATGTAAATGATCGGGAGGGATTAATGTCAAGGTCCTAGGTGAGGGCTGATAGCACCAGACTAGATAGATCTGAGACCAGGGGCCTAGTGCAAAGATTGTGCCTAGGGGCAAGGAATTAAATGCATCCCAAGAGAGGGGTGAAATGTTGCATTAGGAAGGCCCTATATGGATGACATGTGGCATCTAGATCTATCTAGGGATTTGGGGTCTGCTAAGGCTAGTGAGAGAAGGATGGATGGATTTGGATTTTACGTGATTTCGATTACAGCTCTCTCTCTCTCGCTTTGAAGTCTTGGCAGAATTGGCTGGGAGGAAATGAAAGGTGCTACTCCCTGATCTGAGAAGAGAGAAAAGAGAAGAGATAGGTGACAACATCCCTGAAAAGTACTCTACACTGCTGTAGCTCATCTTTCATAAGGTTGTCTGGACCAACTGCAGAAGTGAGAGGATAGGAAAAGGGTTTGGATTCTGCAAAAGATGCCCCTCCAAAAAAGAAGACATATTCCATCTCCTCCTCGCGTGCCCTGAAGCCAGGAAAGTTTGCTAATCTAGATTCAGGTTGGGGAACCTATTAACTAGAAGGCAATCCTCCTTGGAGACTCCCTCAAAACTCCTCACTCCTCGCTAATCCTCTGAGCTCAAGCTTTGTGGGCCATCTAGATCTCAAGAACAGTAACCAGTTCCAAATTGGTGAAATTAGTGCCATTGAAGTATTCTCATGCTGGTTTAAAGGAAATGTCACTAATTTTCAAAAGTAAGAGGATAACTAACAGAAATGGGTTTCATGCTAGCAGGCAAAGCGGTTGCTGGACCAACAGGTTCATAATTACAATGAGGCCCTCTCTCATCTACAAGAAGATGTGGATGAACACGCCAAGAATTTCAACTGCAGAGAGATTTCTGTTTGCTTGCAAAACCATGATCTCCCTCCTATTTACTCCGCCAAATAGGAACCCATCTGATTTGATTGATCTTTCCCACTCCGGGACTCCATGTCGAGATGTGCTCCCCTCTACTAGACCTTCCTTTCAGCGACTCACTATGTTGAACACTGACTACCATGGTTACCTGCTACTTCACACATATAGCCTTCTTCAACTGTTCCCTAGTGTTTCAAACTATGTTAAACACTAACTACCACGGTTACCTGCTGCTTCACACATATGGCCTTCTTCAACTGTTCCCTAGTGTTTCTTTTTGTCTTCTGTTGTAATCAGATGAGGAACCTCAATGTATAAAGCTTTTAATACCAAACTTCTTTTCTGCCCCAAAAAAAAAAAAGATGTTGGTATGCTCGTACACGCAAGTGGTTTGAGAGCCTGGTACTACATATGGTTAGATTGCCCCCCTTTCCAGTATAGCCTTGAGGTCCGCTCTATTCCGCTCACGGCTAGCCGGGTTATTCAAGAGGATCTCTTACAACTACACACGTTCAAGACCTAATTATCCCCTAGTAAGCTTCCTATGAAGCTCAGTTCCTAGAGGAATCACTGCTTAATTACAAATATCAAAGGAGGGCTTCGTCAATCCACTAGGCTACACACGGATCCACCTCCCCCTCTTTGAGAATTTCCATCAAATAGTTCCATGTTTCATCACACTAACTACATATTGAGAGTGAACGGCATACCAAGGAAGGGTCACATCTGCACTTTATGTGATCGATTGACAAGTGACCTAGAGACAATAGCGCACAGCTTGTGGAGCTGCCACGTGCAAGGTGTCTGAGAGATGGCGGATGAATGCAAGGTGAATGAAGAATGCTACGTGAGATTCACAATGAAAAAGTGATACCCTTTCATTAATGTCCCTCGAGATCACTCAAGTTTCTCATGAATTGGCAGGCAAACTTGGAATCCGTGCAGAGGAGATGGGGCCTATGTTTGAAGCAAGATTGGCTTGTCCTTGGCTTTAGCACTCCGGTTACTCCTATCATCGGAAAGTTCCGAGACAGCCAGGAATTTTATATAATGCCTCTTGAGGGCCGTGATGTTTTGTTGGGATGTCTTGGTGTCACAGGGTATATGCTTTGGTGGACAAGTTTAATCGGAAGATCTCCCTGGAACATAGAGGAAAGAAGCATGTTTTGGATGTCAAACTAAAGGGAGAGTCAGTCCCTGCTATATCTGGTTCAGCTATATGCTCAGTAATGAAACATCATCTTTCTGCGTACTTAGTTTTTGCAAAGGATATTAAGTCTGATGATCCATCCTTTGTAAAATCTCTAAGCTTGATAAAGAGCGGGCAAGTTTCCTAACTAGTTTAGAGAATGTTTTTCTGACTCGTTGTCTGCCGGGTGAACTTCCACCTGAGAAGCCTGAGGATCATGCAATTGATATAGTGCCAAGCAGTAGTCCACCAAACACGGCAATTTATCGGGTGAGTGCAGCTCAGCAAGAAGAAATCATGAGCCAAGTGAAGGACCTTTTGGATAAGGGGCTGATTCATCCTAGTTCTTGCCCTTACTGTTCACCGGTTTTGTTGGTGCAAAAGAGTGATGGTTCTTGGAGAATGTGCATTGATTATCGTGTACTCAACAAGATAACCATAAAGATTTCCAATTCCAAGGATTGATGACATCTTGGATAGATTGGAAGGGTCAGCCATTTTCAGTCACATAGATCTTAAGAGTGGGTATCATCAGATACGCATTCGTCCAGAGAATGTGTTGAAGACAACTTTTAGAACTAGCTTTGGGTTGTATGAGTTTTTAGTTATGCCATTGGGGCTTACGAATGCTCCTGCCACTTTTAATTGGATGATGGATAGAATCTTCCATGAGCATAGGGATTTTGTGGGCACTTTCTTTGATGCCATGATTGTGTACTCAAAAGATGAGGCAGAGCACAAGAAGCATCTAGCAATTGTGTTTGCTGAACTCAGCAAGCATAGGCTGATTGTAAATGCAAAGAAAAGTGAATCCTTCATGCCTAAGACACTTTCTGTGGCACATTATCTCTAAGGATGGAGTGTGCATGGATCCTGCAAAGATTGAAGCCATTCGCAGCTGGCCACAGCTTAAGAATTTGCATGAAGTACGAAGCTTCTTGGGCTTATGCTCGTACTACAGGCAATTTATATGCCATTTTGCTGAAATTGCTTCACCACTCTATGCTATGCAGAAGAAGGGAGCATCCTTCGTGTGGGCTGAAAAACAAATTGCAGCATTTGAGATGCTAAAAGAAAAGCTTACCATAAACCCAGTATTGATCTCACCAGATCTTCGGAAAGCTTTTCACATCCAAGCTGATGCATGTGGAAAGAATGGCCTTGGAGCGGTCATTATGCAGGAAGGACGGGTAGTGGCCTATGAGGGTAGAATTTTGCAGGATGATGAGAGACATCTGAGCATTTATGAGAAGGAATTGCCCTCGCTACGTGGAAGCACTATTTGCTTGGGCCTGATTTCACAGTGCAGACAGATCATCAATCTTTGAGATATTTCCTCACTCATACGGAGTTATCTGAGAAGCATATGCAATGGGCCAATTTCTTATCCATAATTTCACTTTCAGATAGTGCATGTGGAAGGTAAAAAGAATGTAGTGGCCGATGCATTGTCAAGGAAGCCTCAGGATTCCGCAGTAACCATTGCTTACCACAGTGAGTTGGATACAATGAAGGACCAGTATGCTTAGGATGAGGATTTCTCAAGGATTTATAACCAGCTATCTAATGATTAGCAGCATGACCATTATACTCTCAGAGATGGCTTCATTATGATGCATGGACGCCTTTTGTGTCACAAAGCAACTAAGGTCAAAGGTTATAATAGAAAGTCATGCTCCACCGTATGCAAGACATAGAGGCATTGATGCTACGGTTAAAGCAGTGGAACACTTTTTCTATTGGCCAGCTTTGAGACGGGATGTGGATGCCTTTGTCAGAACATGCATCATCTGCCAGAAGGTCAAGTTTGACAGTTAGAAGACGCCTGGATTGTTGCAGCCACTGCCAATCCCAGATAGACCGTGGGAGAGCATTGCCATGGATTTTATATTGATCTTCCTAGGATGCCTACGGGGAATGATGGTCTCTGGACTATTATATATGCCCGTTCAGTAAGCAGGAACAATTCATTCTAGTAAGGAAGAAAATTACAGCAGATCATATGGCAAAGTTGTCTATCGTAAGTGAGAGATCCGCGCATGACGAGTCTCTTTTGGAGAGGGCTCTTCGAAAATATGGGCACTACGCTGAGATTTTCATCTTCTTTTCATCCTCGGTCAGATGGGTAGTCAGAAGAGGCTAATTTGACTGCTCTTGATTTGCTGAAACGCTATGTGTCTGAGCATAAGACACAATGGAAGCAGTTTCTACCCTTAGTAGAATTTTCTTACAACAATATTGTGCATTCCACTGGGAAAGCTCCTTTTGAAATAGTGGAATGAGGCACGAAAGTTCCACCTATCTTGCATACAAAGGATAAGATTTTCGAAGCTGATAGGTATGTTGAAAGCATGGATGTGGCTTATAAGAAGGTGAAGCAAGCTCTCCAGAAGACTCACGCAAAGCAAAAGAAGGCAGCTGATCGTCACCATCGTGAATTGATATTTAATGAAGGTGATTGGATTCTTTTGTGCTTTGAAAAGGCAAGGCTGAAAAAGAAAAGGGGCAAGACCGGTTGTTCCCCAACCTCAACATGATATATTATGGGCCTTTTCAAGTTTCAGAGAAGCTAAGTGATGTAGCTTACAGGTTGAAGCTACCGGATCACTCGAGGATTCACAATGCTTTCCATGTGAGTCTCTTTAAGCCTTTCAAGGGTGATGTGCCAGAGGATATGCCTGATGAGACACAACCAGAGGTTGAGGAATTGGATGAGATCCTAGTACCAAAGCAAATTTTGGCACATAAGGAAAGGAAGATCACAGGTAGAGTTTCCCGCCACTACTTGGTAAAATTCAGAAATTATTCTCCATTACCTGCAAAGTGTTTGGAAGAGGGTGATCTGGCAGATACCCAGATGCTTATAAGCTTGAGCCGACTTTGGTTGTGGCTTCTTCAGGCTCAACAAAGCATAGGTCTGGAGCATTGCCTGATGCTCAAGAGAGGGGTAGTACCTCTGTCTCTATGTTACAGACACGCTAAGATATTTAGAGGTCGCTTGGTGACATTGTTTGTTTCACCCAAGGTACTGCTTGCTGACAGTATATCTGCCTTGGGACTTCTATGATCAGTGTACTAGTCACTATGAGTGGGTTTTTGCACTTTATATGGATTGTTATCCTAGGTTCTAAACAATCAGATATGCTGTTTTCAATGGCAATACATGCTTTCATGATGGTATATTCACATGTATTTCAGTTACTGCATATCCTTGTAACATCCAGATGCAATTGAGGTCGCTTGCCATGTTTCAAGAGAGGGGTATGTCACGAGGGCATGAGTCTAGATACTCACATGTGGCCTCGACCGCGCAAATCAAGTGGCGAGGTCACGGGATGAGGGTGTGCAAGTTTCCCCCTAGGAAATTGAGCATTGCAGCCCATGCAGCCCCCTTTTGGAAAGGAAGGCCTTGGGAAGAGATTGGATGGGCAAGAATGGCGCAGGGGCATTACGTAGGAAAGGAAGCCTCACGGAGGTTGGCATCTGCATGGAGAAGAGGCGAGGCGAGAGAGCGTCTGTGTCCGTACAACAGTACGGATGGTTGTGCGGGCAATAAATGCGGCAGTACGGATGGCTGCGCAGGCAATAAATGCGATTGTATGGATGGGCTGCGTATGCAATAAATGTTGTACGGAACATTGGTACGGACAGCCGTACACTGATACGGACAGCCATACGAGTCATTAATTCCTCGAGTGTACGGACGGTAGACAGGCTCCCGAAACTTCCACGTGGTACTCTTGATTGCAGCTAAGGGCTTCCATCGACTTGCTTGCAAAAACTAGATTCTTACGCACAAGTCTACCATACAATTTGTACCGGCTTGTGAAGGGGCTGGTGTTGGCCTTTTATTCACCTCGTGAGCTTTTTGCAAAGGCTTTGGGCTGCGTGTACAAGCGTTTGGGTCCAGGGTGTTGGGTGTAGCCCACTACGTGGCCATGTGAGCAGAAAGCTGTAGGGAGTTGTGCATTGGCTTGTGCAAGAGCTTGGGATGAACTTCGGGCTGGTAAAGGGTTCACACATGCTTTCTAGTGATTGCCCAAGAGCAATGGGCCGTGTTTTTTAAGAGACTTGCTTGGCAGGGTGATCACAATGAATGCTTGCAGATATTGTTTGTACTTCTGAGCACCGGGGGCAGCTCAGTTATGCTTTCACCCATTGTTGGGTATTCCCGTAATCAGTGAACACTTGGGATTGTCTGGGGGAGTGTGTGGCCTTGCTTGGGCTGAAGATAATAGCTGCCCATGTTAAATGCAGGTGTTTGCAATGAGTATGGATGCCTATGGTCACATGGGTGTGAAAGCAAAGCCCCGCACGGCTAATGTGTTGTGATATTGACGCCTGCTGGGTGAGGGAAGAGCATTGAATGCGAGTGATTTGGTACTCACTATGTTATCTCCTTGTAGCACTTTTCAATTAATATAGAAATACCGAAAGGAGCGCCAAGGCTTTGGGGCTAGTTTGTGTCTTTGTATTTGAGCAGAAGCGCTCTAGCTCCCCCTATCTCTTCGTGGAGTGTTTGCTCACTATTCTTTTGTGAAGGCTTTTGTGTGGTTAGTGTTTTACCGCCCTCTTGTTAGCCTTGAGGCTGGTTTCATTATCTCCCTTGCATGTACGAGGATTAATCTTAGGCCTTTGTGTGGACCTAGTTTCTCATGTCTGCAAGAGGTACGATGGAGGCAAACACAACACATAACCATAACATTCTTTTTGGAGTACTACTCCCAAGTAGAGAACCTCAAAATTGAATACATGACCAAGTGATGACAAAAGTTCCAAAATGTTGGACTTTAGAAGGTCCAATCTTTATCTTTATCTTTATCTTTATCTACCACAAAATTTGTTTCTTCATTTGCTAATGAAGTTCTTACTTCAACCATATTTGCCTTTCCTTGCCTTGCCTTTCTTCTTCTCATTGCAAAACTTCTCACAGTGACTATTTTTGCCACAATTAGTGCAAGGATTAATCCTATAGCAATCTTTTTCAAGATGATTGGTCTTGCCATAGTGCTTACATGCTTTGTACTTGCTTTTTGAGAACTTCACTGTAAGTGCTTGAGTTTGATCTTCCACCTTCCTTGAAGTCTTCTTTCTCTCTTCTTCTTGTAGAGCACGGATGATGCTCTCTGGTGTCGGTTGGGGAAGAGTCTTCAAAGTAGTCACAACATAGTCAAAGTCCCGAGACATACTCTTCAAGAGCAGCGAGGGGCTCATGTGCACACGTTATCACCCTTCTGTTTTATCCTCCAAATTTCCTAGAACATAAGCAATCATACTGAAACAATCTCCTTGAACAAGTCATCTAGTGTCTAAATTAACTCCATCTGCATTGATCCCCACACAGCTGCCTGCTACCGCCGCAGGCTCGTATCGAGCTGTCTAGGAGCTGTGTTAAAATGTACAAACTACTTAACTAATCAAATCACGGGTGATGGCACAAAGAATAGGCTCATATCGAATTGCCTAGGAGCTGTGTTGAAACTTTCAAACTACTGAACTAATCAAATCACGAGTGATGGCACAAAGAATATCCACCCAGCCAACAACCTCCATAAAAGTAAGCACAACAGATTAAAACGTGATTTCATTTCAGCAAGCCTTTGCAGAGCCCTCATCTCCCTAGACGAATCTAGATGCCATGTGTATCATCTTCACTAACTGGAGAGTTGAGTGAGGCCAATTGTATCATAAGGTTACTCATAGTGTTGACATGAGCTGCAATAGAGTCTCCATCCATCTTTAGTTGAAAGAACTTAATCTTCAAAGTCAATTTAGAGTTATAAGAGTTACCACCAAATAGCACATCTAACTTATGCCAAGCCTCATAAGGAGATTCCAAATCTAAAATATGATGCACATAATCATCTCCTAAACCTAATGAAATAATTGCATAGGCTTTCTCTAGCCTTTTAGCATCTCCTGGTATTGTTGAAGTAGAGTCACTTGTCTTTTCCTTACCTTTGGTAGTAGTGGATTCACCCTCTTGTGGTAAATGATTCCCTGGCTTGACTAAATCATCCAGGAGGCGAGGTTACGGAAGCAGAGGGTTTATTGTTGCTTTGTGGATTTCCGCAAGGCATTTGACATGGTCCTGAGAGCCCGCCTCATACGGCACCTACAAGACTTGGGTTATGACCAGGAGATCATTTGGGCTGTCATGGCACTTTCCGAGAGAGTTTCTGGCAGAGTTCGAGCAGGATCTGAGTGGACAGACGAGATCATGAGCACCATCGGGGTCAAACAAGGGTGTCCTTCGTCACCTACCTTGTTTGGCCTCTATATTGACGAGCTTGAGACAGTGATGCGGACACAGGGGAGTGTAGGTTACTCTCTTGCAGGCACGCTGATCCAGATTTTGCTCTATGCAGATGATGTGGCTCTCTTGTCTTCCTCAGCAGAGGGGCTTCAGAGACACCTAGATGAACTACAGTCCTTTTGTGAGTCTCATGATTTGAAGGTCAACCTGGGTAAAACCAGGGTCATGATCTTCAATACATCTCGAGCCATCATGCATCAGGAGCAGTTCACATTTGCGGGGTCATCTGTTGAGATAGTTTCATCATACACTTATCTTGGGGTTATCTTCTCCGGACCCAGCTTCACTATGAAACCCGCAATGCAGGCACGCTTGAGTAGAGGGTATGCCTCATTGGCCAGACTAGAGAGGCAATGCTTCCACTTGCACTTTCAGGATCCACGCGCCACCCCCTTTACAGCTAGATGTTGCATTTCAAGTCATCACATATCTGTACCGAGTTAGGGAATATGGGGATTATACCTCGGGGCGTAGCAGGCTACCATGGATAGCTCTATCCTCTTCTATGGCACTTGCAGTAGAAGGAGATCAGAAATGCTGGTATGCATGTACAGAGAGATGGTTTGAGCGACTAGGGCTCTACATGGATAGACTACCTCCCTTCCAGTATAGCACGGATGCTCCGTTTTCTCCCCTCTTATCACATGAGGTCAACCAGGTTATCCGTGAGGATCTACTACACCTACACACTTTTCGGACCTGGTTGGGACCGAGTGAACTCCCAGTGAAGCTTAGCTTCTACAGAGATCACTTCTTACATATCACAGCGGAGGGTTTCATTGACCCACCAAGATACACACATTTTCACCTACCCCACTCGCTAAGGATCTCTCTTGGGCAGTTCCGGGTCTCTTCACACAGACTTCGCATCGAGAGCGGTAGAGCAGAGCGACTACCCAAGGAGCGGCACATATGCACACTGTGTGACATACAGGAGGTTGAGACAAAGGAGCATTTCATCTTTAGGTGTCCTGTGTACTATGAGATCCGAGGACGTTTCTACTGCCTCTTCAGGGATAGTTATGGGATTTTAGCCCATTTCCTCTCCTACCCAGACCAACGGTGTTTGGCAAGTTTCATTCATGAGGCACTTAGACACCACGAGAGGATACTCTGAGCACAGAGACAGGAGCAGGCTTCTTCCTCGGTTGATCCCTCTCAGAGCTCTATCACGAAGTTCTTTCAGTTAGATCACATGGACCCCCACGAGACGAGGCCTCGACATGACCGTGACCCGGAGCCCGTGACCCGATAGCTCAGACAAAGGGTCGACACATAAATCACACTTGGAGACATCCCCTCCTTGTTTAGAGTTGAAGCCCGACTGGCAGGGGTCACAATAGCCCTGGTTAGACGCAGAGCTACGACCAGGAGACGTGCCACGACCGCACCTCTGAGCGACCGATAGCACTCTATTGCCGACTTCCTGTCTGCACTGCCTCATCCATCTTGATATCTTGCTGCTGCCAATGATGATGATGATATTGATGATGATGCTGAGATTGATATATAGTCGACCATCGACATGACTATGTTGTGCTTAGGACTTAGCACTGCCATTCTGCATTTTTGCACTTTTCATTGATATGGATGCTCGTTTAGTAGCTCCACTACCACAGCTTGTAGTATCAGGATTTTCACAGTCTCATAGACCCATCGGTCTTCCCAAGACTTTAATAAACTTTCGTTCTTTCTTTCTTTCTTTCTTTCTTTCTTTCTTTCTTTCATAGGCACAAACTCAATTTTCATTTGCCAAGTCTTAAAGCCTTGGCCATCAAATTTGTCTATCTTAAAGGTAGCCATGAGAGAGTCTTACCTTTAAGATTTAGGCAGTGTCTGCTCTCTTACGAATGGCTATAAATCTCAACCATACAGGTGCATATGCAAGGCTCCAGGAAATTTTGCTCCTGCGAGCCCTCTCCCTCCCTCCCGCAGCCTCTACCCCCCTAGCTCAGCCCCGCCTCGGCCGCCCTCACCCCCTTGCCTCTCCGCCCTTACCCCCTCGCCCCTCCGCCTCACCTCCGCCCCTCGCTTCACCCCGCCCCCTCGCCCCCCGCCCCTCGCCTCACCCCCGCCCCTCGCTTCACTCCGCCCTCACCTCCTCGCCCCTCCGCCTCACCCCCTTGCCTCTCCACCCTCTCCGCCCTCACCCCCTCACCCCTCCGCCTCACCCTCCGCCTCACCCCCTCGCTTCGCCCTCCCCCACCCCCTCGCCCCTCCGCCTCACCTCCCCTCGCCCCTCCGCCTCACCCCCTCGCTTCGCCCTCCCCCACCCCCTCGCTTCACCCGCCCCCCGCCCCCCCTCGCTTCGCTCTCCCCCGCCCCTCGCTTCACCCCGCCCCCTCGCTACGCCCGCCGCCCCCCGCCCCTCCCGCCCCCCCGCCCCGCCCCCTCCCACCCTTCCGCCTCGCCCCGCCCCACCCCAGCCGTCCCCCGCCCCCGCCTCCTCTTCACCCCACCCGCCCTCCATCCTCAGCCCCCACCCCCGCCACCTCCGCCTCCCGGCTTCCCGCCCTCGTTTCCACCGCCCTCCGCCCTCTAAACTTGCCGCTTTCCACCTCCGCCCTCGCCTGCGCCTCCGCTTCCCCACCCGACTCGCGTCACCCCGTTTCGCCTTACCCGTCTTCATCACACCCAAGCTCCACCCCCCCACATCTATCCCCCCCTTTTTTGGGTGGCAGCCTCTTCTTCATCGGAGGTCTCGCAGTTTGTCTTGGCGGTATGGCGGCTCCCTGCCCGGAACTGGAGGCCCAGTCGGACCCTCCCTCTCCAGATGCCTACCGCGTTATCTTGACAGAGCAACAATCGTCTCGGATTTAGGAGGTTGCCAATGACTTTGCCCTTACCTCTGTCTATGGCAAAGTCATTGGACATTCCCCCTCCAGATCAGCGATCAGGGACTGGCTCCAGTCCACTCTCATGCTAGAGGACAGCCACATTGAGGAGGTGGCCCTTATGGGAAGGGGCATCTTCTGGCTCAAACTCTCCACTGCGAAAGCTGCGAGCAACCTGATTGCTGGTTCCCCCACATCTGTGGATGGAAAGATCATTATGATAGTCCCTTGGTACCGTGGATTCAGTGCAG
Organism: Dipteris shenzhenensis; assembly: GCF_047967505.1. Lineage (NCBI taxonomy): Eukaryota > Viridiplantae > Streptophyta > Polypodiopsida > Gleicheniales > Dipteridaceae > Dipteris > Dipteris shenzhenensis. Next base: position 14,222,061 of record NC_141608.1, read on the forward strand.
CGGATTTTGATACTCGGTTCCGCATACCTCGCCATCCAGTGACGCTAGTTTTTCCAAGCCTTGTTGCTGAGCTGCGGCCGATTGTCAGGGACCTAGGCTCCCACTTTGGCTGGGTTATGCATGACACTTTCGCCGACGCGGTTACTACGGCAGGAGCCCCCCGAGTCCGTGTGGCTATGGCGGACCCTGCGACTCTCCTTGCAGTGATTGAGATCGTGACAGATGCCGGCAGCATTACCCAGAGCATGGTAGTCACAGGACAGCCAGGCCAGTGCCTGAGGTGTCCCGGCTTTGGGCACCTGGCTGCTATTTGTTCACGATTCTCCAGTTCCTCTCAGTCCCCCCCGCCCCCTCCCCCTCCGCCCCCTCCCCCCCCCTCCGGGCAGCCACGTCAGGAGGAGCAGAGGCAGCCGGAGTCCGGTCCAGAGTTAGCTGGCGGTTGGACTGAGGTCAGAAGGAAAAGAGGAAAGAATAAGAAGATTTCTGAAAAAGGCAAGGAGGCAGAGGTTTCCCAACTTGCAGCAGCACCTCAAAGACCTGACAGGCAGCCGCCCCAGGGTCCTGGGAGAGCTTCTTCTTCGGCGGTAGCCCGGCCTCCACAGCCTCAGGTCCCCCTCTCTTCCACTCCCCAGCCCCCTTCCACTCACTCCCAGCCCCTTCCCCAGTCGCACCCCCCTCTTCCGGACCCACAGCTTCAGCCCCCGCCGCTTCCTCTTCAGTCTCCTCCTCTTCCTTCTCAGCCCCAGTCCCAAGTGCAGCCCGATCCCCCCCTCGCCTCTCTCAGTTCTCCTGCAGTGTCAGCTGTAACGATGGTTCCTCAGCCGCGGGCAGCCCCCACTACCCCTCCTCCACCCCCCCCGCTAGTCGCCTCCGTGGAGTCGGAGTTGCCTACCCCCCAGCCACCTCCCCCTTCCCCTCCACAGGCAGGACACCCTGAATCTACACCACCACTGAAGCAATCTTCCCTGTCCGCTAGCCCCTCAGTTGCAGACTCTGGTGGGCCTCAGCTTCAGGAGAGAGAGCTTCCTCGCCACTTTTACAGATCTGGCCCCTGGGACTACTTGGATGTGGCTGACCTTGGGACCTTCCCTGCTTGTCTCAACATCAGTATCTTCCTGCTCCGCAAAGGGGCGGATGGGAAGATCGCAGCCTTGGCCCCGAGGGATGGCCCTAGCTTTGCTTTCACATTCCTCAGCGACGGCACCGAGACTTGGACAAACGACTCGGTCTGGGAGGCTCTCAGAGAGCATACGCACGCTCAGGTTTGCTCCTGGATAGGCCCGTCCGGTGGACAGCTTCTCGAGACTCAGCGGTCCGAGGGTGACGTGCGCCTGCGGTGGCGTTGCGCCGCCAAACGCTTCAGATTGATTGTGATCCTCAAGCCCCCTCTGTCGTGGCCCCTCCCCCAGGATGTCAGAGCCTGGACCCCTCAGAAACTCCGAGCCTTCTACGGGATGACTACTTCAAAGATCTCGAGTTGGCTCGAGAAAGCGTTTGTTCATGGCACCAAAGGACTCACGCCTTTGCTAAAGGTGTTGAAGAACGGGCAGGACGACCCCGCCTCCCCCTCCAAACCTTCTCATAAGCGTCACCGTCTCCACTCCGAAATGTTAGCTTCTTCATCGACATCAGCCGCGAGCAGACAGTTGTTCGCAGCCTACCAGTCCTCACCATGAGCCTACACCTTGTCTCCTGGAATGTGAACGGGTTTCATTCTTCTGGCACCCGTGGTCCTAGGAAGCTCATCTTGAGACAGGAACTTCAGCCAACAGTGATTGGTCGCTTGGATATACTTCTGCTCCAGGAGCACAAGCTTTCTGAGGCTCATTCCCGTAGCTGCGGGAAGATTCTCCCTGGACGCTCTCACACTTATTAGGAGCCCTCGATCGGCGCACAGGGAAGGAGTGGCGGTGTCTGTACTTCCGTGTGCGAGCAATTAGCCCAGGGAGTTTTTGGTGATGGTACGTTGATCCCAGGCCGTGCCCTTTGGGTAGGCCTAGAGTTGGAGGGTTCCAAAATAGGAATCCTCAACATCTATGCTCCCACAGACCTCCAATGCAGAGCCACCTTCTGGAGGACACTCACAGGGATTCTCCCAGACATGGATTCCTGGATTGTTGGAGGTGACTTCAACAATATGGAGACCTTGGAGGACCAGCACGGCAGAGGACCAGAGTTTACAGGTATGTCTCAGGCAGAGCAGTCCGCTTGGGACTCATTTATCTTCGCGACAGGAGGTAGGGACAGCTGGAGAGACCCGTCCTTCCGTCGTTGGCACGGGAGCTTGGACTTCTCGTGGGGCTTCCGCAGGGAAGGAGGCAGACTCTTGGAGAGGCTGGATAGATTTTATGTCAGTGATTGGGCCATCAGCAGAGGCGGTCAGGCGGGTATAATTCCAGGGACGACACTTTCCGACCATGCGCCTGTGCTCTTATCATTAGACTCGGTAGTTCAGTCCCTTCCCCCTTGTTCGTGCTGGATTCCCGACTCCATCTTCTCGAGGGAGGACGTGCGCAGCAGTATCGGTAGCCTATGGGACAGAGATTGGGGCTAGTGCGTGGATCTCGTTGATTCGGTGGCGCAGGCTTTGCAGGAGTCCAGCCAGATTTGCCAGCTCGCAGCCCTACAAGTTCGACAGGAGTGGTGGGGCAGAGAGAGAGCTCTTCGGAGGGACCTCGCGCTTTCTTCACCTCCTTCTGGGATCAGATCCATCAGCCCCTCCTAGCAGCCCTCCAGAGGATTTTCAGCAGCGGATATATGCCAGAGAGCCTCTCCTCAGGACTGATTTGCCTCATCCCGAAGGGAGGAGATCGACAGGAGATCGTCAGTGGCGCCCGATCACCCTCCTCACCACTGCCTACAAAATCCTTGCCAAGATGATCAGCGCCAGAGTTCGGCCTCTACTTCCTGACCTCATTCATGACACTCAGACAGGCTTTGTCCAGGATCGCAGTATCCTAGATAATGTCTTCACCTTCTCAGAGGCGGCGGAGTGGGCTCAACACAGTGGGTCACATTTAGCCATCCTACTTCTCGACTTTGAGAAGGCCTACGATCGAGTGGACTGGTCCTTCCTGGAGGGTACTTTGGAGCGACTAGGTTTCCCAGCAGGATGGATTCAGGGTATTTCAGCGTTATACAGGACAGCTTCTAGCAGGGTCATCATCGGCGGCAGGATGGGAGAGTGATTTAGTTTGGAGAGATCAGTGCGTCAGGGCTGCCCCCTTGCTCCTTACCTGTTTCTCTTCTTCGCCGAGGCTATGACATACTACCTTCAGGCGAGGTCGACCGGGATCCGGGGTGTTCGCCTTCCCATCAGGGAGGACACGGAGCTCCTGGATTCGGAGTATGCAGATGACACAGCACTGTATGTCCAAGATGATGAGATGATGCTGGAGAGGGTGAGGATGGCCCTAGAGGTCTTCTGTTCGGCAGCCGGTGCTGAAATCAACTGGAACAAATCAGTTGGTTTTCTCACAAACCCCAGGGCGTGCTCACAGTGGGGGAGGTTTTTGGGTTTCAGGTGGATCCCGCGGGGACAGACAGCTAGATATCTCTGCTTTCAGGTCGGCCTGGATATCACGCCAGCTCAGCAGTTTCTCCCGGTGCTAGATTCCATTCGACGGAAGCTGGCTTTCTGGAGCACTGCTAAGCTCTCTCTTGCAGGTCGTGCTCTGGTAGTCAACCAGGTCCTCCTAGCCACGGCTTGGTATGTGGGCTTCCTGTTGGTGTTTCTCGAGATCCAGCGTGGCACAGCTTAGGAGGCTGGTCCGAAACTTCCTGTGGTCCGGGGGGGACGGTCTCAGAGATACCAGAGCCAGGGTTGCCTGGCAGACAGTCATTCTTCCGCAGGCTGAGGGTGGCTTGCGGGTCATCGATCCAGAGCTTCAATGTAAGGCCCTGCTGGGCAAGTTAGTTATCCGCGGTTTGACCCCGGGGGGGCAAACATGGAAGATGTTACTTCAGCAGGGGGTCGGTTCTTGTGTCCCGCGCCGAGGTGGAGAGTGGCTACCGTCCCTCAGGTGGATCTTCACTTCTGCCCCGCTCACTCAGCCCCGCTCCCCACTCGTTCGCAGCCTCCTCATGGTTTGGAGGCGGCTCCGCCTCAGTCTCATACAGTCCCCTCCTAGCTGTCAGGAGCAGATCGATCGCCAGCCGCTCATCTGGAACGGTCAGGTCAGAGATGCCGAGGGACTTCAGCTGGGGGAGAGATCACACATCAGGTGGGATGGCTGGATGCGGGAGCCAGCCCGATCCCTTCAAGTTTGGAGGGACACGTACAGACACTTGGAGACCGCTGCTCTAGCAGTCGCAGCTGGAGGTGCCCGTGGAGCTCAGGTGAGACGCACGGAGATAGACGGAGCGATTCCAGCTGATTGGTTGGTTCCACCCCAGATTCAGATCCTCATGCCTGGTGATGACCGTTGGCTGGGACAGTTCACCCCCCGTGGCATCCCACTGGTGGTTGCAGGTCGGATGGACGACACCTATGTTTCCTTCTTCGCGGTTATGGGGGACAGCCGACTCACGAGAGAGGATGTGCTCATCGACCCCCTACTCCCATGGCAGAGGGTTCGGGTCGTAGGCCTCGTGGGGAAGGTTTGGCGGACCGATCCCAGTATAGAGCAGGATCAGCTGCAATTATGGCGACTCTGGCTCTGGGAGGGGCGGGCCTTGTCAGAGCTTGATTGGGACCCAGGAGAGTGGAGATGGCCAGAGATTGTGACAGGTCAGGGGCCGATCTCTTTCTTTGCCTACAGCACGACATTGGGCAGGAGAGTTCTCGGGAGGATGCAGAGCCGCCCTCCCACCCAGCGGCCCAGTTGGTATGCTCAGGGTATCTCCAGGTTATTTTTGCAGGCCTTCTGGAAGGCTTTGTGGGAGAGCTGGCGGCCGCGGAAGATCTCCTACTTTCTTTGGCTTCTCGCCCACAAAGGTCTTCCAGTGGGGAGCTGGTTGCGGCAGGTAGGTCAGGATGGACATTGTCAAATCTGTCATGAGGACGAGGAGTAAAAAGCCTAATCGACAACGCGACCTTCACCCCGCCCACTGTTGCCCTCGCCCCGCGCGCTGCCTAGGTTCCGCCCTGCCACTCCCACCCTTCTCCCCCCGCGCCCTCCCCTCGCACCTTGGTCGCCGCCCTGCTCGCCTTGCTGCGAGCCCCCTCCGCTGGCTGAGTGCTCCCCCCTGCTGACTGGCTGCCCCCCTGCTCCGGTTCAGCCGCGAGCCTCTCCAGGATGGCGCATCCCCAGCCTTGGCCTGCTTGTTGGTGGCTTCCTTCCCGTGGCAGTGTGGTCTTCCAGGCTGGTCTTTTGCACCCTTCTCCCTCTCCGTGGAGTAGAACGCGTCTGGGTTGGGGGTGTTCGGGCTTTTGGAGGTGTCGAGCCACTTGTGGCATGGGGCCTTGCACTTCTTCGGAGGGGAGTATCTTCGGCTTCAGCTGTCTCCCTTGCCCTGGCGGTCCTCCACATTTGCACCTTCACAGTAGCAGTAGGTTCATCTTTCAGGAAGCGTCTCTCCTTTCCCGGTGGCATTTCTTTGGCGGGAGGTGGTTTGCCCTGCACTCTCCTGCTCCTCCGGAGTTGGAGTTCTCCTCGCAGCTTTGCCCTGGCGACATCGGCCATGGCCATCCCCCAGCAGTCCAGTTCGTGCCTCCCCGTGGTGGTGGTTGTGCTGCCCTCGTCCCTTCAGCATCTCCTGGCCGCGAGTGGTGCACTGGAGCTGGAAATACCTGGCCCTTGGACAACAACCCAGAGGGGTCGCGTCGGCTGGTGGCCTTTTTGCTTGGGTCTCTAAGCTTCTCAAGACTCAGAGTTCTTCTCGAAGATTCTTTTCCCTCAGGGCGGCGGCCCTCGACTCCTTCCTCAGGGATCCCTTCTCCTTTGGCTCTACTTCTTCTTGTCGCACCAGGAGGCTCCCCATGTGGGTTGAGGCCTGCAGGTGCGTGAAGCGGGCTACTGAAGTGCGGACTCGCCCCCCGTCAAGTGGTGGTTGCTCATGCTGGCAGGTCTCTTCCTATTGGCACCCTCGGGCGGGCACGATGGACGGGAGCTCAGCGGAGGAGGGATCCATACATGCTTGGATTACGAGTACCCCCAGGATTCACTTCATCAGGGATTATTGGTCGGCCTCGATTGTTGGATGTTGACTCAGAGGAGTCATATCAGTTGATGATTCACTGTTTCGAAGACTTTCTAGTACTTCCAGGATTCACTTCATCAGGGATCCGTAGCTTTTTTGGTTTCGCGGTTTACTGGTTTTCAGAAGACCCAGACTAGGGCTTTTTGTTTTGACAGCATTTTGCAACAGTTTTTTGCTTAGCCCTGTGTGGCTTGTAGTTTCGCAGGTGGGAGTTATCCCTGTGCTCCAGCATTGCTGTTGAGTCTCTTGTATTCCTTGTCTCGAAGTAATATAATTAGCCCTTCTTTTTTGCAAAAAAAATGAGGACGAGGAGTCACCAAAACACTGCCTGTGGAGCTGCACTCGCGCCCAGGAAGTGTGGAGGTGGACTTTCGGGATCCTCACTCGCGTAGCACCGGAGTTAGGTTTGATCTCTTGGGGCGCGTCCTGCTGGTGTAGCACCGCACCTGGTTTTCATCACCTGTTCGAGGCATGTCCGCAGGACCCCACGTTCCTTATCACGCAGGGGACGTGGGGGCCGCTCGAGAGCATTCCGCCGCACCTGGCAGAGGCTGGCACGGGATCTCAGGAGAGGCAGCCAGTCTGGGAGATTATTAGCAGCATCGCAGGATGGCACATTTGGACCTCGCGCTGCGCGCAGATCCTCGGTGGCACCTCCCTTTCGACTGCCCAGATCATGACTGACATCTGGAGTGAGATTATACACACCCTCAGAGGCTAGTGGGACCAGATACAGGGAGACTCCCAGGCTGGCCGGGAGAAGCGGAGACGTTTCCTCCGTGATTGGGACACACAGGGCCTCTTCTTCGAGCATACTTCGCAGGGCCTTCAGTGGCGCTACTCACCACCTCTCTGGCTGTTCATTCACACTCGCCTAATCCCTCCATGAGAGAGAGCTTTACTTTTTTGTTACCTTTTTGGGCTGCGTCCAATTTGTGAACGCAGCCCCGTCAGTTGCAAAGCTGACCTCATGTATCTTGTTTTCAAAGTAATATAATTAGCACTGTTTTTTCGGCAAAATACAGGTGCATATGCAAGCAATGAAATCAGAGAAGCCTAAACTTTTTGAAGCAGAATAATAATATGGCTTTCTCTTCACAAGCTTTGTCACTTTTCTATTGACATACATAGGTGCTTCTTCTTCTCTTTTGCTTTCACATATGAAGCATTGGAAGAGCAACATGATGAAGGCATTTCATCCAAACATATGTATATCAACCCAAAGCAAAAAGTGCATTCCACTATGTAAAAAAGCTTTTGGAATGAACACCCCCAAATTTAAGTTGATTTGGTCAATCATAAACAAAGCATTCTTCAAAAAAAGTACTTATAGAAACAGAAGCAAACTGGAGAGCTCAATTCGCACTGATAAAGAGAGACCATTAAAAGGGGTTCTTATGCAAAATGAAAGGTCTTATGCCAAAGAAGAGCCACCAAAGAGGAATTGCACAATGTTGTGCCAAGTCAACCAGGAGAGCTGCGCCAAGTTCGACTGGTTTTTTTGTTTATTTCTCCTCATCCACTAAAGCATTTGAGCTCAAAATTCATCAGGAGCTTCGTCATAGTGTCGCCCAACTTCAACTAGGAGTGCTGGTCAAATTTCTGCATCTACAGCCTGAATTTCGAAAAAGTGTGCCAGACATAGAACGCGTTGGTACGGGTAGTAGGACAATTCCGCGCCAATCTTGGAGCTGGAGGTGCGCCTAATGAGAAGGTTCTTCAGCTCAAAGGGCTTGGAGAATGGTCACCCAAGTGAAGAGCACAAGCTCTCACAAGAATTTTTCAAAAAGAGGCAAAATGGAGAGAAGGAGGTGGAGGTGAGGAAGAAGATGATGACGTGGCAAATTAGGAGGCTAAGGAGTTTTCTAGAGCCTACAGCTCTGATACCACATGTTGGGAGTCGTGGGAGCAAAGAGAAGCATCATGACAAGAGTTGAGAACACAAGAGAAGACCAAAATGTGTGTTCTATTGATTGTGAGAGAGAAGCCTCTAATTTATAGAGTGGGAGAGAGGGTATCCTAGATCATAGGCACCTCTCCTACATCAAAGGCAATCAGCCCTACATCACAGGGACTTCCTAAATCTTTGACACCTCCTTAAGAGGGCGGCTTGTATTGCATGACCACCTGTGTCATGGTCCTAGACACCTCATAGCACTAAGTGTACTATACTACACACACACACACAAACATGTGCCTGCTAGATGCACACATGCACCTTAGAACAAGCCCTTGATCACAAATATCCCAACAATTTTTTCTCCTGCTAATCATTCCTGCGTAACGTGACAATCATTCAGTGAGAAAGAAAGAAGAAGGAAGGTTTATTAACCTTTGGTCAAAAGACCCAAGGATCTATGAGACTGAAGAAAAACCAACTAAAAAAAAGCTCAAGGGGTGAGGCCACTAAAGTGGGCATCCACACCCAAGGCTGATGCCTGAGCGAATAATATCAATAGAGAGATAGACCACACTGTCATTGTGGGAGAATACACAAAAGAAGAAAGGGGATGGAGATCCCCATCAGTGGGCTGTCCCTCCCATCAGCTGACCATTTGAGTGATGGAACCTATGTATGCTATTTGTGGGACTAACTCCGTCAGTTGACTGAGGATAGAAGAGATGAGCTTGGTCAATAGTGGCTCTGGATCTACTTAGCGCTGGCACCGCTGAGGAAAGGAAATCAGTAATAGAGCATTGCTGGTGCTCATTCTAATCAGTCGATCTCGGCCCCTCCCTCCTTCTCTATAGTCTCCAACAGGTAGCTCGTTGTCTGACAAGCGCTACCATCACTCCAGTGGTCTATCTCCCCAAGTCGAATAGTAATGAGATGTCTCCAGTCCTCATGTGAGAGTCAACTCGAGGATGAGCCTGTTGTCTCGTGCTCTCCGGATCCTGGCTGTGTCATGTCCCTTGCTGCCGCTGGCCCAAGTCGCCAGAGAAGAAGTCAGTGATTGCCCTCTAACTGGACTCCAACCCAAAAGGAATGGACAGATAGAGAAGGAGCAAACAAAAAAGATAAGGAGCAGAAGCAGTGATGGGGACAGATGATGACATCAGGGCTGAGGTCAACTCAACAAAAAAGACATTAAAGATAGGGGGAAGGGTGTGGAACATTGGAGGACTGACCAGAACATAGGAGACAGGATGGGGAGGTGTGGAGCAGAGAGGCCAGAAGTTGGAGAACAGTCAGCCTGGAGAGGTTGCAACACAAGCTAGGACAGACAAGAAGTCGGGTGAAGGGGATGTAGCAAAGGGAAGGATGGACAAGCCATCCATGGGTAGCGAAGAGGATGATAGCAGGGAGGACGGCAAAGAGAACAGCTGAGTAGCTGAGGAGCAGGAGAATCTGGAAAGTTTACATTTGAGCTTCACCTATGATACATTCAAAATAGATCAATCTGCACCCGCACTAGAATGCATTGTCACAATGAGATTAAAGTGTGAATAAAGATTGGAAGGAGATACATAACAAAGTACTGATCTTAACATGAGTGCTGCTGATCATGGAAACAATAGAAGAAAATTTACCAAATTCCTTGAAGCTAGCCCCAGCTGTCTCATGATGGTGAAGGGCATGAAAGGATGCTTCTGCGAAATCCCTCATTGATTGCACCTCCTTTCTTATGTAGGCATCTTCACAGTTATAGATTTCCTGTACAAAAGAGTCATCTTGCTCTAGCTTGACATACAAAGTTACCAAGATGAAAACTGTAGCATTTGAAGACTACTGAGGATAACTCACTGATTCTGAGAAGAATAGAGGTAGCCTGATAGAGCCTGGGAGAAGTCTGATGAAAGAATACCAGGGTGATTCCTTCTGCTTGGACCTAGATCAGAAGGATGCAGCCAGGTTAGTTCAACATAAAGCCAAAACAAAATGCTAAATCTTGGAGAAACCCATAGAATTATTCCTGGTACAACCAAGAATCATTTTACCACTCGAGAGCAGCACGGTAAAAACCAACATCATAATTTCATCACATTGAGATAACCTCTCTCGTAAAATTTTTGTTGTTAAGCGCAGCTCCCATGGAGATCCTCCCAAGGATGATGGATCATCTCTTGAGATTTCATCTGACAAGCAGTAATGCATCTGCCAACAAAACAAATTGTTATTTATGGAGATACTTCACAGTCCAACCAGAATCCTCATGAAAGCAAAAACTAAGTTTGGAAAATGCCAGTTAGGATTTGAAAATGCATGGCACATTGGGCTGTATATTAGACGTGAACATGTCAAAAAAAAGTATAAGCACAGCACTAGCCATCGGCCACTCAGGGAAGAACTGTTGAAAAACACACCTCTACGCACGTGTCTCTGAACTAGACACCATGTAGAGGAAAACTGACCTTACATCACCAACTGAGAATACAAGTCATCCTAATGCAGAAGATATACCAGGATACTTTCAACCACTTACTTAATCCCACTTCAGCATGTGCGCACAAGTAGATAGAAGACAAGAGAGAAAACACTGAGATGTACAGCCAAAAATTCTCATACATAGATGTCCTGATGTACTTTTATCCATAGAAAGGAATGAGCAAACCAAGGTCAGTCATTCCAAAAAATATAAATGTCCTGATGTAATGAACAACCCATGGTCAGTCATCCCAAATCCTTTGAAGAGGCCTGAACGGGCTGACCAACCCTACAGGGCCACCAACCAGCAGTTAGACGACCTGCAAAATGGCAGACCAAATGCCACATGTCAACAACCGCCGCTCAGAAGGCCAACTTCCACATCATCATTTGACTGCAGTTTGCTAAGTATGCAGATTGCCACATAATCCACCGACTCCAACAATCTGTGTCAGCATACATGCCACATCAGCTTACAAATCTGCTGTCACCAGGTCTGCCATGTCAACATGATGCCACATGATTAGCCATGTAACAGCTGACTTGACTTGAGCCCCATGGTCAACAAAGAATGCCAAGGTCCATTCATCTAGCTGACAGATGGTTGATTATGGATGCAATTGCATTCTACCTTTACATAACCTACTAGTCCTAATGGTTTCTGCTTCTATGCTTCTCCTTGTATGGGGGCATTATATGTGAGCATCTATATCTGGATGGCCAAAGGGTGGAGCATTGATGTTTCAACATTTGTACCATTGGAGTGACACCTCTTTAAGTTATTTATGAAATGTGTAGCTTTAAGTTCTTCTATGCTTCTCCTTGTATGGGGCATTATAGATCGATGTCAAAATGGTGGAGCATTGATTTCTCAACATTTGTACGATTGGGTGTCACCGATTTAAGTTCTCTCAAACATGTACAGCTTTGTTAGTTTACATCTAGTCACATTGTCAATGGCATTCCTTTGCTTCCTTTGGCCTTTCTTGAAGCATTTGTGGGCTGTTTTGCTCAATTATCTCACATTTTTTACGTCTCCTCTTTGAAGTCTATCTTCTCCATTCAATTAGGTCAACACTTTTATCACCTATTATAATTCCCGCAAGACCTAGCAAGTCATAGACTTTACCATGTGCTAGTTCCTTCAAACCCATCTCAACATTGTTAAATTGTGTGATGACTTCATATGTATGTGGCCTTAAACTGCCTCCCTTTGTCCATTGCTTCGTTCCTTTCATCTAGCTCTTTAACAAATGCACCATCTCTTCCCAATTCACCTTTCCATTCCCATCTAAGATTTCCTTTGCATGGGGTTCCCAAAAAAAGTATAGGACCCCTCTTGAGCTGTTTGTAATGTTTGTCTTCTCTTCTCTTTGAGACACTTTTCTTGTGGTTTTTCCTTATCTTGCAAACTTGTAGGCCTCCCTAGCTCCTTTGCATTCTAGATAGAACCAGCTGTTGCATGGCATTCCCTTATTTTCCTTGGCCTTTCTTGATTTGTGGGCTGTTTTGTTCAGCATCTATGTTGGTCCCATTGCCATGTAGCTGTCATTTCAACTATGTTCATTGATGCTGTTGGAGGTCAAAATCTCATGGTGCCACCCAGAGAGAGAGGGCTTGCTTGTGGGTGTGCCTGCCCAGAGTGAGGCTAGAGTAGATGAGAGAGGGCCTGTGTTGTAGGTGTCCCTGCCCCCTCGAGGGTAGAGTAGTGAATCATCCAATGGGCCTCAACACCGTATAATTCCCCATCTTCCTTCTCTTCCCTGCCTCCTCTCTCTCAGATGATCACCTTACCATCCCTGTATGCATGCAGCCCATTTCCCTGCTTCTCTTGCTGCCATCACCCATACCATACACTCCCTCTTGTGCTCCTACTTTAGGAAAGTGAGATCGCTATCCAAATAAATCTCCAAATAAATCTTAGTTCCCTTCAAGGTTGCCCTCAAGCTCATGAGGGTGGACTTGTCCAATGCAGTCCTGAGTTTCATCACTAGTGGCCTTACTGGTGCGTCCGCCTTGCCCACCCTCCAAGCTGTCTCACAGGTGAGATTGACCCCCCTTTTAATGAAGAAGCTCTTGGCATCTGCCATTGGAGTGTCTCCCATTGGTAGGCCTCTTACCAAGACATTTAGTACCTTGCTGACCCTTCTCTTTTTCTCCTCAAGAGCTTCAGAGATAAACGCTTTCTTTGGGGCTGTTGTGCCTTTTTTACCCATATCCTTCCACTCCATCATCTTTGTCTCTCCCTTGCTGATTTGTTGTTTGAGTTCAGCATGTGTGCCCTGCACCGTTGCTTGCATGGCTGCAATATCCTTCTTGAGAATGGAAGCTCTTCCATGGCCTTGCTATTCCCCTCCAAAGTGCCCTTCATGTCCTTCAGTTGCTGCACTTCAATCCCCAAGGCATTTATCTGTCTTGGAGCTTGGTTCTTTCCCATATCCATTCAGCCTTTTCTTTCTCTCTTCTTTCTCCCATCCATCTCTTTTGGCCTTATCCTTTCTCCATTCCTCTTGCATCTTCCCTCCATGTTTCTTCACCTCATCTATTGTTTTATCTACATGTTCTTCTCTGCTAGGAGGACTACATTTGTAGCTTCCAGATTGTCGATTTCTCAATCAATGCTAGGCATACCCTTTGGAGGCTAGTGAGGACACTACATGTAGCATTATGAGTTCTCCCTGCTGAGTAAGTTGTCATGGCATTTTCAAGTGCTTGTTTCCCCCAAATGTCCTCTACACATCCTCGTGTAGGCATTGTGCAAAATCACTATTTGTCCCTGTTTGTTTGCAGAAGTGTAATAGTGCGGAAATATAGAGGTTCCTCACATATTTACTGCCCTGGGTGATCTTCAAGCATGTTGGTGGTTCCTCCCTGTCCTTCTTTGTCTTTTCAGTGATGCATTGTGTAGATTTTCTGGTGGAGTCTCCTCTTTTGTACTTTCTTCATTCAAATCTTGTCTTTCTTGATTTTTTTGGTACTTCTTGCAGGTCTGAAGCTGGCTGGAGCAGAAGCAGAGGTATAGGGGCTGGAGTCGAGGTGCAAAGGTGGGCTGAGGCTAGGGAGTAGCCCCAGCAGCCTATGCTTGTATGAGGCAGGGGCTGTGAGCAGCTCCCTTGTGCTGGCTGGGCCTCTCCCTGGCTAGGCGGGGCTGGTAGCAGCCCCTTGGTCTGATGGCAGGTGTGGAGCAGCCCCACGATGGCGGCAGCAGCCCACCTGAGCTGGGAGACGAGGTGCGAACAGTGGGGGGGGGGCCTAGAGGCCCATGTAGCCTGTGCGGCAGCAACAGAGGTGGCCCAACAGCTGCCCTTGGTGGTGCGACCAGTCCGGTGGCCCGAGGGCTTGGTACAAGCAAGCCCGACAGCAGGGGCAGTCCAAGGGGTGGCTAAGGGTCAGCCCACAAGGGCCTGAGGGTCATGAACAGAGGGAGAGGGGGCTGGAAGGGAGGGAGAGAGGGAGGGAGGGGGAGAGAGCGAGAGTTGGGGAAGCACTCAAAGCAGCAGCTCAGCTCCACTTATTGAGAGAGAGAGAGAGAGAGAGAGAGAGAGAGATTGCAGATGCATGCAAGGTGGTAGAAAGAAAGAAAGAAAGAAAGATGTATTAATGTCTTCGGGAGACCTCGCGGGCCTATGAGACGAAGTACAATCACAAAGTAAGTCATACAAGCCACTATGGGCTAAAACAGAGGGTTTGCTAAGGCCCTTTCCAAAGTACTATACTAAACTAAGATTCAAACTTAGAACTCAAAAACTAGTACTCAATCTCAAAGTCAAAATACATAACCCGAGTGCCACAGTGGCTCTCCTGTGAGCTCCGAAAATATCTCGTATCTGTGTCTACCGGGTCGTCTGTCGTTGTGGCGGGAGGCATGGTCTCCGTGATCTCTGAATCTGGGGCCATATCGAGAGTGATGCCTTTGCTCGGGCGATCCCCTCCGAGTAGAGCTGTGATGGGCTGAACCTCCATCGTGTGTGCCCTGGTCCGTCTCTACATCATGAGTGTTTCTGTGTCGTTGGCTCCATCCCTCCTCCTCGTCTCATCCCACTGATCCATGTTGCCCTTATATCATCTATCTCCTCCTGCTCTACTCTATCATGTCCAGAGGCAAACTCGAATGCATAGAAATCTGTGGCATGTCGCTGAGCTCGATCCATCTTTGTATCCCATGATACTATCCCCTCCTGCTATCTAATTTGACGCAATAGGATCTCTCTGTATCATTGCATCTCCATCAGATAGAGGCCAGTGCAGATCTGGTCCTAGAAGTGAAACAGCTAGGAGAGAGGCTCCAAACCGTGCCCTTCCTGAAAGAGATAGTGGTATTGTCCTCGGATCTCATAGTAAACTGAGCAAGTACACATGAAATGCTCCTCTGTCTCCCCCTTCCCCAATGTGTGCAGTCTACAAATCCTCTACTCTCTAGGTGTACCTATGGCTCTCCTTGTCTCAATCCTCAACTGATGGGACGAGACCCCACATATGTCCGATGGCAATCCTCAAGGCATGTGAGACTCGCCTGTACTCTAGATATTGGGGTCTGATAATCACTCCATCCTCCGATATTCTCAAGAAGTGGCCGCAATAGAGCTGGATCTTACTGGGAAACTCCTACCCCCCCTGTCCATGACGTATAGAGCTAGAGTAGATCCAACTGTATAATACAATTGATCTCATCCTATGTGACCAGGAGATCCAGGGCATCGAAGCTGTACTGAAAGGAGAGAAGACGGTCCATCTGAATATCATGGCTATCAAACCATCTGGTTATGTGTGCGTACCAGGCCGTGCTAACCCCACTCTCAACTAGTCATATAGATGGATCTAGTGCCAATCTCGATAGCCTCCCCCTAGATAAGGCTCAGACCCTGTGAAGCTATCGTCTAAGATGGCATCAATTGGGAGTGGTGTCATAGCAAACTCTGCTTGTACGATCTGGTGGGGTACTGAGGGCTTACTACGAATCATTCTGGATCCCAAAATCACCTACAGCAGCTCAAAACGACGCCACTCAATCGTCGTTGATAGGTCACTCCCCAATAAGGGTGTTGCGTATATGTTTGTTGGTCTCACCAATATGTCAAATAGCCATCCCTTTGTTGGGGGGTCCTAGAAATGTGCCTAAAAGCAATGTCGCTCTTGTTGAGCTAGAGCTCACTATCCTTGTGTAGGTCGTGCCTTGGCTGCGTGGGTCATCATGAAGACTGGACCCACAAAAGACTACCCTTGGTTTGGTGTATGACTTTACAATCTCCATTGGCTCCCCTCGATAAGTGAAGCTATGTCGACGAAGTACTGTTGCGAGGTGTTGAAAACCATAACCTTGGTTTTGCAATGGTTGATTGTCATGTCTCTCTCCTTGCAAAGCACCTCTACAACCTCTAGGTGTCTCTATAAACCTGCTGAAGAGGATAGAAGGACCATGTCATTTGCATACAACAGGATTTGTATCATCAAATCGGCCAGTAACAATCCCTCACCTCCTAGGTGGTCAATCAAAGTCGTGATCTCATCAATATTGAGCCCAAATAGTGTCGGTGAGAGGGGGCATCCTTGCTTCACTCCCCAAATCATGACTCCTAGGATCTGCATCTCCTAAAGTCGCCTAATCATGCGAGATCGTGGGACTATGTCGGAGGCCTTTTGAAAGTCTACAAAGCAAGCGTAGACTTTCTGGACTCTCAATTTCGCCTCCTCGATGACTGCCCGTAGGGTGAAAATATGATCAAGGGTGGAATGTTTCTTCTGAGACCCAGCCTGTCCCAATGCCCATTGCTCATGTGTCTCTGTGTAGGAGCTAATCTCTCTCTTTAGTACTGACCCTTAAATCTTAGCCAGTGTATGGCCAATCATGGTAGTGTGGTAGTTTCTAGTATCCATGGGATTCCCTGCTTGGTGTATCGGCACAATGGTGGTGGTACTCTACACAGGGGGGAAGCTGTGGCATACAGCATGATTGAACATCTATGCTAGGATTGGTGCCAAGACCTCCTATCCATGTGAGAGTCCCGGGCTCTCCAGTTGTGGAGCCAACGTAAAGCAACTAGCACATTCTATGTGGTGATCAGAATGCATGTGGTGGATCTGGGAAGGGTGGACTTATCAAGTGATGCTTGAGCTGTGGGACGTCATAGAGGGATGTCACATAGGTGTGCCACACATCTGGGTCTGTGATGGGAATAGGTGGCATCCCCTCAGATAGAAGTAGAAGTAGAAATTATTAGTAGAAGTAGAGAGAATGATACGAGAGATCACAATGAACAAGGATACCCCTTCATTAATGTTCCTTGCAATCATTCAAGGTCCATCTTCCCAATTAGATTACTCTTAGCCTATGACCCATGCATCTACCATGCAATGCACTCTGATGCACCCATCCCTTTCCTATTACCCATTGAACCTAGACACATGGGTGCACATCTTTATTAATAAAATAAGTTTTACATGTCCAAATTTTGTGAGCCTGAAGCAGTGGCTCCAGCTCCATGGGCCTTGTCTACTCATATGATCCACCTCCATATTGTCATGACAAGAGAAATGATTATTTAGTTAATTAATAGTCATTAGAACTTTATTATTGTTAGGCGCCAATTTGATGGTGCGGTTATATGTTTGTATTTATGATCGATCAAGCGGTGTCAATAGTACC
The DNA here is from genome assembly GCF_047967505.1 of Dipteris shenzhenensis. NCBI lineage: Eukaryota > Viridiplantae > Streptophyta > Polypodiopsida > Gleicheniales > Dipteridaceae > Dipteris > Dipteris shenzhenensis. The sequence goes on from NC_141608.1 coordinate 14,239,211, forward strand.
GCCAAAACTATGTAACATTGGCCAATGATTAGTAATAAAGATGTGCACACACGTGTCTAGGTCCTAGGGGCAATAGGAAAGGGAAAGGGTGCATTAGAGTGCATTGAATGGTAGGTGCATGGGTCATAGGCTAAGGGTAGGTGTAAATGGGAAGATGGAACTTGAGTGATCTCAAGGGACATTAATGAAAGGGTATCACCCTTTCATTGTGAATCTCACGTAGCATTCTTTCTACCACATTGCATTCATCTGTCATCTCTCTCCCACCTTGCATGTAGGTCGAAAAAGAAACAAGTACTCTCACGAGGGCGCTCTTCCCCATTGGAGGGCCAATCGGCATTCAAATTCTGCATGCATTGCACACATTTGCATTTTCGAAAAGTGTGGATCTTCACATTTGGTATCAGCGCGGCGACAATCCACGAGCGGGACGAGAAGAGGGCGACAGTTGCGAACGACGGAAGTCGCAAGAGAGGTTGCGGAAAAGGATCACGACTGACCGATCTCGAGGTTCTGAGACAAGGGATTTTTCTGAAAAATTTTGGCCTTCAACGGTGAACGGGGTGTCCTCACGATTTGCCCCCCCCCCCAATGTGAATGTACCCTTAAACCGTGAGAAAAAGGGATCCCCGTTCTACCCAAACGGGAAGTCGGATCGGAATAAGATTTTAAGGGAGTGATCCACCCATCAAGTACCCCCTATAACGGTATCTAGAGCTCCAATCCGCTCAAAACAAGTAGCCCAAACGGAGCGTACCAGTTTACAGCAGAAATACAAGAAGAAAAGCTTGAAAGAGAAGGGAAAGGAGGTCATTTTAAGTGTCTTCTCAACACAAACGAAGCGGGAGTCGGATAAGTACCACCACCTCTACAACACTTGAAGTTTGCTGTAAAATAAACCTTCTTTTTTGAAATTACAGCAAGACATTTTCTCTCTTGTATTAATAAAAGGAAAGAATGGAAGGGGAAGGGACATATAACAATGAACTTATTCCTTTTCCTCCATTACCCCAAGGAGAGAGGGAAAGAACACCTTCACCTCCTCTTGAAGAGGATGGATTAGGTGAGAGTTATACACATCTTGAGTATGATAACCCACAAATAGATTTACAGCAGTCTCTCCTTCAAGAACCTACTGATAGGGAGTTCTCCTTTCGTAATGAAAGAAGAAATGAGACCAGCCAAGAACAAGGTGATGAGTTCACGCCTTCAACTCAAAACCCAATACACATGGATTCTAATCCAAGTGCAAGAGGAAGAGAGGAGACTCCTGTTGATAAGCTGGTTTTCCAGCTTAGCAATATGATTGAGCAGTCCATTATGACAAGATTGAGGACTAAGAGGACTTTAAACTTCGGGGATGAAGAGTTGAGTAACCCTTCTAAGAGGTCCAAATTCCAACCGCGAGAGAGAATTGAGTTCCCCAAATATGATGGGGCAAGGGAGGCTGACAAAATCCTCAATTGGATTCGTCATTTTGAGCTATACTTTGCCCATCAAGACAAGACCGAGCAAGAGAAGCTTGCTCTTGCCACATTGCATCTACAGAAGGATGCTCTAATGTGGTGGTCCTTGTCACAAACAGGAAAAGATCCTATTCATGAATGGGCTAAATTTGTGGAGCAACTGAAAACCACTTTCATGCCACCGAGGCATGAAGAAAACCTAACCTTTCGTTGGGAGAGGTTTAGGCAGTTCGATAATGAGAGTAATGCAGATTTTACAGCCAGATTTTGGAAACTCTCTCTAAAGTTACCCGAAAAGAGTGAGGAAGATAGGAGAAAGAAGTATTTAGTAGCTTTAAGCCCAAAAGTAAGGTACGAGGTTGAAATGTTTAACCCAACCACGCTTAAGGACCTCACTAAGCTGGCTGAAATAGCCGAGAGAAAATTGAATCCTCGTAAACCCTTCAATAAGGAGTATGGGTCATCATCTAAGACCAATAATATACCCACTTTTAGGAAACCAAACCGATTTAAGAATAATAAAGGGAAGGGTAAAGCTCTTGTAAGGAATGTGAACAGCCAATCACGTCCTGGATGGGTGCCATTTCCTTCTATGACTGACGAAGAGAAGAGGAAGTTGATTAAGGAAGGAAAATGTTTCGGTTGTAAGAAACATAAGCCAGGGCACATATGGCATAAGTGTCCTGTTCTCTTGGCTAAGATTGCCAAGACGAATTCAATAAAAGGGAAAGCCAAGGCATCCAAGCAGGAGGGTGAGGCTTCTACCTTGTCACCCTCGAAATCTACTTTGACTATTGAGCCAATAGTGAATGCTGTCCATTCAGCCAATACCTTTGGTGGATCCTTCTTCTGGATATAAAGCTGCTGAAATCTGAAATGGACCATAAAACTTCGGTGCTAGCTTGACATGTTTGGTACTTCCTCTCACTGACTTGATTCTTCTTTTATCAATCTTCAATAAAACCCAATCATCCTCCTTGTAATAAACTTCTTTTCTTTTTTTATTGGCTGCCTTGGATTGTTGAACCTGGGCCTTCTTAATATGTTCTTTTACCTGCTCAATAACCTGTGACATATCCTCAGCAAACTGGTCAGCAGCAAAAATTCGCTCCCCCAAGTGTGTTATTGAAGTGGGTAAACATTGCCCATAGATGATTTCAAATGGGGCTTTCTTGGTGGAAGTATGTACAGTGTTATTATAAGCAAACTCTAACATGGGTAAGAACTCTGGCCACCTTCTAGGTTGATCATCTTTGTCCATTCACGAATCCATACACCTTAAAAAGATCATGAGGCCCGTATGAGCTCAAGTTACCAGCCCACTGGCGTATGAAGAACATCTTTCATGTGAGCAATTTGAAGAGATACCATGGCGATACTTTTGCGTTTTTGGATACTCAACATCAAGAAGAACCTGAACTTGAAGATGGGACTGAAGTTCTTACTCCGGAACATATCGTGTACCATAAAAAGAAGAGTATTCGTGGAAAGAAGAGATATATGTATTTACTGAAGTTTAAAAACCAGCCAGCTAGTGATGCACAATGGATGGAAGAAGAGTTCTTTATAGATTTTCCATAGATACTCGCAGATTACAAAGAGGCGATGCAATGGCAGAAGTAACAAGAGAAAGTGCACGTAAGAGGAAGAGACAAGCAATAATCCAGAAGAGGACTTCTGCTCATTCAAGTAGGAGGGAGTGTCATGACAAGAGAAATGATTATTTAGTTAATTAATAGTCATTAGAACTTTATTATTGTTAGGCGCCAATTTGATGGTGCGGTTATATGTTTGTATTTATGATCGATCAAGCGGTGTCAATAGTACCGCCAAAACTATGTAACATTGGCCAATGATTAGTAATAAAGATGTGCACACACGTGTCTAGGTCCTAGGGGCAATAGGAAAGGGAAAGGGTGCATTAGAGTGCATTGAATGGTAGGTGCATGGGTCATAGGCTAAGGGTAGGTGTAAATGGGAAGATGGAACTTGAGTGATCTCAAGGGACATTAATGAAAGGGTATCACCCTTTCATTGTGAATCTCACGTAGCATTCTTTCTACCACATTGCATTCATCCGTCATCTCTCTCCCACCTTGCATGTAGGTCGAAAAAGAAACAAGTACTCTCACGAGGGCGCTCTTCCCCATTGGAGGGCCAATCGGCATTCAAATTCTGCATGCATTGCACACATTTGCATTTTCGAAAAGTGTGGATCTTCACACATATCAATATCGGTCGGTGTCCATGATAAATGCAAAAAATGCGGCACCATCAAATTGGTGCATAATGAAATAATGGTCTGATGTTTGTTAATTACAAAAGAGTCATTTCTCGTCATGACACTCCCTCTTGCTTGGCTGAGCCTGTTTCTCAGAAGAGATTGATGATGTCGTAGCACGTGAAAGTAAATTACTGCAGGAAGCAAGATCAGTACCTCGTTGGCTGCCCCGCACTCTTGAGGACAGAAAACTTTCAGCATCACTTCCTAGCCGTACATGGAGTGGCACTAGAAACTTTGAGGATGCCCATTACTGTGAGTCTGGGTGGGTCAGCAGCATACTTGAGGCAGATGAGCCTACCATTTTTTATGATGCACGAGACAATGTGCATTGGATGCAGGCAATGCAAGTGGAGATTGACTCCATTAAGAAAAACCACACTTGAGTTGGTGGACTTGCCTGCCAGCAAGAAGGCGATTGGCGCACAGTTGGTGTACAAGCTCAAAAGAAAATCAGATGTGTCCACTGATAGGTACAAAGCTCGCCTTGTAGCAAAGGGTTATGCACAACAAAATTATGATGAAACCTTTGCTCCCACTTCTCGTTGCATTGGCCACATTTCATGGATGGAAGATCCATCAGCTGTTAAACTGCATTCTTGAATGGGGACCTTTAGGAGGAGGTCTATGTTTCTCAGCCCATTGGATTTGTGGAACCTGGCAAGGAAGCTAAAGTATGCAACCTCAGAGAGGCCTTGTATGGTTTGAAGCAAGCTCCTCGAGCTTGCTATGCAAAGATAGATGCATGTTTGGCCATCCAAGAAATGCAGAATAGTCCACATGAGAGCACCCTCTATGTCAGGAAGGAAGAAGCGGATTTACTCATCATTGTTCCCAATGTCGATGACATGCTGCTCACTGGCACTAATGCTGCAAAAATTACAGACTTTAAGGCTGAATTACAGCAAACATTTGAGATGTCAGACTTAGGGTTGCTTCACTACTATTTGGGCTTCTAGGTTATACACAATGAAAGAGGTATTGGGTTGTTGTTGCAGTCCACGTGTATTGCTAAGCTCCTAGAACAGTTTAGATTTCAGAATTGCAATCCATCTCTACTCCTATGGAGCCGACACTTAAGGTGTCCGTTCAGACATCAGTGAACCTTCTAATGCCTCTATTCACAGCCAAGCTGTGGGATGCCTTATATATTCATGCAGCACACATCTTGACATTCAGTATGCAGTGTCCCAGTTGAGCAGGTTTATGCACAGCCCAAAGACTTCACATTGGCAAGCTGTGAAGCATGTGTTCCGTTATCTGCAGAAACCCGAACTCTTGGTTTGCTCTTTCCTAGGAGCAGTAACTTTCGCATATATGCTTACAGCGAGTCAGATTGGGCTGGTGATTTTGATACTCGGTCCACTAGTGTTCAACTGTTTCTTTCTTGGGCACTCTTGCATTTCTTGGTTAAGCAAGAAACAGTCTATAGTGGCTACCTCTTCATGTGAGGCTGAGTATAGGGCAGCCTTCACGACCATAGTCAAGTGTATTTGGCTAAGGCGTTTGCTGGTTGATCTTCATGCATCATTGGAGAAGCCTACTCCAATACTCACCGACAGTCAGAGTGCCATTGCAGTGGCATAGAATCCTGTGTTTCATGCTCGTACAAAACACATTGAAATTCATTACCATTATGTCAAGGAGCAGCTAAATGCACGGGAGATCAACTTGGTCTTCTACCCTACATAGCAGAATGCGGCAAATCTCTTCACCAAATCATTACCTCGTCCAAAGTTTCAAGCTTTTCACAAAGCTTTAAAATTATATCCGTTTGGTGATTGATGTTTACCTTGTACATTGTGACATTGTCACTACAGGGGGTGTTAGAAATATTTGTATTTCCTAAGGAGGTGGCCAATGTTATGTTGCATGTAATAATGGGTTAGGGACACGTTTTCCCTTTATTAAGGTTTTTTATCCCTACCTAAGTTACAGGTTGAGTTTGTGGGTGTTCATTCTAGGCTTTCATCTCTATGACTACCCTAGCTTGGTAGTTCATTTGTGTTGTTGCAATTTCATTCCCGCTTGCTTCAGCTTCATTCTCTCGTGTTCTTCCGCTTACATTTCCAACACCTACACACAGCACGAAGGACGAGAATCAAGGGATTACTTGTGCATCACCATTGGCTGTAAAGGGAGGTCAAGGATCAAGCAGAAAATGCTGCCTTACCATAGGCTGTCCATCGGAGCAGCAAGAAGGCATGCTTGCAGGGCATCATTACGCAGCCCACTGAAGCTCTAGGAGGGCACGCAGGCTGACAATGTTTTGAAGGTGCCACAAGGTGGTAGGAAAACAGTCTTGGAGTCGCAGGGGTCCATGTCTAGGCAGCACGATGCCACTCGATGGGGGCACACTGTGCGCAGCTTTTGTACATGGTTTGATCCATCTTTGGGACAATACATGTTATTGTTTCTACTCTCTCCTCACACAGAGAGCAGTTTACTTTTGACGGGGCGCCAATTGAGATCGTTTCATCATACACATACTTGGAAGTTATGTTTTCAAGACCTATCTTCACAATGTGACCGGCGATGTAGGCCCGCCTAAGTAGAGGTTATGCCTCCCTAGCCCGACTCGAGAGATAGTGCTTCCACTCACGCTTTCAAGGCCCGCGGACCAAGGTTCTCCTTTTACTCCTTGGTCCAACCAGCATGCATGTATGGTAGCACCGACACAGAGTGGATTCGACTGGAGAGATTAGAGGTTCTCCTACTCTCACGAATTATACGCAACAAGCGATCTGTCCCTCATCAGATCATTCAGGCTGAGTTCGGGCATCGCCACAGCAGTTAGATGCGGCATTCCAGACTATCACTTACCTCTACCGCATGCACGCGTATGGCTCATGTACCACAAGGCGACGCACGCTACCTTGATTGGCACTAGCATCTTTTATGGCATTATTGGCTCAAAGTGATCAGAGATGTTGGTACGCACGCATATGCGGGTGGTTTGAGAGATTGGGTTTTCATGTAGACATGCTGCCACCCTTCCGAGGCAACGAATTCAACCCAATCATCGGGAGGATCTTCTACAGCTACAGACATTCAGGACCTGGCTAGTTTAGTTTCTATTGGGACCACTGCTTGCACATTTCAGCTGAGAGTTTCATCATCCCACCAAGGTACACCCATATCCAAGATTGCCCTTGGACAATTACGTGTGTCATCGCACCGACTCCGTATCGAGAGCAGGTGAGCAGAGGGGATACCTAGGGAGAGTCGTAGCTGCACATTGTGTGATCGCCATGAGGTGGAGTCAGAGGAGCACTTTTTCTTCCGTTGCCCAGTCTACTATGAAATTCGTGGACGATACCATTGCCTTCTATACCCAGATTAGACATGCTTGGCAGCTTTTATTCACGAGGCAGTCCGACAGAGAGATCGTCTCATCAGATCGAGGAGACAGGAGCAAGGGACCCTGCCCGGCCCATCCCAGAGTACGATCACAGAGTTCTTCCAGGCAGAGCAGGTTGCTATCCCAGCCACAATTAGCAGGAGAGGCAGAGACCCTGAGACCGAGACGCGGCACACACGGCAAAGGACAAACACACAGATCACACTCACTGACATCTCCTCTATTTTCAGACCTGGGGTGCAGCCGACTGGGGTTACAGTGGCGCTCGTCAGACTAGGAGGGCACGTGTTACGAAATTGTATTTCCAATATTTCTCGCTATAGAAATTATTTTATTTTAGTAAAGTGTGACTATGGCAAAGTATTCCATAGGAGCGCACCGGATGCGGCGAGGGTCCTAGTGGATGCTTTGTGGGTTTAGTTGGGAACGCCTAACTACTTGTGTTTTACTAGGCTAGATGGTTAGTATTGTGGGTGATTCCATGTTAATACTAATGTCACTAGTGTTATTGGTGTTATTGCAATTGGTCGCAAGGTGTATATTTTGATGTATGTATATCAAGCGTACAATTGTGTTGGGATTCGTTGGTGTGATGATTCATCAATTCATTGTAACAACTAACACAATTGGCGGCTTGAGTACAGATGATGAGTTGGATAACAAGGAATGGAGATGGTAAAAGTGATTTGGATTGACCTAAGTATCGAATGGTTGCCAAAGGCCATGGGCCATATTGTAAAGAAGTGAATATTAAGCCGTGGGCTAATTTATTTTATTAATTGTGAATGAGGGCATATTAAGCCTTGTGATATTTTAAGCTCGTGGAGCTATGTTGAGCAATCCCTCTAATTATGAACAAGGGATGCTTTTGGATATACTATTATTGGCTCTTTTCTTTTTGGAATTACAATTATAAATACTCTAGATGGGAAGCAAGAGCCACCATCTAGGGAGGCAGATTGGACCCCATGCAGTGTCTCTCTCTCTTCCTCTTCTCTTCCCCAATTGTTTCCTTGTTCTTGGTTTCTATGATTTTCGTAAATCATGAATTTGTGATGATGTCTAATTTGAATTTTCGTAACAGCATGACAAGTTACTTATCCAGATAGCAGACATCGTTCCATTATGGGCTTCTTGCCTACACTGCCTAGTCCGCCGTTGGGCGTATCTTGATGTTCTGTATACCTATTGTATTGTATTGGATCAAACTATGTCTCCACAAGAGGATGATGCCAGGATGGCTGTATATGATTATGGTGGACATGTACTATGATATCACTGACTATGTCTATACAGTTTTCTAGCATGGGTTAGGATGCTCGCTTAGTAGCTCCACCCTTTTGCTCAGTGTATCAGGTTTTTCTTCAGTCTCGTAACTACAAGGAAAGTGCACTTTGAAGCTGCACTCGTTGTTTTCTTACTTTGCATTCAACCATCCTAAACACACAAAACGCTGTTGACTTGTACATCATTCGGAGCTTTCTCCATTTGACAATGGCTGGGGAAACCCTTGGGTATCAGGCTACACTGTGCAAGGTCTTAAGGTTGTCACCTCCAATAGTAATAGAGCTGGACAACAACCCAAATTCACCCAATGGGAAGAGCCCTTTCACAAATCCAAAATGCACTAACCGTTTCATGCCCACTTCTTCGGGCAGAGATTGAACTTATGTGATTCCCCCACCCTAGGTTGGGTGGATCTTCCAAGATATACCCTTGATGATGACTAAAGGGTCAATGGGACCGTGACCGTATTAAAGAGGCATATGCATTGTTACCACTAGGCTATCACCTTGAAGATGCCATTGATTATTTGTGAATTGAGGATCCAGATTAGGAACAAACTGATACAACACAAAGAAAAGCTGGATGTTGTAAAGCATTGTCATTTAAACAATTCAGCTTAGCTTTTGTTTGCAACAACAAAATATATGGCAGCCAATAGCTCATATATATACTAAATATAGCAGCATTCAAGCTACCAAAGTCACCACATGAATCTTCCTGCAGAAACAAGCAGAAAGAAGAGAAAGATGTAAGGAAAAGTATGTACACCATAAACCCAAAAAATTTGGTATGATTAACCAATCCCATTAAGGGCCAGTAAGGTGATCATCTTAGATATAACACAGTGCAAAACTACATTGAACAGCCATCAATAAGCAGCTCGGAAACAGGGCTAGAACATGAGCATGTGGATTGTGCATGTAATGTACCCATCTCTTCCTGAAATGATGATTACTCTTCTAAGGGCAGTTTTACAACGAGCAAAACTTACTGGAACTTCCAAAAGAATGTCTCCAGCTCCCAAATCAACCGCAGCCATTGAATTGTATCCGTAATTTCCTCCAGTCGATGATGCTTCACCTTTGATTTTTGGTTTTTCCTTTCCAACAAGAAAAAAGTTGCTAACACTTTCTGCATTCTTTCTTCCATGAACCCAGTTTAGAAACTGCATGCAGCATACATTTAATTAGATTGAGTCTGATTTCACAGAGGATCTTGCCCTAACACATTGAAAGCATAGCAACCTGGGACATATGGCATTATTAAAAACCAGTCTCCTTTGGCTTTTGGAACCACGGTCACATTTTTAACTATGATGCAACTATCCATACGTTACTTCCAGCAAAAACATGACTAAGTTTGTGCCTGTATACTACAGGCCCTGTCTTAGATCATCTCATCTTAGCAGCTGAAGCCTAAAGCTAGTGGGAGCTTCAAACCTCTCGAGATTCATTGCTAGTGCCATTCGCATTACCAGCCATCACAGAGGATCTTCCATACTTTGACCAATCTCTTGCTCCCCCAGCTCTTTCAGATCCAGCTTGGTGACGTCCATGCCTGTATGCTAGCCATGATATTGTTTGTCTGCTCTTATGTGAAAAGTTCTGCCAGATCAAAAAAGTAGAAAACATAAGAGCAATACAGCTTGTAAAAGCTCTTTATCCTCACTTAATTAAAAAGGTAACAGAAGTGTAGAGCCTTACAGACACAATAAACTCTGTACGAGGCAGACACTAACACAAGCCTTCATAAGTTGCCAACAGAACATATAACATATAATTTTACACCCAGCCAGTTGCAAGCAGGTTGTTTGTAAATATGTAGCATAAGTCCATTTGCAATATACCTAGATGAATCCAGGAACATTCCCAAACTCATCCTCTAAAAACACAACATAGTGCAGTTTCAATCTCATGAGAGTCACTCACAAGGTTGAAAACCATAAACTCCATCATGCATAGCAGGGACTAGCTACTATGACATCCCCACTGACGTCATCAGCGCCCAACAGTGGGTGTAGACCATAGTATAAAAATATGCTCTCACACATACAAATCCACACACCCACACATACTTGAGCATCCATTTATACAAAGTCTTCGTACTGAGTTTCTGTCGGCACTCAAGAGGTGAAGGGCAGACTTAGCCATGATGAAGGCTAGCACTAAAGGAGAAGGCTAATCAAAAGGTAGTCCAAAATCTCTTCATTCAAGCTACAACTGCTTGTGAAGTCTAAACATTTTCATTTTAGTCTCTCCTCAACGAGCATCTAAATCTAAATCTAAGTCCATTTGCAACCTCAAATCTCAAGATCAAGAAAAGAACCATGGTTCAATGTTACTAAAACTATAAGCACAGAGTGTCACTTTATATGGACATCAATAAGCCAACTGCTAGGTGTCCTGGGCTCATTTCCTTACATATTGACTTCACTAAAATGTAACATTTACATACCCAGGTATAACGTAAGGGTCCACTCACCTATGCTAAGGTCTCAAGTGGCCATATGGTTGTGGTTCATCTTTCAGAGATACATTTTTGGCCCTTTGTGGGTTCACCACTGCAAGAAGCCCCAATTCCATAGTACGATATATGGAAACCTTTAGGTGAAAATTGCTGGAAAGTAGTTGCAGATTGGCGGTTGGAATCAAGTGGTGACTATCATGGCAACCACAAGTAGATCTTCATCCTCTATAGTCACTAGCATTGCAGAGCATACGCCTCCTAAAGAATTGCCATGGTACACCTTTTTGTGGGCTGTTTGAAATCAATGTTCCTTGCTCTATTATGTCTTGAAATCAGAACTATTATGGGACAGCTAGCAAAAGCAAGGGGGAATTGCTGCTGCACATTGTGGGACATCAACACCATTTTTAACATCGTTCACTGGCGGGTGTGGGGGAGTACATCAAAACTGAAAATATTGTTGTGTTTTAGTTAAGGAACTAACCTTATTGTGAATTTCAGCATTTGAACTATTTTGCAATGCATCCCAAGAAGGGATGGATGGGAAAATTTTCTGGAAAAAAGGCATGGATGGGAATAATAATGAAGGTCAACCCTTTCATGGTGAGGATGTGCCAAACTGATAGGAAGCTGTCATGAGCATATGCAGCCCATGGCATGCCGCAGACAGCGTCGCTCACTTTTCATCCTCATTTCAGAGCTGGAGTTGGGCCTTCATCCCCTCAGCCAGCAGTACATCACCCAGGATCAGGCCAGGACAGGCAGCAGCAAATCAGGAGCCTCTCCATCAATTCCCTAAAGTATCCCTACAGGCCCGCTGGTCAGCAGCAGCAAGGTATGCATTAGAGCAGCCCTCAGTTCACAGTTCTACAGTGAGGGATTAGTTCCTTACATACAGTATTTTCTCCTTTCTTTCTACAGTTGTATTCAGCCCTTTGGGCAGACATTTATACAGTTTATTTTCCCTCATTAGAGGACCCCAATTTCCCCTCAGTTCTCACGCTCACCTCACAGCTTCCAATTGTGTTTTATGAGTGTATCTTCTCTCAGTTTTCTATCTCTATTCAGTCAGTAGTTAGTAGGGGAGAGAGTGAGTTAGTCTTCTCCCTGTTACATTGGTATCACAGCTTTAGTTTTCTTCCTGAGATAATGAGGTTCAGTTCAGGGACAGCCACTAATTTATGGTACTGACGAGATCCGGCAGAGAAACTATGAGTGGCAATGGCACATCCAACCCCGGTGTGGAGGACGACGCAGTTTCTCAGCTCCTACACCGCCAGCACCCCCAGTCGTAGGGGCCACAATGACAGCTTCCGCCATGGTAGCCATGATGCAGATGCAGCAGCAGCAATCAAAGAGTCTTTTTGCGCACATGCTTCAGGTCCAAGAGATGTGGGAGGATCGTGAGAAGTCTACCAGAAAGCGCGAGAGCAGCTCAGGTGACCAAGGAAGAGCACGATATAGAGGCTCAAGAAGGAGCTCAGAGAGCGCACAGCTTGGGAGGCGAAGGAACAACCAGATCACCTCCTCCGCGAGGTGACCAAGGAAGAGCACGATATAGAGGCTCAAGAAGGAGCTTAGAGAGCGCACAGCTTGGGAGGCGAAGGAACAACCAGATCACCTCCTCCGCATTTCTCCACTCCGCCCATAGGGAGACGAGGAAAGGGAAAGAGTTCCTAAGCCCGCCAAAACGTCATTCCTTGGGAAGTTCAACTTTCTTTGGTACAATGGTGGTAAGCCCGAACCCCTAGTGTTGATCGCTTGGCTCAACCAATTCAAGAGTTATTTCTCAGTTGTGCATACGAGGTTTATTCTCGCGTTGATGCACCTCACAGGTGAGGCAGTCGCATGGTGGGACAAGTGGCAAAGGACCATTATGTTGCAGGCCTTGAGATACCTCATTATGGGTGGACAGTTCGTGAAGGACATCACGACACGACGACTCCTACCACCACAGTACTTGGAGTCAATTCTTCGAGATGCACCAACAGGACATTGAGTGCGTCACTATGCCAGCAGGTTTATGCAAGTGTCCATTCAGTTGCAACAGCAAAAACGTGAAAGGGTGGATACATTTTCCATGGTTTGCATATAGATATCTAGGGGTATGTATTTAGTTTCAGACCACGGGATTACGAGAGTGCATATGAGCTTGCTCAAAACTTTGGGCTCATGCCGAAGGGTTAGGAACCCAAGGCAGTCCACCGCAAGAACTCCTAGGACTCCACCACGCTAGGAGATGGTGGAAAGAACCCTAGGAACAGGCAGCCAAACAAGAATTAAATGACAAAGGATAGCAACAGCTATGGCGGTTTCTTGGATTCAGCAACCCGAGCGACCTACACCAAAGAGAACTGATGTTCCTATTGTCGTCGTGTGTAGGGCCACAAGTAGCAAGATTGCCCGCACTTCAAGAAGCTCCAAGCAAAAGCAGCCACATCAAGTGGTTCACCCACAGTTTCATCTCCCACAAAGATCATTGAGGAGATTGAAGATCAACAGAAGGGCAACCCGTACATGTTTCCCACCGTGTTCCAATTTTATGGCCAGATCGTTGGGCGGATGGTCCTCATCCTTGTAGATCCAGGGAGTTAATATTTTATTACTCCACCAAAGCCACCAAGCAAGCCCGGTTGACTCTCACCCCGACAGATACCATTGCCTTGAATGGCACATCCGTGGGTCAACAGACGGAGAGCAACATGGAGGTCTCTTCAACCACTCTGAAGATCTTAAGGTGGGTAGATAATTAGCCACTCAGGGTAACAGCAGCACAGCAGCGGATATCACCTTGGGAACACCATGGTGGCACCAATTTGGGGTTCGACCTAACAACTAGAACCAAGGCTTGGATCTCAAAATCCAAAGCTAAGGGGTAAGTTCATTCCTTGGCTCTGGGATACTCCTCCTCGACCTTTGATTTCAGCAATATAGACGCTCCTCGACCTTTGATTTCAGCAATATAGACGTCTCAGAAGATCCGTCTAGGTGGTGAAGTGAATGTAATCTATGTCACCAAGTTGTTAATACTCCAAGTAAAATGTAGAGTTGACCTTTTATTTAACCATAGTGAAAGAGTTCCTTATTTATTTTAATTATGGTCAAAGAGTTCTTTTTATTGGTTAAAGACACTTGACTTCGGTCAAGAAGTCCTGACTTCGATCCGGGAGACTTGGTTTAGGCCAAGAGGGTTGACTTTAGTCAACCAAGATACTCCAACCTCGGGTGGAGAGATTCGGTTATAATTAAGGCACCTTGACCATGAGCCAAAGCCCCTTAATTATGGTAAAAGAGGGTTGTCCTTGGTCAACCAAAGAATTAATGTATGGCGTGTGCTTTGGTTTGCTTGGTGGGGACACCCACAAAGACTACGATTAGTTTATAATGACGAGACCATACTCCGAGACCCTCTGGAAGTGGTCATGGTAGAACTAGATCTTGGTGGGGAACTCCACTCCCCCCCAAGCCCTAGACGTACGGAGCTGGAGGAGGTCCAAACATATGATACGGTTGATCTCATCTCATGGGATCATCTCGGATGGTGCATCCATGCTGTACGGAAAGGGGGGACGTCTGTCCATCTGAATGCCATGACTACCAAACCATGTGGATACCCGTGTGTACCATGCTATATCAACACCGCTCTCTGCCAGTCGAGTGGAAGACTCCTATGCTAGCCTCAGTAATCTCCACTAGGGTAAGGCATAGACTCTGTAGAGGAAATTCACTGTCTAAAAGATGGCATCAACTTGGAGGGGGGTCATGGTGAACTCTGCCTGCATAATCTGATGGGGACCGAGGGCTTACTCCGAATCATCCTAGATCCCATAGTCACATGTAGCCTCTCAAATCTCTTCCACTCTATCGCTGAAACGTCACTCTCCCCGAAGGGTGCTGCATACATGGCAGTCGGTCTCACTAGGGTGTCAAAAAGCCAACCCTTCATCGGAGGGTCTTGGAAGTGTGCCTAGAAGCACTTCAGGAAGGGCATGGCTTTGATCCGCTTACATAGCTAATCCATTTTCCCGACTAGGTTTATGTCGGGCTCTACCTAATTGAGATGCCACGTCAGAGAGATATACTAATGCGACAAACCAGAGAGCAGCAGAAGGCAATGCCACAAGTCACCACAGAGCACAGACACGTGTTACAAACTTATATGCATTTGAGTCAACTACCAGCGAGGCTAAGGGAGAAGAGCTTGATGAGATGAGAGCATCATGGATTATCAGTGAGAGTCACCGCCACAATGCTGCCAAACGAGAGGCACACACTCCACATGCGGCACGGAGAGTGACTAGAGCATGCACGATCGAGGTTCGGTCTATATCAGCCCTCCTTAGAGGAGACCACCAGAGACAAGGCGTCACCCTTGACGTAGCCCATCAGATACAGAGATCAAGGAGAACACGTCCTCCGCCGCCTCAAGAGAGTTCGACAGACACAAATACGAGAGCTCACATCCCATCAAAGAGCCACCAGGTACTTGGATATATGGAGCCTAGGCATGTACTAGGAGCATTAGCTCTGAGCACCTGATACTATTTTGCTACTCTGCTATTTTGCTCACTAGTTTAGCACTTAAGCTTTCAGCAAGGGCCTTAGTGAGCCCTTTGCTTCAGCCCATAGCGGCTTGAATGAGTTACTTTTGGTTTTGTACTTTGTCTCATAGGCCCACAAGGCCTCCTATAGACGTTAATACACCTTTCTTTATTTCTTTCTTTCTCCCGTCCGTACCTGCTCTCCCGTCATCCGTCCGTCCGTATGACCTCAACCTTCGCCATCCGTACCTCAGCCATACTTGTGCCGTACCTCAACCATACATGTGATGTGTATCAGCTGTTATCCGTACTTGCGTCGTACCTTAGCCATACTTGTGCCGTACATCAGCCCCAGATCTTTTTGAAGCGTGAGGGAGCAATGCAGCACAGGTAGTTCTCTTGAGGTCACTCCGAGCTGGGCTGAGCCCTTGGCCCAGTTCTGGGGGTTAGCTCTAGCAAAGCACCTCCAGGTCCAGGTTTAGGAAGGCCAACACAAAGTTCCCCAAAATGAAGCTATTTGCCTCTACCCCAACCAACAAGCCCTCATACTCAACTATTGCAGCTACACCCAGCGCCTTTGCGCTGACCTACAAGAAAAGAATCAGATCAGACCCCCAGGAACGCATTTATTATCTGGAGCATGAAATTAGAGAGCTCACACTCCCAGTTGCAGCTCTTAGCAGAAAGGTGAATGAGATGGAGAGCAAAGCCAAGCAGGAAATCATTGCAGAAGTTACGGAGAAATGCAGCACATCTCCACTAGCACCAATACTTGTCTCCAAGGTCAAGGAAATCATCAATGCTCAGGTCAGTTCAGCCAAAGAAGAGATGGTCATTGTTGCCAACGGCGAACTTAACAAGGTAGATCTTTACACAAAAATAAAAGAGCAGTAGGCCATAGTACATAATAAGAAGATACTACGCATTGGAGGACTCCACAAGGATGTTAGTGTAGAAGAGGAGTACACAGAAGATGAAAAGATTGCATGCCTCAAGAAGGAAATACCACAAGTAGAATGGGATGAAAATGATATCAACTGTGTCTCCCAAATGGGAATGCAAACACAGGTGTTTTTCAGAGAGAGGGCAGGAAGAACTAAGATTCTTCGACAAACAAACAAGCTGAAGGGCACAAGGATTTGAATCTCCAAGGAGCTCGCCCCAACTCAGCTGAAACAGAGGAATGTGGAGCTTACCAAAGTGATTGATGCGCGTAAAGCTGGAAAATGGGCTGTGTATCGAGATGGAGTAGCTTTAGTTAGAGATTTCAAATCGTCTTAAACTGATATTATGAAGGCCATCTTTTATAGATTTAGTATGTATAGGTGTGTTATAATAATCATGCTGAGATGCCATGTGCACTCCTCGACTCTCTGGTTTATCCAGATGATGTAAGTCATTTTGACATTTTGTCTTTTGTCCCATAGGCCCGTGAGGCCTCCCGTGGACGTTAATATGACTCTCTCTCTCTCTCTCTCTCTCTCTCTCTCTCTCTCTCTCTGGGTGAGAGAGAGAGAGAGAGAGAGAGAGAGAGAGAGAGAGAGAGAGGAACCTGCCAAAACTCACCCTCTGGAAACACAACAAATAGTACAGTTCTAATCTCATGAAAATGACAAGGTTAAAACTATAAACTCCGTCACGCATACCAGGGACTAGCTCTTCTAACATTCCCGCCAACATCATCAGTGCCCAACGGTGGGTGTAGGCCATAGCATAAACAAATGCTCTCACAGGTACATATCCACACAACCATGCACACACGAGTGTCCAATTATATAAGATTCTTCGTACTGAGTTTCTGTCAAACTAATCCTTCTGTAGCTTATTGACTCTACACAAAGCAAGCTGGGCATTCAAGGCTGAAGTGCGTTACTTTGAGATCTTCACGCAACCAATATTCTGCTTGACCCAGTCATATCTATGGGATTCTAGGGCTGCAAGTGGAAGGTCGACCTAGAGCTCCATAATATATTACGTTATTGAGATAGAGTCGATCAGCAGGCTGCACTCATCACAAAGTAAACAGACCCTTCCCTAACCATGTAAATGCTTAATGTGCCATGTTAATCACCTTGAAACTGACATGCTAGAGGCTTCTTATCATTATTAGCACCGTGATTGTCAGCATTGAAATACCCATTAAGACATTTAATCCTAGAAATGAAATGCAGGGAGCTCTCACACTTTACAAGGAAGCAAGCATTTGCCAGGCCCAATTTTTTCTTGAAATGTTAAATAGGAAATCATTCGTTAGGGACCAGTAAGGCATCTCTTTCTTTAGTAACAGAGATTTTTCTTTGCTAACCAGTCATAAAGATGTAAGCTTCAAAATTCAGAGCAGTTTAACTAACCATTTGAAGGCCAGCTATTGGAACCACTTGTTTACCATAAAAATTTCAGATCTTTACTTTGCTAACCGGTGTCATAAAAAATTTCAGATCTTTACTTTGAACATCTGTCTAACCATTTGAAGCCAGCAATAGAACCACTTGATTCTTAGCACATAAGGATACAACAGTAACTTGGTGGCTCGTGCCACTAATAGTGCATCACAAGCCAAGCATTTCTCAGTCTTATGCGATTGGCATGAAGAAGTGGTTTTGCTGTCATTTGTGAGAATTACTTATGTCATGCATTATGACTTTATTTTATAGAAACGAAAATGGTTGAAATAATTGATTCGGCCAATTCATAGTTTTGCTCTTGGTCATCCTTCAAGTTCTCAGTATGTAATGCAGCTTGAAGTACCTCGTTGCAAACTGTGACTTTTCAGCCAATTGGACGTCCAACCCGCAACGAGAATGATGCGAACTCAAATCAATTACAAAAGCAAGCGATGCTTAGCCTACCGGGAAGCCGCAAGAGCTTGGGGGAGCGAATGCCAAGGCGCCACTCAGAGCAAGGAGGGAGACGAAGAGAAACTCCCACATTGTTGCTCGGATAGCAAATATTACAATATCAGTATAACTCGTTGCTCTTTCAAGCTCGCTGAGTACATACTCCAAATGTCGTGACTGGCATTTAATTACACGAGTTTTTCAAAAAGAAACACGAGAGAGAGAGAGAGGCCAATGTTTAATTATATCCAATTGAAAATACGTGCACCAAGTGTTCATTTAATCACCAAACTTGGGGTTTCAAAATTTAGCCAAAATATAACTCAATTGCATAAAATTTTGCAGATTCTATAAATTTGAGAAAATATTTAATACAGGGGAAAGTGAAATTGTTGCAAGTTCCTTGTACTTACTTCGAAGGTTTTCTGTGAACATTGATGCACAACACCACCAATTTTACTTCCAATATTCATATCCAAGACAAGTCTAACACATAAGGGGATGTTTAAAGCGTTGGTCTTATAGGGTAGAGAAGCCAATAAGCAAGCGGGTGGGGAACAAAGCTGATCAAATATTATTTAAACAAGGCCCAGTTGATATTTCTTTATTAAAAAAGAGTTAGCGTGGCATGTTAGCTAGCTCTTTGATGTTCATAACTCACCCAACAACTTGCTCAGATTCTAGCCACCAATATCTTGTGAGTGTAGGTTATCATAGAGAGGCCAAGCACAAATCTCTTGAGAACATGAGGGTTTGACTTCCCCCCTATAGTCTAAGAGTCACCAAACCTTCTTGCCTACATCTCTACACTACATGCAGCTACTATTTGCTTCCATTGGCATCTCCTTTCTCATGTGGCCCCCTCCTTTTCTTCTCCTTCCCCCTTCTCCTCCCTTGTTAGGTCCACTAAGCTCCCACATCTACTATGTCATCCCTCTAACCCTTTGCTCTCCCCTTAGGGATGAACAAAAGATGAGGTGGCTCATTAGACATGGTGAATTGAGGAGTAGAAGGAAAAGAAGGTAGGCCTAGGCTCACAAAAGGAGGTAGGCCTATGTTAATAGAAGGAGATAGGCCTAGGCTAATAAAGGCCTCACAGGAGAACTCAATGTTTAAAGGCTTGCAGTAGCATCTAAGCAGTATCAAAGCTCTCATTTGATCATGCCTATTGCAAGAGTTCTTCTTTGGTTGCCTTACTGTCATGACTGGTCCTAAAGCTTCTGGTAGTTCACATTTGTTTTTAGGAGTTCTTTGTTGGTGTGAGCATTAGAACTAGGTGACTCGGCATAGTTTTAGTTTGCTAGTATGTGAGCAACCCCGATCTTTTGAGCTCCACTTAACCCTAGTTGAGGGGTCTTTTTTGGGCTCATTTAAGGCTAAGACTTCATTTCTCTACTGTGAGTCTTTTTTGCTTTGTTGGCTCTTTTCTAGCAATTTGGTCAGCTTCTGTATGAGCCTTGGGCAAGTATTTTTTGGCCAAGTACTCTAGCTGGCCCTTTGTCAAGACCTCAGTACTCTAGCTGGCCCTCAGTCCTATTTAGCCTTTTCTTCCCTTTTTTTCAGCCCCCCCTTCCTTTTTTGTAGTGTAGTGTTTATTGCTTGCATTCGCTAAAGAAAAAATCTTGGCGGTGGTGGTCTTGCAAGAGGGGCTCACATGGCAGCGCCCTTGACTCTCTGAACCATTAAGGTTCTACTTTCTTAAAAAGACAAGCAACAGGTGAAGAATGCAATACACAAGTTCATAGAATTATACTCAAAGCCAAGCCTTAGAAAGTTTAACCCCCACCACTTCTCTCCATCCCCTTCCCCCCCTCCCCTGCAATCTCCCATGTCCCCCCTTCCCGTTTGCCTTCCGTCATACCCTCGCCTCCGCCCGTCCACACTACTGCTGCAGCCACCCTCACCACTCATCTCAACCTACCTCTTTTGCATCCACCCTCCGCACCCCACTACTGCAATCCCCCATTCCCCCCCCCCCCCCCCGCCCTCTGCCCTTGAAACCCTAGCCTCTTTCGGTGCCTAAGTCTTTGGGCAAGGGCAAGGCTGCAACTTCTTCCTCTCAACCCTCCACTTCTTGACAAATGGCCCCTTTTCTCAACTTTTATGTCCAGGGCCTTGTCCAAGATAGCCCTATATGTGCAAGTTCTGGAGGCTTGGACCTTGGAACAACCTCAACGTCTCAAATGATTAACCCCTAGCCTTGGAGGTGACAGTTTTGATCCTGTAGCCCCAAAAGGGGGGGTCCATTGGTGCAGTTGTTTCCCCCTCTCATCCTTTTTGGGGTTTCAACTTCACCTCAATGGGAGAGGAGAATTAGACCCTCATGCTTTTTTATCTCATGATGGGGAGTGGTTGGGAGCCTAGGGGAGGAAGTTGTGGATTTCCCATGGTGACATAGCTATCTTTCAAGTTGGATTTCTCAACAGAGAGACAAAGACTAGGCCTCGCAGTGGTTGTTTGAAGTTGGGGTCTCAACTTAAGCAGGTTTCTCAGACTAGACATTACGATAGTGTGCTAGCCGGCTTGGTACAGAGGTCTCCTTCATGCAGCAGTGGGCCTTGAAGATACAATAGTGTGTTAGCCGGCTTGGTGTAGAGGTCTCCTTCATGCAGCAATGGGCCTTGAAGGTAGGCATTGGGATCCTACCATGCCTTTGGCATGGTTGCACGAATGAGGAATATTTCCCTTCCAAGACCTCATCAAAGTCATACAAATTTGAAGGAGTTGTCCAAGCTCCTACTCATACGAGGGCCTTGTTCTCCACCCTCCGCCTCCCCTGAGTTGGACCATGGTGAGTTGGATCATGCACGAGCTTCACGATTTAAGCATGACAGCAGCCACATCACATGATACTTCTATAGGAGTTGCAAAGGTTTTGGTAGGATGGGTAGTGGATTTCCTCTTAATTTAGAACACATGTTCTTAGCAGCACATATCATACATCGATGTTGCCTTCTCTCAAGGAGTGTGGCCCCCCATAGTAGTAAGCAAGAGTGGAGGGATTTGCATTTCTATTTCCCAGGCATTGGCCTTAGATGTGTGCGATCAGGGTGAGCTTATCACATGGGAAGTAATGTGGATGGATGACTCTAGGATTGGGATTTTGAATGTGTATGCTCTGGCTTGCAACCAGTAGTGCCCTACTTTCTTGAGGTGGCTCACTGAGAGCCTCCCACTCGTGAGTTGTTGGAGATGACTTCAACAACATGGTTTGAGGAGGACAAGCAAGTTGGAGCCTCTTTCTCATGGATGCCTACCATGGATGAGAGGAGCACATGGGAGTAGTTCATCTTTGCAATTTGTGGTCATGGCCCATGGAGAGAGGTGGACTTCTCCAAACTTCTTGGTAGCATGTTCTTCTACTTTGTCAAGTAGAGGCATGATCTTGGTGGCATGATGTCATGTTAGAGTGATTGGATAGGTTCTATGTGGGGGATTGGATGTTGCACAAAGGGGTAGCCAAGGGTATTTTGGTAGGTATGACATTGTCAGATCACTCCTCGATTATGTGCTTCACCTAGAGCAGCACCGGCATGGACTCCTACAAAGAGGGGTCTATATCCTCGATGATTTAGTTCAAGAGGAGGAGGTTAGAAGGCCATGATAGAGATTTGGTAGTAGCTAGAGAGCCCTCCTATTGTGTGCTTCATCTAGAGTAGCACCGGCATGGACTCCTACAAAGAGGGGTCTATATCCTCGATGATTTAGTTCAAGAGGAGGAGGTTAGAAGGCCATGATAGAGATTTGGTAGTAGCTAGAGAGCCCTCCTATAGGTGATTGGCCTATTTGGATGGTATACGCAAATTAGAGATGCAGGTGAGAGCTCCAAACTCAAGCTCTTTGCTGATGGCACTCTCTTTAGGAGCAAGAGAAAGCATTGAGATGGGATCTATCCTCCATTGAGCAGCTCAGAGAGAGAGAACCAGTTTCAAATTGGCTTCCAGAACGTACAAGAGTGTGAGGCTTGACCTCTAGGCCACAAAGATCCATTGAGCTAAGTTCTCTTACCACTCTCCATGGGCACAATTGATATAGCAAGGAGATAGGATGACTAAGCAAACCCGATTCAATTATGTACCCTTTAGCGCCTAATTCACTTGTTTTTTTTCTTGGCTCACAGCTGTGTTAGTGAAGCATTGTATTGATATGACCGATTAACATAGCAAAAAAATCCTATTAACACTTTAGTGGCCATGATCATTAATGTTTGCCACAGAACCAGAGGCATAGTTTATTGATGAGGGTGCATTGTTCACCATAGTAAAAGAGGCCATCGCCAACACAATAGGCCCAACAAGCCTGAACATTGCTAGTACAAGCAAACTGTCACCAATGATGAGGTCCTGGTATTTAGCCATGTTATTGGTGGAGCCATATCCAAGCAAAGGGTGCTACAGTTCATGGTCTAATAGGCCAAGGAATGCCTAGAGATATGTAAGCACAAATGAATGATGCATTGCCATGATCACGGTTTGATATGAAGGAGGTTGATGGAACATGAGAGGAGCATGGTGGTTGGCAAGCCAAGAGATGTCCTCAAGTGCCCATAGCATTGCATCAAAATATCCCATGGTTGGGCAAATGGACTTGCCGATATCTTTCATGATGTTTCTAAGCATTCACAGAACCTAGATCCACTAGTCCTTAACCCTAATCATGCACCCATGTGGACATTCCTACACTAGGACCATGTATGTTTTTGAAGGCTCTCCTAGTGCTTTCCAACACAGTGGGATGATGGAGCATATTTCTCTTTTAGAGTATCCATGACCCTTATTTATTTTTACTTTTGCCAATCCCTTGACCATGGTGTTCATGATATTGTTGTAGTAATGGTATATCAGCAGGTACCAAATGTTAGAGATTTATTGGGAAATTTAATGCATGGTTAGACATTCTTGGCATATTACGCACATGTAGCTCATTGACCTTCACATAGCAATGGCTTGCTCTACGAATTTGGAGCAAGGATCTAATCATATCTAGTTTTATTTTCTGCTACATCATTGGTGCCATAATTGAGGAACGAAGCCAACTTTTATAGAGGCACTAGGAAAGGGTTGAGGATCAATTGCCATTGTTAAATGATGGTATAGATCCAAATGATTGGCCACAGGTTTCAACTGTCGAAGACTTTAGTAGTTCCAATGTTCTGATCTTTGACCAGCAGAGACTTTAGTAACTCCAATGTTCTGATCTCCAATTCTAATGTCAAATGTTTTGGCAATATTAGATCTCCAATTCTAATGTCAAATGCTTTGGAAATATTAGATATGCACGATCCATATGGACAATATTTTTCATTTTTGAATTGCTTCAAACGAAAAGGAAAAAATGGACAATCCTTGGAGATGACCCAATGTTGTGATGATGGCCAATCTTTGTGCAATGTCTTAACATTCCACCTGATAAAAGACTAAAGAGAAGTCATCTTTGGAAGATATATCGACAAGATTAACCTTTTTGCCTATGTCGAGTAAAATTTGGTGTTTTGCCATTTTTTGACCCTCTGGTCATTCTGAATGGATTTAATTGAAGATTCGATAATACATGTAGAGAGCGATGGTTTTCTACTATCCATTAACATAAACATGAGCAACCAATGCTTAATTTTCTCTCCAAGTGTGCAGCAAAGCACAAGTTGATCTCATTGAGTGGCCCATGCTTAAATTTCTCTCTCCTACATGATCTATGATGATGCACATATATTGTCTTCCTAATATGTAGATTAAAGCCTTGTATGGATTTGTTTGTAAACTCAATGATGTATTCTCCTCTCCTATGTGCGATGATGCACATATTTTATCCTTGTCTACATTAAGCACATGTTCTCTTCTCCGATGTGCTTTGACATACATGCTTTTCCATTCATGAGGTAATCCATAAATTCTCTTTTCCCCTCCTTCAATCAATCTAGATGTCAGGTGGTCAGTGCGACAATTTGTCATCAAAATGTTGATAGCCGTTCATCTATTCGTCAATCAGTCCCAGCAATCATCCATTTGTCCATCATTGGTCCTTAGTCCCTCAATCCACCAGATCAAGTAGTATCGTGCACCTTTGACATTCCAACATCTTAATATTACCAATCAAGACACATGATCTCTAGTAAGCGATTGATGCTTGATTCTTTCCATGTTCCTAATACCTATATTGTGCATTTGATGCAAATATGTTATCTTCTCCGATGTACAAAGGCCCCACATATTCTTCTTCATATTGTACCATTAGTGCACAAATTCTCCAAGAATGAGAAAGTGATTCTCAAGTTAATCAACATCCTAGATTTTGAATTTCCATTATGGTCCAACATTTTAAAATCCATTATGTGGTTGATGGACATGGATTTTCATGATGTATGGAATGGGGCACATATTTTCCCTCTCTAGTGAGTATTCAAGCTTGGTTCTCTATTTATTTGCGGTCAATGCAGAGGTTTTCTCCTTATACATGTGGTGATGCAGATGTATTCTTAGTTGTGCCACGAAAATAAGTTTTTCCCTCAGATGTGCAAACAATGCACATCTTCTCCCGTATGTATAGTAATTCACAGCTTTTAATAGTTTTCTAGATTCTAAGAATTTTGACACTTTGATACGTGCAATCGATGCACACGTGCTCATTTTTCTATGAGCAGTCAAAGCTTAGTTCTTCTCCTTTCTCTATCATTGTATAGTTGATGCAAATGTTTCCTCTTCCTTGATGTGTGGATGATACACATGTTCTCCTTCAATTGCATGCTTAACATATTGATTCTTCCACTGATGAGAAATTAGTACTTGGGTTTCTCCTCCTCTCAATGGTGTGTTGATAAACAAGCTTCTTTTCACAAATGTGCAGTCAATGCACATGATTGACACGTCTCAAGCTATGACAATGCAATTGAGCCCCAACACTCCATTGACATTTTGAACCATTCCAACTAGTTTTGTTCCATGATCAAGAGCTATAATCCTAATCCACCAAGGTGAGATCCATTGCATCGACTCCCACCTCCTAGCGTTTTGCAATTCTTTTTTATAAATGTGGTCAATGCTGGTTAATGCACATGGTCCTTGTTCATGATGAGTAACAAGGCACATGCTTTTTCTTCTTCTGTGAGTGGTCAAAGCTTGGTTCTTTCCTTTCTTATCATTGTGTGGTTGATGCACATTTTTTTCTCTAAGAGTTCTGGTGATATACATGTCTTTTGAGATGTGCACTAATGCACATGTCTTCTGAGTTGAGCTACGATGTACATGT
The DNA here is from genome assembly GCF_047967505.1 of Dipteris shenzhenensis. NCBI lineage: Eukaryota > Viridiplantae > Streptophyta > Polypodiopsida > Gleicheniales > Dipteridaceae > Dipteris > Dipteris shenzhenensis. Next base: position 14,264,692 of record NC_141608.1, read on the forward strand.
TCCCGATGTGTGTTCATGCACAGTAATTAGTATAAGGCTACCTATAGATCCATAAATGGTATGGAGCCACTTATAAATCAAGGTTTTTGGCATGAATGGTCTACAGCTACCTATAAAGCCTTGCAAACAGTATGGAATTGTTTGTAAATTTGTGGTCTAGTAAATGCATATGGAGCTATCTATAAACCCATGAATGACTTGGAGATTCCTGTAAATCCACATATGCTTCTTTCAAGTGTGTGGTGATGCACATGTTTTCCTTCTTCAATTGGTCTAGAGCTAACAGTAAATCATCATGATAGTATGATGTAGAGATTTCTTTGTCTAGTTCATCTTTACATTCAATATTTTGAGAAGTCTCAATTTCCATTAGATTTGACAAGTCCAAATTACTCTAATGTGATGCAAAATGGACCCAAAAAGGGCTTTCAATTCATAGTGTTGATATGGTTGATGTAACGTGTTCTTTATCACATGGCAACATTCTCCTACTCGATGAGTAGTGGATCTTCATCAACATATACCTACAGGGTGGACTTACTCATCCATTGATGAGGCAAGTGAACATCGAGGAGAATGTTGATGCCTGGCCATGTATGTGTTTGTATGAAGCATTCTCTTGATAGCTCCTCTCACCCCGTGTTTGGGTGGCCTTTATACATATTCAATAGGCTTTTGGTAGCCTCTTGCTTTAATCTTTATTTTTTCCCATTTTGAGTGTGATGTAGTTTTTCAATAGCACTGTATTGAAGGATTTGGCCATCACCATCTCCAAGGGCTATAAAAAGCTAGGTGGCTTCACCTACTCTACCTTACTCACTTTGACATGAGAAACATCGTATCACATATTCATGGATACGATTTATCATTTTTGGATAATAGAAATATTACTTCATGAGATCATATGTCTTCTTGACATCTAGATGGACATGGGTTATTATGGCACTTTCAAATGACTCTCTAGCTCTTGAGATCATTCTACTAAGTACAACTATTTCCCATTATGTTTTAGCATACCATCTATGGTATATCTTGCATAGGTTTGGCCTTTCCTAGATGCTAGGTCATTTGTTACCTTGGGTTTAATCATAATAGACTTAGGAGAAAGGCTCTAGACAAACTTGTCCACCTTTTGAGTTTCCCTATCTTGGTCATGAGAGCTCTCTCCAATATCACAAAACTCATATTATGCATAATGCATGACAATGAATAAGTAACCTTATTTTCCTTCCCTCTTTGGTACCGAGTCTTCATATTAAAATCTTGCATGAGATCTACCCACCTATCTTGGCAACCACTCAAGTTAGGCTACTTATAAAAATACTTACAGTATCATGGTCCACATTGATGTAAAACTATGAACTGTAGAAAGAATGTCTCCATAATTTCAAAACATGAATAACAGTGTACAACTCTTGTTCATGAGTTGGCCAATTATACTAAGAGGGAGAAATCTTCTTTCTTTCAAAGTTTACTAGCCTTTCCCTTTTGGAAACCATTTCTCCTATTACAATGCCACTTGCAAGGTTTTTAGGAAAAATGGTTTCTAGGGATCAACAATTTTTAACATGGGATATGAGACCATTGCCTTCTTTATAGTGTTAAACTCTCTTGTTGATTATTCCCCCACACAAAAGGTATTTTATCTAAGGTTAGCTTAGTAAAAGGTGGCACTATCTTGGAATATCCTTTGATAAAGCTAGACAAATCCTAAGAATGATTGCAACATGGTCACATTATGAGAAATTAGCCACACTAATATCATAGAAACCTTCTTTGGATCCATCTCAACCCCCTTAGGAGTAATAATGAGCCCTATATACTCAAGTCTAAGTCTAATGATGCACAACTTGGTTTTCTTTCTATTGATATAGATTGGGTTTCCTTAAAGTATTGAATACTTTCCTTAAGTGTTCATGATGCTCAACAATACTTTTACTATAAATAATAATGCAATAAAGCATACTATAAACTCTCGATATATAGGCATAGTAAGTCATTTATAGACATGATGAATGTAGCTTTGTAAGCCCAATCAACATTAGTAAAACTTGTAATATCCAGACTTACTCTTGAAAGTGATTTTATGCACAGGCTTTGATGATAGCCACTCTTAAGATCTACCTTACTGAAATTATGGATCCATGTAATGCATCTAGTAAAATCATCAATCCAAGCCATCGGTTACCTATGCTTAGTAGTGATATTATTCAATCCTTTGTAAACTATATAGAGACAAAAGGTATCATTCTTTTTCTTTTCCAATATGGATTAGTGATGTCACCAATGCACTTACTAGGCTGAATCTTCACTAGTTGAGGTATTCTTCCATTTGTCTCTACACCTCAGCTTCTTTAGTAAATCTTAACCTATAGGGAGGCTTATTAATATATTTTGCCCTCGGGATAAGTTTAATCTTGTGTTTAATATTCTGCTCTAGAGGTGTTTAGGGTGCATTCAGCTAATAAAAACACAGAATACATGTCAACTCAAATGCAACAGGTGCAAGGAGTTGGACAAGAGACTGATAGGAGTCGAATTGCATGTAGACGGTACTAAACAACGTAAAAATAGTAGAGAACTCATGAACTTGCAAAACGGATATTTTGTATTATGCTTTAGCAAAGATAAACAACTCAACCTCAAAATAGGTTGTTATAGGACTTTTATAGCTATCTAGATCCCTTCCAACTGTTATAAGTCTGCAGTCAGTTATATTTTTTAGTAACAGCTCTTGTTACAAAACATCATACTATTGCATTAGCCCACTACTTATCAAGTTACAGACAGTAGTATCCACTACATGCTTAGTAACCGCCTTGTGCCATGGGATTGACTTATCCTAATCTATGCTGACCCTGTGTTATTGGCCATGTAGGTGGAGACTAAGTCTTCAACACCTGGCACTTTTGGTGGAAAGAATTTTTGTCAAAAAAGTTGGAGACTCGAACCCTTTACTGGAAATAATCCTTCAGGTCAAGCTTGAAACTGTGTGTCACTGCAAGGTCAATTTCAGTACTCTGAGTGACAATAGGGTTAGTTGTGGGCTGGTCTTCCTTTGTGTCACGTTGCTCTACATCTGTACTTTCTACAGCTTCTGTGGTCTTCGGTGGACTAGCACACCATGATTGAGTTGGGCTGTGCAGAGCATTAGCTTGTGCAAGTAACACTGGCATCTTTGGTTCTACCTAGGTAGGCTGATTAACCTCTTCTGCCTGCATTGTAGGATGTGCTGAGGTGTTAGCATGTTCTTCTTCTGGAAGGGAAAAATTCTGCTTAAATGGCATTTGTCTTTGAGTTCCTACCTTTACTCTTGCCCTGAGATCCTTTACCTCGTGTGCCATAGCCTCATAGACATAAGCAACTGAAGCAAATGCTTGATATGGGCATGTAGCAATTGCAAAAAGCCTTCTTTTAAGATTGTCCCATGCTTCCTGTGAAGTTTTGCTGAGTTGATTCTTCATTTCAGTGACATCGGATGTTGTCATAAACACACCTTCGACTTCTGCTGCCATTTCCCTGAGTTGGATTTCAACATTTTCAAGCACACAGATGCCATCTTTGAGGAGTGTATTCTTAATCTGTAATTCTCTCTGATCAGCACCCATTTTGTCAAGTTGAATAAAAAACTCATCCTTCATTTCTTGCAGCCATGTTTTGATAGTGGGCATGCATTCTTGTTGTACTTTGACCTGCCTTGTCAATTTTGCTATGTATTTGTTTTGATGATCCTTAGAGCTGTTGTACTCTTTAGCCATCTCAGCAAGCTATGCATGTAGCTCTTGCTCGAGTTCTATCTATTTAAGAAGTAAACTATTTGTTGCCTCTTTCTCTCTCTGTATTTCCTGCACTTGCTTTTGCAATTCTCGGTTCTTTTTTCTTTGCTGATCGCAGTAGTCTTTCAATGTGATTAATGCATGGTCTACCTCCATTGTTGACACCTCCTCATGTGATCTCTTTGCTAGTATATTTGATAGCATGGTCTCCGAAAGAACAGTCAGTTTGCGTAGTGGGGAGAAACCACCTACCGGGCTATGTGGAGGAGAGTTGAGTAGGATTCTTGGGAGGTCATCTTCAAGTTGTACCCATGTTTGTTTCGCAACTGTCTTTGCTCTTGGATTTAGCTTAATCTTCCTTGTTGCTAGCTTTTGTGATTGGCTTGGGAGCTCTGCTTCTTTGGCAATGGGAGTATCCCATAACGATTTGGCGAGTGATGTGCCATACACTGCTTGCATGCTCTCTTCATGCGAATAGTTGGCTACCTCCAAATCTTTTACCAAGGCATTTTTTATTGGATCTGGTCTGTCCCCTTGCTTTGTATCTGAGCTGTGTCGCATTTTTGTCCTTTGCTCTCGATATTTTATACTCACATGAGGCTTCTCAGTTGAACCATGTGCTGTAAACTCGAATAGAGCGGTGATGATGGGCGAAATCTTCAAGTGTGCATTTGTTGATGTTAATTCCTTCTTCACAATTTCGCTCATGACCCTGGAATGCAGGATATGAGCCCAACTGATTCTGGTCCCCTTTTCTGTTGCCTTGAGCAAGGCATATGAGTCGCGGCTCATGGTATTGGTTTTAACCAACAATTACATTCTTTCCAAATACCAGATTAATTGCTACCTCCTCTCGCTGTCCTGGACATTATTGACAATAAAATACTTTTTGGCCGTCTCAGGTGGACCGAACTCTTGATCAATATCTTTTTGATATGTGACCTCCTCCCTTATCAATGGTAATTGAAAGACTTCAGCAATGACTTCGGGGGTAACCATCAAGGTATTTGTCAACTTACCTCCCATTTTTTGGAAATGCTCATACTATTTGAGAGCATCGTGTGAGGATTTCCAAGCCGCCCAGGGTAGTGTTGCATAGTTTAGCAATCCGATCTTCTTCAGCCACTTGTGGTTCTTTTGCACGTCGAGAGAGACTTTGAATTCGAGGAAGGTAGCTGTAATGATCTGCTTCTTAAGTGCTGGCTGTGGCATCTCATAGTCACTTTCTATATCTTCGTTCGCTTCCACCATGACGGCTTTCTCTATAGTAGGGCTCTAGCATGGGCTCTTTTGTGTAGGGGGCATCGGGTTCTTCCTGGGAGCCATGTTCGAGTTGAGGAGGGTGGTAGAGATGAGGAGGTCGAGGGATGGCTATTGAGGTTGAGAAGAGGGAGGGGTTGTGGGGTGGGATTTTCGTTTTGGTGCCATATGAACCAGTTTGTGTGGCGTAGAGCTTGTGGAAACTAGCATTTTCTGGCTGATGTTTGTGGAGTTTGCTTGTTGTTGACTGGCAGTCGGAGTCAGTGATTGGGGGAGAGTTGCATTGAGCTCCCATTGTTGGATTATGAGAGTCCTTGTGAGGATTGTGTCAGTGTCATTTGTAAGGGCCATGATTGGTCGCGTCGAGACTAGAGCTTCACATGAAAGTGGGGAATTATCCACATAGTGTGGATGGTGAGGTTGTATGCTCGCATTCTGAGGGAAGAGTATGATGAATCTCACGAATCGTGTGTCAAATGGGACAAAATTCCCTTGGCAGTAGATACTCGATATGCGATAGTCGGGAGTGTGGATGATTGAGTGACTGGAGTTAGGGCGAAGTCGGATGCTTGGCAGTGTGTGGACCTTTAGTCGGAAGAGGGGTGGACACGAGTCAGACAACGTATGTGTCAAGTGGGCGTGACTTGTTGCCTTAGTATCAAATGGTCTTTGGTCGAACAAATTGTGGCGGAGTGCCTGCAGATGCGAGTCGGATAAATTTGACTGAGCTAGATGTGCTGTCGGATGCCTGTCGTACTGCGTGCTCCAGGGTAGTCGGATTGCTGCTTCGATCAAATATAGTTTTTGTGTATGTTCTAGCTCTCCTGTGATGACATTATAATTAATCCCTTGTTTTCCAAGGTAAAATAAAACTACCTGAGTAGATATTTTGCTGCTTTGTAGCTGGTTTGAGTGTCTTACTGGGCGGGCTACCGCTTGATGTCAGAGTAGTACTGTTAGGGTGGCAGAGAGATATTTGATGTTGCTATTGATGTTGTAGTAATCTTTGTTGCTGCTACCTTGCATAGTGCTCTTTAGTTGCTGCTCTTGCTTTCTTCCATATGTCGGTGTGTATAATAATCCTGGTATTTCAGCATTTTCTTCATTCATCACTACAGATAGTTTTGCTTTGTCTACTATAGATTGAACAGTTGTAATCTCTTAAATCCTTGTAAATGACATTCTTCTGCACGTCCTTGGCTATGTGATATACATAGCATTTGTACTTTGGAGATGCTTGGTACTTGGGTAACCTGAAATGTTAAAACAGAGGGAAAGTATTCTGTTTTATTTATAGAATCATGCAGAGAAACTGTATTTATTTTTGCCTCTATTGTAGGGTCTTCAATGTATGGTTTTAGCTTGAGGCCATTTACTGGTTTGTCAAATGGATTACCATGGAGATCTGAGAGAAGAAACATTCCTTGTTCATATGCCTCAAGTATTCTAAATGGACCAACATATTCGAGCTTGAATTTTCCTGGCATTTTTCCCAGTTTGGTATTGAACTTTGGTATTGAACATCAACACTAAATCTCCCTTTTTGAAAAGCTTAAACTTTATGTTTCTGTTTATCCATGCTGCTCTTCTTCTTTGAATAATGTCAATTGTATGAGAGCTTGTCAGTCTATCCTCATCCAATTGTAAAAGTTGCTCCAATCTTGCATTGATGGAGTCTTATGGGGAAAGTTTGTTGTCAATTGCTACTCTCAGACTTCCTGCAATGAATTCCATGGCTACTATTGCCTCACATCCATACACAGCCTGAAAGGTGTCAATCCTGTGGCTACTTTATGAGCTGTCCTTAGTGCCCAAAGTACTGAGTCTAAATGCTGATCCCAATCCTCTGGATGATCAGCAATGGTTCTTCAATAAACCTTTTTCATTAACTTGTTTGTACTCTCAGCCAAACCATTGGCTTGTGGGCAATATGCTGTAGACTTTTCGTGCAACATCATGTGCATTTTTGTCATCTTTCTGATTGTTTTGCTTATGAAATGGGTCCCTCTATTAGATACAATCTCAATTGGAACACCAAATCTAGTAACAATATTATGGTATAGGAAATGTGCAACTGTTCTAGCTTTGCATGTTTTGAGTGCAACAGCCTCAACCCATTTTGTGCAATAATCAGTAGCACCAAGTATATATTGATTACTAGAATATTTTGCTAGAGGCTTGATTGGTCCAATAAAGTCCAATCCCCACTTTTGAAATGGGCCCAATGGAAGGATGGGTTGGTGTGGCATCCTATCACTATCCATTGGTCTATCATCTCTTTGGCAAGGTAGGCATGATTTTGCATATTTGTGGGCATCCTTTAACACTGTGGGCCACCATAATCTAGCCTGCAAGATTTTATTGCTTGTAATATCTCCTGAGAAATGTCCTCCTGCTACACCTCCATGTGCTTTTGTTAACATAGCTTTTTGCTCATGGTCGTGGTCACATCTTCCGATGACCTGGTCAATGCCTCTTCTGTACAACACTCCAACAATGATAAGAAAAGGTCTGCTTTGTAACACCAACTTCTTTTTTTGATCTTGATTCATTGTTTCTGGGATTAGTCCATCAGTGAGAAAAAATAAGATTTTGTCATACCAATTTGGTTGCTCCTCAATTCGCTGTACCATGAACAAATTTGCATCTGGAAGCTCATCTGGTATCCTTGTCAGAGGCTCTCTTGACTGCAGCCTGCTCAGATAATGTGCAATTGCATGCTGCTTTCCTGGTCTATGGACAATTGTGTAGTCAAACTCTTGCAACAATAGCATCCATCTTGCTAATATTCCTGTTAGATGTTGTTTGTTGACCAAGTAAATTAAAGCTTGGTGATCAACATGAAAATGTACTTTGTTAGCGAAAAGATAATGTTTGAATTTATTTAAAGCATACACCATTCCAAGCGCTTCTCTTTCTATTGTTGCATAGTTCTTTTCCTGTTTTATCAGGATTCTACTTGCATATAATATATAGGTTAGAACCACTTAGGCGATTGTTGTTGCATGAGGACTCCTCCCACTGCTGAATCCGATGCATCCACAAAGACTTCAAAAGGGAGAGACCAATCAGGGGGCTATAATACAGGAGCAACCATTAGTATTTTCTTGAGAATGTTGAAAGCTTGTTCTTGAGGAGTGTCCTAGATGAATGGTTCACTATCCTATGTGAGCTTAGTAAGAGGATAATAGATATCAGCAAGGTATCTCAGAAATCTACAGTGCCATTTTATTTGGCCAATGAATCTTTATAGTTGCTTGACATTTTTGGGAGCCTTAGCATTTTGGATTCCTGAGACCTTGTCACGGTCAATCTCCATGCCTTCTTGTGAGATAATATGTCTGAGGAGAATACCTCTACTGATAGCAAAAGCACATTTTGCTGGGTTTAAGCTCAAACCAACAAATTTGCATTTAGCAAAGCATAATGATAAGTGATGCAAATGATCTATCCTTTTTCCAAATACTGAGAAGTCATCCAGAAATACCTTCATGAATGAGGTCAGGTACTCTGCAAATACCTCTTGTATATATTTTTGGAAAGTGGGTAGTGCATTTTTCAATCCAAAGGTCATGACATTGGATGCAAATACACCCCATTCTGTTACAAATGCAGTTTTATCTCTGTCTTCTGGAGCCATTCTGATCTGGTTATACCCACTGAAACCATCTAAAAAAATAAAAATCTCATGTCCAGCCATAGCATCAAGCAATGAATCACAAAATGGAAGAGGGAATGGATCAGTGATGGTTGCTACATTCAACTTTCTATAATCAACACATATTCTTAGTTTCCCATTTTTCTTTGGAACAATAACAATTGGGGATAACCATGTCACATGTGTTAGTGGATATATGAAACCAACCCTCAACAACTTATCAATTTCCTCCTTTACCAACTTGGCATAATTTGTATTCATTCTATATCTCCCTTGATTGGTGCTGCATCTTTTTTGAGATTTATTCTATGTTGACAGAATGATGGATCTGCCCCCTTCATATCAGTGTAATGCCATGCAAAAATGTGCTTGTACTATTCTAATAACTTTTTGAGAGCCACTTTGAATGGTGGGGGAAGATTTGTAATTATCATGACTGCTTGTGGGTTGTCCTCGTCCCCCAAATTCATTTCTTCCAAGTCATCTTGTCTTACCCTCGCACTCCTTTGCATTTGCTCTTCAAACTAAATTTTTACCTCTTGAATTGCTTGTTCTGGTGATGTAGAATCAAGAGATCTTTCTGCATCGTTACTGTCTACATTTATAGCCATTTTTGTAGATTCTCTTGCCAAAGGCTTTTTTGACTGTGTTCCGATTCTGTTCTGTCCTACAGCAATTGGTGGAAGTGTGTTGGATTGTTGTTTTTGTCTATCTGGGTCAACATATTGATTAATAATTTGCACATGTGATGCTCCAATTTTGTATATGAAATATTTTGGAATATATATCACAGATAGTGTTAAAAAAGGATGGTTTTAATGTTTTGAAGGTTTTGGGAAAGTTTGGTATTGGTCGAAAAATTTTGGTTTTTGTCCATTGTGGTGTCGGCTAGATTTTGCAGCTTGATTTTGAGTTGGTTAGAGAAATAATTTGAAGAAACTTTGTATGAGGGAGTTTTAGATCTTGTTGACTAGAAAAACTTTGTCCTAGTGAAAAATTTGTGGTTCACTCGTTTGCATGCCTGCATGGAGGTCAGAAGTTGCTAACAAAGTGGTTTTGAGCTAAAAGTGCATCTAGATTTCCGTGTCAAGAGTTGCAGGCATTAGACGGAGGTCAAGATGGAAGAGTTAGCCATTAAAGGTCACATGCAAAGGGAAAGAAGAGGGTCCGATCTTCGAGATGAGCTATTGAGCTTGTCCATTGGATCTACGAGGCAGGCGTGGTGATGCTCCGAACAGGGCCGTTTTCATGCCTTTAAAAAAAGAAAAAGAAAAAAAGAAGAGAGACGTCAAGATTTCGTATGCGTTTGCTATCAAAAGCGCACACTAAAAGAAGGTGGAAAGCACACGCACACTTTTCAAGAAAAACTATTTTTGGCCAATTTTGGAGGTTTTTGGCGGCTTTTTTTGGAGTCATGAAAGGCTATAAAAGAAGAGGAGATCATGAGAAGGAGAACACACAATCCAACACATGCATATCGAGGCTATACGAAAGAGAAGAGGAGGCACGCATATCGAGGCACTGTGAAAGTGACAATAGTGCATGTGGATTGAGGCAGCGCAAAGAAGAAGATAAGATCAAGATATTTTGAGAGTGAGAGTGAGAGTGACAGTGTGATTGAGATTTGATCATTTGATCATCTGATTTGAATATCTTCATGCGAGTGAGAGTGAGAGTGAGAGTGAGAGTGAGATAGAACCAACTCATTACAGCAAAATTTTTTAAATATATCCTCTGATAGGATATTCACACCTGAACCTCCATCAACTAAAACTTTTGGAATTTTCTGCCTCTTGTATAGTACAACAATGAGTGGTACTTGATAGTCCACATCTTCAATTGTAGATGTATAAATGTATAGAGTTTCTTCTTCATCATCACTTGCTTTATTGCTTGTGCATGTATCTGTCTTTTGTGTTAGAAATCCCTTGCAAATCTGATGTTTGAAAGCTGGGACTAAGTTCAATAACTGGTCAAGAGTGATTTGTACTTGTGACTCCATAAGCTTTTGGTAAAAGAGTGTATGGTCCTCTTGTTTTGTATTGAAGCCTTCGTTTTGCTCATTGTCTATCGTCACAGGCATTTGACTTTTTTCTACTGTGATGGAATGTAGCGCATCTTGAGGTTCTACTTTTATATCTTTGTTTTCCCTTTCTGGTATTTCTGACCCTGTTCTCTCTCCAGAATGCATATGCTGGTCTGCAGATGTGCCTTGTTGTGAGGAAGCCTTTTCTGTGTAGTTTCTCTATATTGCAATTTGTTCTGATGTCTTTTGACTACTTTGAGGAGCTTGAGCTTGGTTGCCCTCTTTGGTTTGTAGTGTAGACGTATTGCTGTCGGATCTATTTATATTGATTGATGCCCTTGCCTTTGTTAATGTGATGCTCTTTTCTAACATCCTATGAAGCATTGTTGGCAAGTACTTGTTGCAATGCTTTGTTTCTTGTTGCATTTTGATTAGGCCAATTCATTGCCTTGGCATTGTCTCTTTGTGTTTATCCCAATCCTTGTATAGGCTTTGTATCTTGTGACCTTGTAACTGCTAATGCATGAGTAGTATTCAAACTTTGCTGATTGCTGTAACTGTTATCTGGATTATGAGGAGTGATATATACCATATTCACTCCTGGAGGTTGTTGTTGTTGACTGTTTTGATTGTTTCTTCCATCATAATGGATGATTGGCATACCTCTTTCCCCACAGTGTTTACACCAAAGTTCACATTGTGGGCCTTGGCTATGGCCATCCATGCCACAATAAGTGCATGCCTGGTTTTGTCCTTGTTGTTGTTGTTGTTAATGTCCCCATTGTTGCTGAAATTGCCTTCTAGGGGATGCATTTAGATATCTTTGTTGGGCTGGCCTTGCTATTGCTACTTGATTGGCAAGTACAGGTGGCTCTTTATTGTGTTGTTGTTGTACATAGGGTGGTTCCCTCCCTCTATAGTTCGGGTTGTACCAACATCTTTCTTTGTCATGGTTATCTTTCTTGCAAAATTCACATGGAATCTTTTGGGGCTGTGGTGCTTGAGGTGGTGGCTTCAAGCTTTGAAGCTGGTCCTTGATCATTTTCTCTAGCTGGGAGATTTTATCTATTGTCTTTTTTGCTGTGGATTTTTCTTTGTTTTTCTGCTTCTTTTCTTTCTTTTTCTTCTTGGAATATTCTTCTTCATCTTCATCTTCTTCATATGAGGTAGCTTCTTCTTCATCAGTGTCTTCTTCTGCTTCACTATCTGTGTCCATATCTGAATCGGATTGTGAATCTGAATGCTTTTTCTTCCTTGTCTTCTTGGACTTTGATACTGTACCAAGTCTCCTTTCTACCTGTTGTGTTGCTTCTACCAAATTATTAAAGTCATTTGCCCCTCCAAGCTGGTCTCTGCCAGCTACTGGAGTTCTCAATTCTTTGTTTAATCCTTTGCAAAAATAATCCCCTTGCTCCTAGGTGGGTTGTTGGTCTACTGTTAGTCTTCTGTTGAGGTTTCGAAACATCTGAGAATAATCTTCAACTATAAGATCTTTTTGTTTCACAATTCTTAGATTCTTGAGGATATCCTTCAGAGGTTTTTCTTTTTTGAAACGACTTAAGAATGCTCCTTTCAATGTGTCATAATCAGCAAAATGACCAACACCGTACTGCATAAACCAGTTCATTGCTTTACCATTGAAGGTAGCTGCAAATTGTTCTTTCTTGGTAGCATCTGACAATTGTCCAAATCCACTAGCTGTCCATCTTGTCTCAAATTGTCCAACATGATTGTCAAGATCTTCTTTATCTTTGCCAATAAATTTGGTTGCTTTGACTAGTGGGTTCTGCATCTTTGGTTGTACTGTTGCACTAGCTTGTGCTTCGAAGGTCTTATTTTTAGGAGGATTGAAATTCAGCCTCTGCCTTGCACTCATGAATACATTAGTTGCAATATTTACTGCAAGTGCTCTTTGTAGGAGTTATTGTGTAGGACTGGGCAGCATCAGTTTTTGTAATTCAGCTTGTGCTTCATGTAGTTCCCTGCTGAATTGTTTGAGAAACTTGTGAATTGTAATGAATTGTCTGAGGAACTCGTGCCACTTGGAATATAATTAGAGTCGTGTAGAATGTCATTAGGATCTTCCATTTGTGATGCAGTGTTTGCCTGACTTCTATCTCGTGTGAAGTATGCAATACCAACATGACATGGAGAGATATCTTCCTTAGGCCTATTTGACATGGACTGTGCTTCCCATGAAATAAATGGAGAAAGTTTTACTCACTGGATTTCAGTCGATTGATTGTTCTTGAGTTTGAAGCCTCGAATGCTGCTCTGCCTATTACGACTCCATGTTGATCTGGGATTGTAGTTGCTTGTCATTGTTTTTGATGTCGCCTATTGCCTATTGTTTTTCCGCTGATAATCCGACTATTGTTGTATTGATTCGTTGTCGTTTGTTGTTGGTCTTCTTTCTACCAGTAATCTGATTGTCGTTGTATTGATTCATTGTCATTTGTTGTTGGTCTTCTTTCCGATGGTAATCCAATTGTTGTTGTCTACGGAATTTTGTATTGATGTAGTCTAGCTTGTTTGGCTGTAGCTCACCTTGGTGGTGTTTTGCACCTGGCTATTCGATTTCAATGAATTATACGCGGCTTTTGTAGTAATGTAAACTACATAGATTTGGTGCATGAACTATGAATGACCGTTCATCACCCCAGCCTAGCCACCATATTCGGTTGGGCTGTGGGTTTTGTATGAATGGAGTACTCGCAAAAGAAGATTATCTAGTAAATCTATTTCTTCTTCAACTTGCTTTTGTGTTTGTGGAGTTATTGCTTTGCTATCTCTGCTATTGATATCAATGTGAAGTAGTGTGAACCAGAGACTATAGGAATGAACGCTGTGAGGATTGCCAAATGTGTTTAGGGTGCATTCAGCTAATGAAAACACAGAACACACGTCAACTCAAATGCAACTGGTGCAAGGAGTTGGACAAGAGACAGTTAGACTACATGTAGACAGTACTAAACAATGTAAAAATAGTAGAGAACTCATAAACTTGCAAAATTGATATTTTGTATTATGCTTTAGCAGAGATAAACAACAATTCAACCTCAAAATGGGTTGTTACAGGACTTTTATAGCTGTCCAGATCCCTTCCAACTATAAGTCTGCAATCAGTTATATTTTTTAGTAACAGCCCTTATGATAAAACATCATACTATTGCATTAGCCCACTACTTATCAGTTATAGATAGTGGTATCCAATACATGCTTAGTAACTGCCTTGTGCCATGGGACTGACTTATCCTAACCTATGCTGACCCTGGGTCATTGGCCACATAGGTGGAGACTAAGTCTTCAACAGGAGGTAACCCATAAGGCAACTCATTCCTAAAATAATAAGAGATCTCCTTTGTAATTTGATAAACCAACTTGGCGATTTTCAAAGAGTAGGAGGTTCTTTCCATTAGAAGATATTTATACATGTTGGTTTCCACATAATGTGTATGGGATAGTTTCCACATACTGTATGGAACCTAAGGGTCTCTACACTTTTTGTAGGGGACCTTCAAGGGTCTCTACACTTTTTGTAGGGGACCTCAAGGGTCTCTACACTTTTTGTAGGCGGCCTCACAAAGAGTAGGGTTTTAGTTGGATTTTTGGAGACTTTGGGGTCATACACCACCACCTTCTACTTTAAGATTCTACGAGCTTGGATCGACTAAAGGATACTAGCATTGAAGTTACACTATTGGAGATACTCGGCACATGATTTGGGGTAACCAAGGGTGTAGGATTGGTATATCCATTGGGTGTCAAATTGATGGTTCCACAAGGCACAAGCCTATTAGTAGTTTTTTTGCGCACCGTGTTGGTGGTTCCATTGGGTGCAGGATTCTTGGACACTAGTGGAGGCTTAATCTTCTTTTTCTTTGATGTCAGTATTACTAAATCCTACCATTTGGAGGCTTTACCTAAATGTCTATCGGGGTGATTAGTCTTTATTACTATGGTACACTTGTCTACTAGTAGGAAAAGGGATAGAGAAGATCTAAGCCGCATAGGTCCTTGTGTTGGGATTGCCCAATTGGCTCACCTCATTGTGTAATCTCTAGAGGAAGAGGTGCATGTATACTAGTCTCTTCCCCTCATCTACTTGTAGCAACCATTGAATTGTAGCATTTGAGACATTAATTATCTTATTTGGGGCCATATCATCTCTAGGAATAATCTATACTATGGTATGAGGAACTCAGGCTCCAGGTTATTGACATGGAACTATTTCTCAGGCTTCTTTCCAAAGAGGCCTTCCATTTTCACTTTTAACATGATTGCCACATCTTGCCTCTTGTCTATGGGTAGGCACAATTGACAACTCTCCCATTCAATTGAGAACGTAACAATTGAGAACGTAACACTGACCCTATATCTTGACATTGTCTTTGACCAGAAGCTGTGCTAGGATGTTGTCCAATTCAGGTTGCACCCATGTGCAGTCCCAAAGGATGGACACTGCAGCCTCTAGTCATGCTATTTGAAGCCATTACTATAGATCCTATGTTGTATTGAAGGAGTTAATGAGCTTGTATACCACCACAAAAAATGCTATATGAAAAGGGGAAGTTTGATAAGCAAGCAAGGCATGCAAAGAGGTGCTATTGAGGGTGAGTGGAAGCGGTGTGAAAGTGATTGTAGGTTATACAGAAAGTCAACTGCTAGAATTTTTGCAAAAGGCATGTGACATGACACAAAAGATTTAGCTATAGGGTTGGCCTTGACAGTGGCACAAATATATAGCTATAGAATTGGAGCTGGCAAAGTTTGAAGAAATGAGTGTGGTCATAAAATAAAGCAATCAAAGCAAAAAGAAACAAAGGTATTAGTAATTCAATAGAAGGAAGAACAAGGTGAAAATTCATGTGGCCTAGCAATGGGGGTTGGGTGAGATGTTTGGGTGTGTTACATAACCCTAGTTCAGTTAGTATAATTGTAGTTAAGAGGAGCAATATCTATGGTTGCGTTAATTTGGTAATCATGATTTGTTTGGAATCTAGTTTGTATGATGGATGTGAATGGGTGACATGTTATTCGATAAGCAAGTTGGTGAGATTGAAGTGATCTACTAGTTTGGTCTAAGTTCATTCAAATGTTCTTGGATCATGCGATCTTTGTATTTTGGGTGATCGAGCAATGTTGAGTCTCTACTCTTTTGTCTCTTGGTCTACGTTTTAATCAAAGTGTTTCTTATGGTGATGCATTTTAAGTAGAAGCAAGAGGGATCCATTCCATTAAGTACGTGCCTGAGGATGCTTGACAATTGAGTTTCTTCAAGCTTTTCAAAGGAAATTTATCATTCTAAGAAAGAACAATTTACCAGGCACATTGTCTTCTAGATTCATGTGTGGGATTAAAGCTACATCGAGAGAAGGTTCTAAAAGAGTTGGACAAAATGGAAGCTTTGTTTTTCGTAAGTTTCATAAATATTTTTCTTCATTAGCAGATTTGTATTTTGTTTTTATGTTATAATAATAGCTAGAATTGATTATGGGAAGCTTTTGATGAAGAAAATTTTGCTTTGAAATGTGATTTGCATCGCTAATGTATATGGGATTTCATTCACGTAAAACTGTGAAAGGATTGAGCTTGTGTGTAGAAGTCATACGTGTAGATGTCTACAAGATATTGGGACTTGGATATCCTAGAAGAGAAAGTACATTGGTAGCCTTGTTGAGCTTGTGTGTAGATGCCTATGAGATATTGGGACTTGGATTCTGAGAAGAGAAAGTACATTGGTGGTCTTGGTAAGCATGTTTTGGTAGCCAATTAAAGACAATTTGGTTGGGAAGAGAAGGGAGATTGTGGGTTTAAATTTTGATAATGAAATGTACATGAGAAGGAGACATAATTGGGTGAGATTGATCTTTTTGTGTTTTTCAATTATTGTTTTCCCAATAGTAGAGTGTTTTTGACAAGTTTAATAAGAGGTGGCCAAGGAAGGGCGGCTGGAGACTATGGAGAAGGATATTGCAACAAGTGTTGTAAGAAAAGCATCATGTCTTTAAAATGGGGATGCATGAAGGAGCTTGGGAATAGCAAAGATATGGAAGGAGCATGTATTCTTTTGTTTAGGAGCATACAGATGGTGTTTTTGTTCATGAATAGTGTTTAGTGATAGGTAGAGTAAATAATATAGATGTGTACTACAGATTGAAATCAAGTTCTTTTGTATGAGAGTTAACTTCTATAGATATTGTTTAGCAGCTTTTTCTTCATTGCAAGAAAGGCAAAAAGTTGTTGCATGAGTGCGATAATCGAATTGATGTGAGCTAGCTAAGAAAATGAACATGAATGGGTTGGTGTGCAATTGCTTGCTACAAAAGATATATGGAATTTGCTAATATTCATGGGCCTTTTGGGATTAGAGACTTTGTTTAAGTTTGCTGCGTAGGAGGAGTAAAGAGTCCCTTGTTTGTGCATTGCTATAGTGGTTCTTCTTCTCAATATATAATCGGTGGGTTGATAGTTTTGGAACTATTTCTATGTGGTCAGACTTGGTTTCTGTATGTATTGCGGCAGTACTAGATTTCCGAGCACTGTAACTATCTTGATGATGGTTGGCATGTGGTGCCTTTATCAAATGATATATAGTAAATGGAACTTTTCAAAATCTGGTTGGATCTTTTTGTTGTTATAATGATCCATACTTGGCATATGGTCCTTTGCAAAAAGTTTTATTAAACTAGAAAGCTTTTGTAATTTGACTTGACTTATGTTATCTTCATATAATGATCCATACTTGGCATATGGTGCCTTTGCAAAAAGTTTAATAACACTCGAAAGCTGTTGTAAATTTTTATTGAAAGTTAGAAAAGCTTTTGTAATTATGCTCGATCTTTCCTCTCATGTTATGATACATATCTGATTTATGGCTCTTTCTTGTTGTTTCTTATGAGCATTCTAGAACTTTTTAATGTCAAACTTTGTAATTTTGATTCATGACATGGTTTTCATGGTCTGGAATACATATCTTTTGATGGTGACCTACTCTAGTGATCATTACATGGTGCGATAAGTATTTTTATTCTTTCATAGCGTGTTTTTTGAAAAATTGATGATAGAGATGGGAGGTAGAAGCTTAATTCTATAGAAAAGAAGAGATCATGGTGCAATTCTTTTTCTTTTATGAAGTTTTGATGGTGTAGGAGTTCTTAGAGAGTTGGATAGGACTTACATGCACATGTTCTCACATGGTTCTTCATAATTTTGCTTGTTGTAGTATATCTGCTACTTAGAGATTATGAGCAGGGCAACGCTCCTTTGTTTTATTTACTTACTTGTGGCATGAGGTGCGTGTATCTATGTGGTATTTAAAATATGTAGTAATTTATTTATAAAGATGGCTTGGTTACCAATTCTTCTACTTTGAGCTGAGAGCATTGGTGCCATTGATTGGTTGATAGTTAAGGGAATGAGTGCATTCAAAAAGGCATTTTTATTGGTTCAACATTGCATGAATGAGATTTGTGGTCATTTGTTAGTCGAGATACTTATTTGTAAGAAATTTCTTGTTTTTTTAGAGTTCACTATATGTTCTTTGGAATTAGTACATATGTGCTCAAATGATTAGACCATTAGCAGAAGTGGTTCATGTTATAAAATCTTGGGTGGAGATTAGTGCTTGTTCTCACATGCTCATGCCTCAAGTCAAGCTGATTTGTCCAATGGCAAGACTTACAAGCAAGCAGATTCAAGGCAATATTCACAAATTGCATCAAAAGAGGAAAGAAGTAGAACTTCCACTCGCTAAGGTCACACATAAGAAAAAACCAAATCAAATGAGAAACCAAAGATATGTGAATGCTATTTTGGACAAAGCCTCAAACCCTTTCTCTTGTTGTGGTACTCTTATGTTTAGAAGACAACTACAAGGGTTAAATGAGATTGGTGCTTCCACATATCATTCTCTTATAAATAGTGCTACCATAGACTCTAATTCAACTCCAAAAAGACCTTGTAAAAGATGTGAATCAAGCTTAAACGAGGGACTCTTATCACAAATATTTGCAGTTTCAATATTCATAATGAATACCTTGATCCAATTGGTTCAAAGGCTCAACCCTATCGAGGTCTAATTGCTTTCCATATGTATTCCATTTGTGCAAATTTGTGAGCTGAACTATGAGGGACAATATGGTTTGCATGGCAAACGTAGAGAGTGCAAATTATGCCTAGGTTTTTAACGATGAGGCATGTCTTCTAGTTGGCATTAAGCGAAGGCTCGCATACAAGCATTATTATATGAGTGGTTTTGTGCAACCGCTACTGACAATGAAAGCATTGCATGATCTCATTCAAATACCACTATACTTTGAGAACAGTGTAGTTCTCAATGATGTCACAGTTCAATATATCACTGATCCATGAGCAGTGCACAATTATATTCCTAGTCTACAACAATTCAAGACAAAACAATTCCAACAAGTCCAACAAAAAATGAAGATGAACTTGATGGAGCTGACTTTCTTGAAGCTTCCAAAGTGGACACACTGCTCCATGGGCTATATGCATCATAGCAAGTTGTCGACCATAATGATTCAATTATGCATGTTGCACCATCAAAAGGCTACTCACCACTAGGTTTATTTAGGATACCTTTCGCAAAGAAATGTCTTTCCCAAACTTATTCTTCAGCCTAAAAAGAACATATTCTAATGTAGCCGAGAAAAGCTACCAACAAGCAATTGCAAATGGGAGCCAATTAATGAACATAGAAGATTTGGAACACACATACAAAATCTATTTTTCAAAATAGTCAAAACAATGATCTCTAAGATTCTATCTTCTACTTGGGTGAGACTAAAAAAAGGCAAGCTACAAGTCCAATAGCTCCATGCAAAGGATATCCAAGATGACACAAATACCAAGAAGCTTCTCAAGGCCAAAATTGGTTATAAGGATTATGATGTGCTGCAAACATCAAAAGATGACAAAAAGAGGCTTTAAGAAAATGCTTTCGCAATGATTTGTCAGCTTCGGATGCCAACATTCTTCATGACATTGTGGTGAGAGGCGATGGCCAAGCTTGGTTGATTGTTTGGAAAAGCTCAACCCTAATATCAAACAATGTGAAAATGAGAATGAGGCAGCATACTTGTGTCATCTCTTTCTTCTTTGTCATAGAGTTCCAACATGACCATGGTGTGAAGATAGTGGGAGAGAGGGAAGGAGTCTCACTTGTAGCTTTCTCACAAGCACAATGGGGGAATACACACAAAGGTGGACAAAGGTGGAGGCTGAAAACAGTTTTCCTCTTCTTAGTTGTAAAAGCCAAAAGAACTCTAGTACAAAGAAAATAGAAGAACCCTATATGTGGGTCTCAAACCAAACTCAACTAGCTAAGGTGGCATACTAACTGAGCCACAAACTAGAGTAGATAAGGATAGCTGTCATCCAGCTATTATTCGTGGGCAGTGTACCAACCGCATCTCCAGCTAACAAGTCGGTGACATAAATACACAACGGTCACCCTGGCATATCGCGAGTGGAGCTCGATATCTCAACACTCCCCCTCGAGCACAATCCCAATTCCTGCACACCAAGCAGGTCTCTGAACTTGTGCATCTTCTCTATGCCCAATGCTTTCGTGAATATGTCAGCTACCTGATCCTCTGTGCTGACATAAACTAGATCAATAAGACCTAGTAAAACCTTCTCCCGAACATAGTGATAATGCACCTCAATGTGCTTTGTTCTAGCATGAAAGACTGGGTTCTTTGCCGAGTGTATGCTGCTCATGTTGTCACAATAAATGACAACTGGCCCATCTGTAGACTGATGCATATCATAGAGTAGCTTATGCAACCAAGCTACCTCACATGCAGCCATTGCTGCACCCCTGTACTCAGCTTCTATGCTCGATAAGGCAACTGTAGGCTGTTTCTTGCTGCTCCAAGTGACTCAGCACTCCCAAAAGAGAACACATATCCACTGGTAGATCGTCTATCAGAAATACTACTAGCCCAATCAGCATCAGTGTATCCATGCAACTGTATCTGAACCCCAGCCTCATAAAATAGTCCATACTATAATGTGGACTTCACATACCTGAGTATGCGTCTAGCCGCATCCAAATGTGGTTGCCTTGGAGCCTGCATAAACTGACTTACCAACCCAACAGCATAGCTCAAATCTGGCCTGGTAATAGTCATGTAAATCAAACTTCCTACTATGCGTCTGTACATAGTAGGGTCTTCCAGAAGCTCACCTGCATCTGCGCTCAGCTTCACATTCTGCTCCAAAAGAACTGAAATAGGCTTACAGCCTGTCATCCCATATTTGGACAGCATGTCCAATCCATACTGCCTCTGCAAGAGCTGTATCCCACTTGGTGATCTAATCACCTCAATGCCCAAGAAACAACGCAGCTCTCCCAAATCCTTCATCTCAAACTTCTGCTTCAATAGCATTTTCACATGAAGGATATCTTCATCACTATCACCTGTGATGATCAAATCATCAACATAAATGACAAGTAGCATAATCCCTTTCTCTGTTTTTCTCACATAGAGTGAGAAATCTGCCTTGGAAATTTGAAAGCCAATAGTGACAAGATACTGTCCTATCTTGTCAGACCATGCTCTAGGTGCTTGCTTCAAGCCATACAAGGCTTTCTTCAACCTACAAACAAACTCAAGATGAATAGCATGAACATAACCTGCTGGCTGCTCCATAAAGACCTCTTCTTGCAAATCACCATGCAAGAAGGCATTCTTTACATCCATCTGATGTAAAGACCATCCCTTTGATGTAGCCATAGCAATGATTGCTCTTACGGTTGCCATCCTTGCAACTGGGCTGAAAGTTTCTTCATAATCAATGCCATATGTCTGTGCATACCCCTTGACAACTAATCTTGCCTTGTATCTATTCACAAAACCATCTGCATTGTGCTTGATCTTATAAACCCAATTACAGCCAATTGCATTCTTGCCTTTAGGCAAAGGCACCAATTCCCATGTAGCATTAGCATCCAAGGCATCCATTTCTTCATCCATGGCTTTCTCCCATTTTTCATTTCCCATGGCTTGCTCAAAAGAAGTGGGTTTTGGTTCCTGTATCACTTTGACCATATAGGCATAGTGAATGGCTGTAAATCCATCATATTTCAGCCTATCCACAGAATACCTAACCCTGGTAGACCTGCGCAAAATAGGCTCACTTCCAGGTGCTCTCAAAACATCCCTGGTCTTCCTTACTCCAGGTGTAACAACAGAAGGAATACCCAACTCATCATCAATGCTCTGCTCTGAGCCACTGGATTCACCATCCACATAAGAGTGACCTGCATTCACATCAAACATGGGCTGATCTACCTTCTCTTTTCCTTTTCGTGATACCTGCATACCACTCTCTGCATTGCTTTGAGGAGATTCTCCTGATCTCAATCTGCGTGTCCATGGCGAAGTATGTGAACCGCTGCTAGAGGACACTCCAGGTCCACTAATATTTTGTGATTGTTGCTGTGAATTCTGTGCAGCATTACCATTTTGTGCATCTACATCAACCATCACATTTACTGGTTTATACCAGTTGCTCATCTCATCAAAAACAACATCGCTGCTCACTGTAAACTTATGAGTAGAAGGGTTATAGCATCTATACCCTTTCTGCTGCAAAGAATAACCAATAAAGACACACTTCTCAGCTTTTGGATCCAACTTGGACTCAACTCATTTGGCACATGGACATAGGCAATGCAACCAAAAATTTTCAAATGAGAAATATCTGGTTTCCTACCAGTATACATCTCCTCTGGCGTCATGCCATGTATTGCTGCAGTGGGAGTCCTGTTCATTATATAAACTACTGTAGCAACTGCTTCAGCCCAATAATAATCTGGTAGATATTTTTTCATTTAGCATAGCCCGAGATACCTCTCCAATATGCCTGTTTTTCCTTTCTGCAATTCCATTTTGCTGTGGGGTATGACTGCATGAAAATTGCTGCTTTATACCATGCTCCTGCAAGAACCTTGCAAACTCATTTGAGAGGTACTCTCCCCCTCCATCTGACCTTAGGCATTTTATTTGCAGGCCTGTTTCTTTTTCAACCATAGCTTTGAAAGCTTTGAAGCAGTGCCCAGACACTTCACTTTTCTTTTTCATAAAATACACCCAAAGTTTTCTGCTGAAGTCATCAATAAATGTGACAAAATAGTGACAGCCACCAATAGATGCAGCTTTAGTAGTCCACACATCAGAGTGGATTAATTCCAATGGCTTTTTACTCTCTTGAACATGCCTAGGAAAAGGTTTCCTTGCCCGTTTCCCAAATTGATAGGCTTCACAAACCTTGTGCATTTCTGCAACCTTGAATTTAGGCAATCCTGCAACAATATTTTGGGCTTGCATTGATTTAAGTCACTGTATATTAACATGACCAATGCATTTGTGCCAGATATCAATATCTGCAACTACACTGGTCCCATGTGGAAACATTGCTGCACTCAATTCAGGCATGTCCGCATCCAACGTAAACATCCTGCCCTTCTTCTTTCCTTTTGCTATCAAGCGACCATTATTTTTCATATCCTCAACAAAGCATCCATGAGGATTAAATCTGACCTGCAAGCCCTGATCAACCATCTGACCAACAGAAACCAGGTTCTTAGTGATGTTCGGGACATGAAATACATCAGACAAGTATTTCTTTTTCCCATCCTGCATAGACAAAGGAATTTTGCCAATCTGCACAATAGGATGTGCAGTATCATCACCAGTCTCCACAAATCCTGGTTTTTCCATTTTCCTTGCATCCTGCATCCATTCAGCATGACCTGTCATGTGGTTTGACGTACCTGAGTCAACATACCACACATCATTGCTTTCTTCTGCACTTGTCACAGAATTTTTCATATGCTGCATCATAAACAAATGCTCATTTCTGTCATCACCCTGTCTACTAGAGGATGCATAACTGCCTTGCTGCAATTTTCCATTCATAATGTCATTCTGCTTTTTGTAGCAGTCTTTAGCCATATGCCCCATTTTGCCACAGTAGTAGCATTTAACATTGCTGTTTGCATTTTGGCCTCTCTGCCATCCACCACGACCTCTTTGGCTCCCCCTGCCTCTAGAGTTACCACGTCCTCTTGCATAGGACTGGTTTTCTTGCATTTGCTGCATATTCTAATTTCTACCACGGCCTGCAGATCGGCCTCCTCTACCTCTGCCTCTACCTCTGCCAGCATTTGAGTAGAAGACAGCTTCTTTTGAAGTTCCTGCTGAAGAAGATGCACCACCATTTCTCTGCTCTTCAGAAATTAGAAGAGCAATCAACTCCTCAAAATCAGGAAATTTTTCACGGACGGCAATGGATGTCCGGAACTGTGCATAATCCTTTCCTAGACCATTCAAGGTCACAGAAACTAAATCGTCATCATCCACTGGCGACCCAATGGAAGCAAGTGCATCCGCAATTTTCTTCACCTTCATGTGGTAGTCATTGATGCTCATATTTTCTCTCTGCACATTGTGCAGCTCCTGCTTGAGCTGCTGCATTTTCCTGGCCTGTGTATTTGTGCTATACATTTTAGCCAACGTATCCGATGCCACCTTTGGCGTACTTGCATCCTGAATATGCACAATCATGGAGTCCGAAATACTGATAGACAGCCAGTACATAACTTTCCTGGCTCTCTCATGCCATCCTTTGAATGCCTGCATTTCCTGTTGATTGGGAACATTAGGAAGAACAGGTTCTTCTTCATTTCCTATAATGAACTCCCAATAGCCTTTTGCCATCAAGAAATTCGTCATTCTAAACTTCCATGCCTAGAAGTTGTTCTTGTCAAGCTTTTCAGTGACAATCTGTGAAAGGGAATCAGATGCCATTACAGAACACTGCAAAATATTCTGTCACTGCAAAAAACACAGCTTTTGCCTCACACGGGCAGATCTGCAAAACTAACGAAAGTGGTATTTCACCACACAGTCACTTCCTAGTGACGATTTTGCATTAATAGGCAACAAGCATGAATTTGCAACTCCCAATGTCTCTGCGCACAGGCATATGATGCAATTTCTGCGGCAACTTTTCACCGACTTGCAGAACAATGGTCGCACAGCAAAAACAGGGCCTTTTTTTGAGTGCCTGTGGAGAACTTCCGCCTCCAAAACGGGCCCCGAAATGACCTCGAATCAGAAAAATAAAGTCACTAAGGGCTTTGCCATGTCCCGTAGCATATAATGCCCTCTTGCCACACCGCGAAGGGTGTCTCAATCTGAGACAGTGCACTCTTGCACTTCCAGCTGTGCTACCTGCAGAGATTTGCTCCCAAACTCAAAAAAGGAAAGCAACACTTGTCCTCTTACCAGGACACTGCGAACTTGGTTTGCTTTCTTGAGCTCCTTACCATGAACAAGGCTCTGATACCATGTGAAGATAGTGGGAGAGAGGGAAGGAGTCTCACTTGTAGCTTTCTCACAAGCACAATGGGGGAATACACACAAAGATGGAGGCTGAAAACAGTTTTCCTCTTCTTAGTTGTAAAAGCCAAAAGAACTCTAGTACAAAGAAAATATAAGAACCCTATATGTGGGTCTCAAACCAAACTCAACTAGCTAAGGCGGCATACTAACTGAGCCACAAACTAGAGTAGATAAGGATAGCTGTCATCCAGCTATTATTCGTGGGCGGTGTACCAACCGCATCTCCAGCTAACAAGTCGGTGACATAAATACACAACGGTCACCCTGGCATATCGCGAGTGGAGCTTGATATCTCAACACATGGTCTACTATGGATCAAATATGGCCCCTCTTCTAGATTCGGGAATGCTAAGCATAATCATGTTTATTGAAGAATACATGTCTTTTGATGGTGACTTGTTTCCCTCATTTTTGCATGATGCACAAACACATCCTCATCGATGTGCCTACAAGAAATCATGCAAAGAATATAGATATGGCTTCCCCAAGCCACTAATGCATGAAACATGCATCTTACACCCAATTGGTCCTAAGCTTGAGGGAAGCAATTCAAAAAGCCAGCTACTAGCAAAGACAATTAGCAAACAACTCCATGATTTGAGTAGAGACACAATGATTTCACTTGACAAATGGTTGGCATCTCTTAAAACAATAGAAGTTACATTTATTAAAGCATTAAGATACTCTATTAGCAAGCCAACTATCTTCATGACGAGGTAGTCAAAGGACATCTACAAGAGCAATTTCAACCGCAAGTTATGTTTTCTCGAGGATGCAAATAGTGATATCCAATTTATTCTCAATCCACATGTTGTAGGTGCATATTGCACTTCTTACATCACAAAAGTAGAGACAGAAACATGCAAAGAAATGAAATAATCCTTCGACGATTGTCTCAAAATTAACCTCAGCACATTTGAGCAACTACGGAAGCTTGGAAATACTCTAATAAACACTCAAGAACTAAGCCCACAACAAGTTGTCTATATTGTGCTCTCGCTCCCCTTGACAAGGTGCACATGCCAATTTACATTTATCAACACTAATTTCAAGAAGATAGAACATTGATACTAAAATATCAAGTAGCTTTGCAAGTCTTGGAGGACCATGATACATATGTCTTCTTTGACGACATCATCCAAAAGTACTTGAAGTGCCAACCAGTATTAAATATCTCTACCTAGAGGAATATACCTCGTAATATAAACAAGTAAAGGTAGACAGGTGAAACTAAAAATAGCTCAAATCGTACGCCTTGCAAATTTAAATCAGCATAAGGATGAAGATTACCAAAAAGCGAATGGAGAAAAGCGAGCAGCCGCACATAATTGAGCAAGATTAAATAGGTTTCAAGCGAGCGAGAACCTCATCCATCATCTTATTCCTCTCAATATCATTGGAACAATTGATGTGATCATAAGCAAATTAAACATATTCCAACAATGAAGGCATGCCTGAAACTCACAATTAACTTCTCTTTCATCCCCATACTATCACATTTGAGTCGTTGTGGAGAGGTAGAGACACAACAATACATAAAATTTGTGATAAAAAAAGCAAACACTACTCAGATTGAACATCCACACAACAAGATAATGATAGATCACAAGGTACAATATATGACTGAAAATATGTAAACATGATCATGTGCTACATATACATATCATGTATTTTATGCTTGTAGAAGATTGTCCATACATTCGATCCAAAAACATGGAAATAGAACCAACTATGTCAAAAGAAAAAAAACACATTTTCATCATAAGGATTAATTTTGCTTAGTGAAAATACCTATGTAATCTGGACAATACCATGCTTTAAAAAACTTAGGGAGCCAAAAAAGGATTTTAGCCCTCCATACTTCTATTATGACCAATGTCTGAATGATAGTTCTATTATGACCAATGTCTGTTGATTGCTCATCCAGTATCCTATAGACTATTATGTTAAACTCAATACGTGACCACAAACTCAAGCATAAGAGGAGCATGATTCAAGTGAAATAATTGGCAAAGACACTTTGTAACTAGTATCCTGTTGCATCTAACAGAAAATATGCACCAGGCATTAACAAGCTTTATTTCCACCCCTATAAGCAAACTCGTATCCTATAGTATGAAAAACTTTAAGGAAAACATTGCACTTAATGCATCAATTAAGCTAGTGACCACTCATCAGGCATAATTGAACAATCATCAAGGAAAGTCTAGTCAAGCAAGTTGAAGCAAAAAACCAAATATCTATTCGGATCTATGCCGTGGTGTATTTGCCAACCATGAGTAGCTATTTATGCTTGAACTTGTAATGTATTAATTTTATGACTTAGGATTGTATGAAGTTATATCTAACATGTCCCAAATTTAATGGAAGTTAATATCCTACATTACACAACAAAGTATTATCATATCCCTTCCCAAAATCAATGCTACCTAGCAACTCTCCTGGCATTTTCACTGCCTTGCATTTGAGTTAGCTATCATGAAGAATGTTGCCTGCCTTTGGAACCTCTTAGAGTTACCGTCAGCATGATCTAATTTCATGTACCCCAA
This sequence comes from Dipteris shenzhenensis, assembly GCF_047967505.1. Taxonomy (NCBI): domain Eukaryota; kingdom Viridiplantae; phylum Streptophyta; class Polypodiopsida; order Gleicheniales; family Dipteridaceae; genus Dipteris; species Dipteris shenzhenensis. Next base: position 14,292,399 of record NC_141608.1, read on the forward strand.
AACTTGAGACTTGGAGATTCCCATATCACACCAGCGGTAGTTGTCTTGTCCACTCTCAATGCTAGTAAGAGTTGGGCCCCATAGACTGGTAAAAGAAGTCTTTTTATTTTTTCCATCCGTCTTCTGCAGGCCCCATGATGAAATAGGATATATTCATCACCCTACATTTAATGCAAGAATTGACAACTTTTTTTGGACCTGACTATGCAGTTTACATCCCAGAATTGGTGCTAAAATTGTAGATTGGGAGATTCCCATATCACACCAATAGTAGCTGTCTTGTCCACTCTCAACACTAGTAAGAGCCAATCCCCATAGACTGGTAAAAGAAGTCTTTTTGGAGGTTCAATTTTTTGCCTCCGTCTTCTCCGGCCCCATGATGAAATAGGATATATTCACCACCCTACATTGAGGCAAGAATTGACACAACTTTTTTTGGACATGACTATGCAGCTTATGTATGTATTTATGTATGTATGTGTACTAAAACTACTAAAACTATATGCATCAAATAATGTTGTTGATCAATTTTTGGCATACCCCACCACAATCAAGACCCCATTGCAAAGAAAGGTAAGGAACACAAGTGCATGTTCTTATGCTCATGAGACAACAAAATGCATGACATACGCAACCAATGGGGTCTTCCTTTTGATGTTTGTATGTATGTATGTATGTACATACATACATACATATATATGTGTGTGTATATATATATGTACATATATATATATATATATATATATATATATATATA